>NC_071088.1:21725000-22325000 GCF_027358695.1 Spea bombifrons | reverse complement strand
TACCGTTGGTCTCTAACATTTCTGACCTTTTAAATGTGAGACTCTACCCTGTCTCGTATCAAACTCAGACTGCCTCTTTAATAGGTTTGGTTGACTCCTAAGTTGTCTTTGCATTTATAGAGCTTTGTAGTAGAAGATAAAACGTGGTTGGACCACGCAGGCTTTCTATTCACATACCACATTTAGTCATTGTGTTGCCATAATACCAACATAATACCAACATTAGCTGCCAGCAGCACAACTCAGCAACAACTTGGCAGCTCACACAGATCCCACTAAGTTGCATTGACCTAGCATTGCACTCGACAGGGCGTAATCAGATCCGAGATGAGTTTACACGTCAAGTTCAATTATGGAGAGCACCAAAGAGGATTTTAGTAAGGATCGTAGCTTGAGTCTAGTGCCCATGTGGCATGTACTAAACAGACATTTATGTATATAGATGTGTAAGAGAACATGTGCTATACAGTTGCTGATCAGGCATCCTGTGAAGAGTTACAGTAGTTTAGGGGATTTTGTGACTGACCTTCTTGATATATTGCTTTTGAAGCGGCATTTTAGAGAATGGCAAATCAGCATGTTTTTGTTACTCTTGACCTTGTGTTAATCACTTTATCTACTTTATCATCACATAGCCCCAGGTAATACAAACCATGTCAGAGATTGATTAAAAATACGTTGTTCCAACATGTCCTAATTCACTCATTAAACCATCTGATGACAGATCAGCTTTCCTGAATAAACCAAATATCATTCTAGAATATTCCTATCCTGTTCAACTACATTGTTTTCCATTTATCAGTCCTTTACTTTTTAAATGCTCATTTTGGCTTTTGTTTCTACTTTGCTATTATTTCATATAGACCAGGGGTAGGCAATCTTCAGCTCTCCAGATGTTGTGAACTACATTTCCCTTAATGCTTTGCCAGCATTATGACTGTAAGAGCATTATGGGAGATGTAGTCCACAGCATCAGGAGAGCCAAAGATTGCCTACCCCTGACCTAGACAAACTCTTTCAAGCCCTACTCAGGGCCTACTCAGATACCCAGATCACCTATTTACAATTGAGATATTATAATGAGTTAAGAGCTGTAGCAAAAAATATTGGCTTGTGCTTTAATAAACACATTTTAATGGCGCATGGCAATGTAGTGTAGGAATATAGCACATTTTATTTCACTTATATTCTTCTAGTTAGAAAGGATAATTAATTAAATCATCATTGCGCCTCTTTAATAGAAAACTGTGATTAGAATGCAAGTTTCATTAACTGTTCATGAAACACTTCAAAATAATTAATAATTATACAGCAATTCACAACAATGCAACAACTATAACATATCAAGTATAATAATAATAATAATTTTTCTATTTTAGGACACTTATAAAGTACATCCGTCACGTACAAAATAGTAGGATACTGTGTAAACTTTTCCTGCAATGGTAAATTTCAAAGGAATAGATGAGCGTGTACTCAAGATTTTATGGTAAATGCTTAAGTATTTTGAGTGTAATATATCCAGAACATTAAGCTGGTGGGGGAAGCAGATATTCTTTGCACACTACATGTGTATCCATGTAGAACTTCCTGCTCAGTAACTTCCAATGGAACTTCCTTCCACTGCTTGTAGGGAAAAGACATAACACGGATTTTTTCTTTTCACCATATGGACGTATCGAAAACCTTTTCCTACACAAAACTGTGTATTTTATCTGTATTTGTACTTTTTAACTTAGGAAAGAAGACAGACACTTCACATATGGCCCTTTTGCACTCGATGGGTCCCTGGTCTGGAGCACTTTGATGTCTACAAATTGAACTGGGGTGAACCAGAGGTTCCAGATTAGACTAGTTTTCTCAGACACGAAAAAAAGATTTGTCTTGTGGCAAATTATGTTCTGGCAGCAGCAGAGAAATATGTGATTAAATGTAATACTATCTCCCCACTAGCATTGCAGATCTGTGCCTGACAAGTCTTTCATTATCACAGAAATAGTTTCAACTCTCTGACATGTTTTTTGTGGAATCAGCAAAATGATTTCCCTTAACTTGCACTTCTGTAGTGGAAAAGACTTGAAACGATGTCATATTCCAAAGAGACTGTGGGCTGCCTTTCCTGTGCGGTTTGGCCATCTCTCTGATACCATATTCGACGCACAGAAAGGAAATATATATTTTAGTTTTCATGTTTTTTGGCTCATAAAGCCAATCAGATCGACATATAAAAGTGAGAGTTTCCTGTCCGCCTTACAAAGGCAGCCTGAACCAATCAACAACAATCAGCAAATTAACAACTGGACAGAGATAACATAATGGTGAGGAATAATCATCCAGATCCTTATACTATGTAGCTTCTCTCATATAACCTGATAATATGAAGCTACAGTAGCTTCTCTCATGATTTACACATAATGCATCTTTTTAACATGGATCTATTGATTATTTTATTCCGTAAACAATATTACTCAATTGTATTTAATGTATAGAACTGTAGAATGTAGGATTTGGGAAAAGTGACATAATACTGGGCTACACTTGCCAAAGACTGGTGAGCGGCATATAGAATTCATAGTCCATTTTAAATGGCCAAATGCTAGTGGTATACTTGTAGTTTGGTATACTTGCGGTCAGTTTCATTACTAGTTGTTCTTGTCTAGCTTTTGTCAATCTAAAATATCTCATCATAAGGGCATTCAGAGAGTTAGATAAAGAGTCAGAATAGAGTGACTTGGCCAGAGGGAGATACATTACTCACAACTATATAATGATTATTTGGCAAATAAAAAAACATAAAATGTGGATTAAAGAAAAGAACCCATGTGTTTTTCATTTAAGGCATTTGATGGTAAAAGTAACCTCATCCTTCTGAAGTTCTTCTCTTTTATTTTAATCCTAAACAAACAAAAAGTTTCCGAGCTCATCTGTGTTGGATTTGCGCAACGAGTTTAAGCAAATCCAAACTGACCACAGCTCTGAAAATGAAATGATAAATGTCCAAGAACGATTCTCCTAAGAATAAGATCATAAAATAGCTTTCTATCCTAAGGCGGCCCCATGTCCTCTCTCAAGCAGATTATTTTATGGACACAAGAAAAGGTCAGAGGAAGCAGGGGAGACATTTTAATGCATGAGCGAGATTAAAACAAAATAACAGCTGGAGGCATGAGAAGGAGACTTTTTGGACAAGAAGATGAAATCATCTTTCATTCAAACCCCAGTCCCAAACACAGAGATGTATTGAGGTTGTGAAAGTTGAAGCCACACAGACCATCTGTGCGTTTATTAGGATTTTCCTCCCGGTTTAGTTTTCAAATGCATTTGAATTTTGCTCGGTGACCCGTAATGGAAAGTCAATACAAGTCAGGAACACTACAAAAGCAGCCGGAAGACTTATTTCTACCATGGATAATCCAAAGCAGGTATTTCCCCGAGAGGGTTAATGACCTGTACATTCATTGTAAAGAATGGCGGAATTTATTGCCCCGGCAATGAACAGAAGCAACAATAGTTAACTAGAATGTGAGGAACTTTAATGGTAGTGTGGGCTCCACAGGGGAAAAGTAAATTGCAAAACAGCACTCAGGGTGGATTTATAAATCACCTATGAAAGCATCGCAGTTTTTAATGAGCCCCGCTGATAAAAAGGAAATTTGCATAGGTCTAGAATATACGAATATAAGGTATGTGAGCTGCATGTAAACATGATGAATTATAAGAACACAAGGTGTCTGGCAATTGATGTCGGGATCCCAGCATGGAGGATGGGCATGTCAAGCATGCGCAACCGTATTCTGAAACCTCTATGCGAGTAGCACAATCTCACGCTAAGCCGCACAGAACTGAACTGATTCTTATGCATATATCAGTGCCATTATCTATAGGGAAACATCAGCTTTGATATCAGCTTAGCAAAGTATTTAGTAATTTAAAGGGTTAATCACACATAAAATCTACATATCACAATATATGTTTTTGATTGCTATGACAAGCATAATGTAATTTATGGGACTTTGGTGTGTCTTGACATAACTGGGGTGTAGTTAGAAGTGTGGCTCGGAGAGATTTTTATGAGAATTTTAGACCTATATCAGAAGAGTCGCTACCATATTCACAGAGTGTTTATAATAAGCTTGTCAAGGCCCCTTGAAGAATGAAACCAATGAAAGCGAGACAAATTTAAATATCTGTAATGTAATTTTGTTCCAAATAAATAAGTGGATTCTTTCTATTACTTATGTTAAAGATGGAGATCCATTAAATGTTTCCCCAAAACATATCCTCATACCCGACTACTAAACACCTGGATATAACATCCATGGTGTAAATGGACCGGTTGAGGAGATCAGTCATCTGCCTTGTAACTGGCCCACACTGGAGGGTCAGATCTCCCAAGAAGCGCTCGGCCCCCTAGTGTTATGATGGAGAGCTTGCCCCCTTTTGTTGACCTGCTGCTTTAGGTCTAGTCTGCATAGTCCAGAATAAGTTACTGTTACAGTGGTCAGGATCCAGTTAGTTGATTTCTTGTTTTGGATCATCTTTAACCCAGCTACAAATTGTAAAGGTTAGAACGTATATAATAGAATTCATTGTTCTTGTTGTACAGTGAGGGTCTCTGAAGGTCAGTATTCTACAGCCAAACATTACTTTACCCAGAAGAGTTGGTTCTACGTTCTCCTTACCTCTCTAACTAGGTATGATTGCTACACAGAACGCTTACCCACGGGTGTTACAGCCATAGGGTTACTGAATATATAAAATTGTTATTGTCTTCCCAGAAATGCACGATTAAAATCCTTTGCAAGTCCTTATGTCTATTAAAAATGATGGCAGTAAAGCAGTTATCATTGTAAAGCTGATTAATTATTGTGATATACGAAGACTTGATCCAATTAATATTTATATGTTCCGAAGGCTTTCTAGGTATAGTTGTATTTGTATCCTGTCCTACAATATCACAAGTCTTCTATATTATCGCTAAGCGTATAATTAGTGCCAGAAGGCTCTCTCTCTATTGCTATGGCTAGTCAGCTTATTCTGGCTGCTCTCCATGGTTCTGAAAAGGGTAATGGGACATGGAAGCCTGATAGCCACACATTTTCTCTCCTGTATGCAATCCCTTTTCCATCATCCTTATAAAAAGCCTCTCTGTTTTGTTTTTTAATTCTTATTACACTAATTATGGACTGCAGCTATTCCACTGTAAAAACAGACCGGTTCCATTAAGCCTTTAAATGGTTAGATGCTTGGGAAGCCATTATTCAATGAACCACCGCCATTTGCTCTTGATATGGAGTTCAATCTAAAATGAAAAATACTGAATGATATTTTAAAACTCTACTCAACGTTAGGCCACAGATAACAAAACAAGGTTTAGTAGGATTTTTTTTATGGTGGCTCGCAAAGGTCAACCAGCCTCTCAAGATGAGTCAACCTCCCAAAAAACCATTACACAACCCAAACAAAACAAAAATCATGTTAAATGCCTTTGCCATATAGCACCCTGCGACTACTTCAGACTATTGATGGCATAACTAACCTTGAATAACTAATATTAAATTAGGAAGCTCAAGATGGCTCAATTATAATACCATATAAATTATTAATTATACTGTATTTAACAGCATTATAATCCACAGTGCTGTATCATAATTTATTGGACAAGGATGTATGAATTTGCTAGTGGGTGGCTAAAGAGACTATTGTCTAATTTTTACAAGGAAACCCCAGCTCTCAGCAATATTATATCTAGAATATATCAGGTTGACAAAGATTTCAATGTGTTTATGGGGTAAATAATCAGCGTGGATAAAGTATTTTGTGGCTTACATATTACCGTATTGGCTCGGATATAGGCCGCCCCCGTATATAGGCCGCACCCTAAAAGTTTGGTGCTTTTTTAAAGAAAAAGTTTTTTTCTTTAAAAAAGCACCAAAAAACATGCTGCCACTCTGCCCCCCCCCGAGATATGCTACCACTGTCCTCCTCTGCCCCCCGAGATACGCTACCACTGTCCTCCCTCCCCGAGATACGCTACCACTGTCCTCCCTCCCCGAGATACGCTACCACTGTCCTCCCTCCCCGAGATATGCTGCCACTGTCCTCCCTCCCCGAGATATGCTACCACTGTCCCCTCCCCCCCCGACTTACCGGAGCAGACTCCCGGGTGTCTTGCGGGGCCGGCGGGGGACATCTACGCGTATTGCGTAGACGTCCCCCGCCGGCACCGCAAGACACCCGGAAGTCTGCTCCGGTAAGTCCGGGGGGGGGCAGTCCGCACGATGCGCTTAGACAACCTCCCGTGCCGGCACCCCCCCTCCCCCGTGGGAAGTGCTGGCAGGGGAGGCTGTCTGAGCGTATCGGGGAGTAGGATGCAGGTCCCCTGCACCGCTGCGGGGGATCTGTATCCTAACCCCGCTGCCTGTCCGGCGCCCGGGACTGCATGTCCCGGGCGTCGGGCGCTAGAACCCGAATATAGGCCGCACCACCACTTTAAAGACTTAAAGTGGGGGAAAAAAGTGCGGCCTATATTCAAGCCAATACGGTATTTGTTGGAAGTAAATATGAAGTCCATGCATTTCTATGGTAGAGCTTTTACAGTTTTGTTGAAACTTAGTATGGGCTCAGCCTTCAGATTTTGTATTAGCGTAGGAAAGCCCCTGGGATGGGCACAGCTCATATATATCCATATATGTGTGTTCCATTGTTAGCGGTATTTGTGTATCACGGTACATATACGCCATACGGTGTCTGCCATAAAACATATTGTAAAAGAAAAGCTTCTGGGACATGGTTGCATTTTTTTCTTTGGCTTTGTTCTTGGCAAACTTGGCAGTGCAATCAATCCATTATGTCGTGCGAAATTATAGCGGACAGCAGCATGCAATTAATAGATCTAATGTTATTTGATGTCAGGCACACGATAAACATAAATAAGTTGATTTCACAGGGAGGAAACAGACCATGAAGGATGAATATGGGTCACTGGCATTTTCATTTCCCCAGAAACAATAAATGTTCGCGTCATTGGTACATAATGCAGATGCTAAAGATACTCTTTAAACGGAAAAGGTTTACCTGTAGCTCATCAGCATTATGTGTATATCAATTCTACGAAAGTTCAGAGCTAAAGGGCCACAAATGGGCCGTCATTTTTGGACATCTCAGCTTGAGCACATGCATCTCTGTTAAAAAAAAACAACCCCTACCCCCCCCAAAAAAAAAACAAAAACCATGAAGTAACTTGTTGGTAGGGAAGAATATTTGTGGGCCGTGAGGACTGTAGTTGTATGGTGCTGAGCTAAATCCAGTTCTGGTCCTCGTGTTACTTATGGTTTGTAATCAGACTATCGTACGAAGCGTACTGCTTGGAGATACTGTAGATATCGTTGTGGTCATTTTTTAAGGAATAAAGCTATTTTAACAATATGATTGGACAGTCAGTGATTCTGCCCCTTTATTTTAGTAAAATAAACATTGTTGATTTAAAAGCACCGCTCATTTACTTCCCCAGTGGCTGCACCTTAACTACCACTGGTCATCGGTGCGCATGCTGATATCTTTTGGAAGCAGACACTCACCATCTCACATTGCACTCAATTGTGCTTAGAATGCACTCAACTGGCATTCTAACCTTTTAGATGGACGAGTCTATTAGCAATGAAAAGAGTGTCGTCGGATAATTGCAGTGCTTCTCATACAACAGAGAGCAACACTTCACCATCGCTCCTCATTTCCGCAAACAAAGAAAATGGAATAGACTGCAGAGAGATGGTTGATTGATTAAATTGTTAGTCACCTTTAAATCTAAATGTGCTCATTCTCTAGATGCAAAGGCTCATGGAATTAGATTATATGGTATTCAACCTAACAGGGGTGTAACTAGAAACGTTGTACACCGCTACGGAATTTGATGGTGCTATATAAAACAATAAATAATAAATAATAATTAATAAATAATAACAAAATAATAATGAATAAATAATAATAATAAATTGTCCTGGGGCCCCCAACTTTAACAGCTGGTCTGTGCCAGCATTGCGCCAAAACAACTTGTCTGTGCCTTCTTTGTCCCCTGCCCCCCCTTCCAACATACACTCTGGCACACACATGTAAACAAGCTTACACAAATGACATTCATTCATACTCACTAACACACACTCCATCTCTCCCCCACTTACACATACATACACGCTCACACACACAATTACACACCAGTGCGGTCCAGGTCGGAAGGGCCCTTTCTAAAGAATTTTGAACCGGTACGAGGAGACAGGAACAAGGGGTCACAGGAGTCGCACCGCCCCCCCCCTTATAGTTACTTGCAGCTCATCAATGCATGGGCCCAAAGAGCAGGATATGTTATAAAGTGATCCTTAGCCTTTGATATAGTTTTAATAGTTTTGAATGTGTCTCATTTTTTTTTTTTTACAGCACATACAATGCAGATATACTTGGTATTCCTCCTCGTTGGAACAATCTTCTCCTTTACCAGATCTCAAGATGCTGCAGAGGAGGTGAGAAACTCACTATCAATATTTTGCTTCTCCGCATTGTAAACAATCACAGATATCATTAAGTGAATTGCAAAAATTCGCACATGCAATAAAATTTGATAATTTTGATAAGTTGATACGTTTTGTGAGTTAATTTGCATTTTATTAACTTGGCCCAGAAGCCAGAGGAATAGGACATAATAATTGTGTTATTTACATTAATTACATTGAATGGACTCCGACTCTTCTTCATGATGGTGTTCCTTATAGGAAACAATAAAATAAATGGAATAATATGGATTATTTGGGGGAAAAATCATCAAAGGTGATTTGATGAAAATACGTAAGCAAATCTAAAGCAACGTGCTGTGTACCATTTAGGAACAAATAGTGAAAGCATCATGATCCTCATAGGTAATTCCATCATCTAAGTGCACGCTACAAATTTATTTTCATGAGAGAGTGTCTCGCACGGGAGCGCTAACGCGAGACATGATGAGGGAATTTACAAAAGGTCATTGTGAAGAGCTTAAGCTGTATTGAAGACCCGCAGCTTTGGTACTAATAATAAATTCCCAGAATTGTATAATGTTATAACAATACTGCCTCTAGACTGTATTATAACCGATACTAAAGAAATATCTCGGGTGAAGGCTTGTTGCCAAAGACAGGAACCACACGCTGTAAGAGTTAGATAATATCATAGATTTAAAGTAGGCCAGTAAACGTAAGTACCAGGGCACAGACAGACACAAAAGTGAGCAACGGTACTGAAAATGAAGGTAGAGATGAGGAACGAGGAACGTGCAAGACCCAAGGAGGTTCATAACGCTATGGGACACTAAATCGCATTTTCATCACAAATCCTTTTCCTGTCTAACCCTAAATTAAGTGCAGAGAGCGCTTATTGGAACCAAAAAAAAATAAAAAATCAGATTAATGACCTAATAGGAGGTTAGGATAGAATAGCCAGGAAAATTTACCCCTCCATTCTATCTAGATCTAGACCTAACATTAGAAAAGGTATAATAGGGAAGTGGACTATGTTTATAGCTCAATTAAAAAGCTTAAATGATATCACTTCCTATGAAAACCCTATCCTTCTGTCTTCGAACGTTTCTTTTGGCTGTAAATTTACATACCAGATTGAAATATGTTTTGCTGTAGGGTTCATGGGATTTTAATGTCCATCAATCTAAAATGTTACAGGTTCCCACTACCCCAGTAGAGGAAGAAGAAGATCCCTTTTACAAGAGCCCTGTTAACAGGCTTGCTTCATCAGCATCAAATTTCGGATATGACCTTTATCGTGCACAAGTGAACAAGTTTCCGACTAGCAACATTTTCATGTCACCACTAACTATTGCCAGCGCTCTGTCCGGTATTTCCCTGGGTGAGTTTTATAAATATAGGAGTAACGCAAAAACACGTGTATGTGATCCTAGAAATGCAGCTGTCTACATATTAAATACATAGATTTCATTGTGTAATCTAAGTGAAACCCTTACATATAATGTAAAACCATAAACCAGTCCATCACTAAAAAACATTCGTCACTTGTGTTATTATTATTATCCACTTAGTTATTTAGGTTTAAAAATTTCCAGTAGTCATAGTGATAAGCTCACTTTTTAAACTTTGCACCAGAACACTTTATAATAAATAACCTAGAGGGCCTAAAATTATACCGTTGGATGTTGCCCCTTTTTTTTCTTATATAAAGGCACTGTTATGATATTGTGTTTCATTCGGTATTTACAGGAGGTGGGCAGAGGACAGAGTCGTTGATTCATCGTACCCTCTATTATGACCTTCTCAGTGACCCTGAATTACATGCCACATACAAGGAGCTACTGGCAAGCTTCCACTCCGCTGACAAAGGATTTAAAAGCACATTCCGAGTTGTGCTAGAAAGAAGTAAGATATTCTCTCATAATGGAGTTTGAATGCAGTAATTATTACATAATTACATGTTATTGCAGTATTAGCGCCGGACTGGTGATGCCTTGGCACTTTAAGGCCGGCAGCCACCTGATGACGGCCGACGGCTTGATATGCACGGCTGCACGTCACGTCTATATGCTTTCATAGCGTGTGGCTGGGCATATCCATTTCGTGCCTGATATAAACTGCTGCCCCAAGGTATTGATGAACTAAAATGCCTATAACCCTTTTCTCAGCTAGTAGATGAATTGAGTTTAAGGTGCTGTTCCACCTTCCCTGCTGAATTTAACAATTGTGTAACTAAAAGCAGCATTAGAAACCGTGTACTGCTGAAAACCCCCCAAAAATGGCAATTATTTAATCGTGAACATTTTTCTCATTGATTATTTTTGCAAGGAAGACCAACTTGTCATGTGACGCAAAGGCAGGCACTGGAAGGGGTTGCAATACAAATAAATAAAGCTTCCTAAACTGTATTTTTTATATTACTAATCATCCAGAGAATAGGATAAAATGACACATCTCCTAGGTTTATTTCCTGATCATGCTGGAGGATGCAATTAATGTTTTGCCTCAGTGGAACAGCAGCTTTCTCTTGCCCCACCATGCCCCACCAAAATATATACATGTTATCATAAGATTGGCGGAACAGTTCAATTAAGCCCTTAAGGACAACGGGTTGCATTGTGAGCCCGTACATGTACAGGCTTTGTAGTGAAGGGGTTAATGTGCTGGGTATGATGTGTGCCAATTTTACTATATATACAGTACATTGACAGCACATTTCTGATTCTGTGATTAGGGCTCAGGATGCAGATGAGTTTTGTAACTCAGATGGAAAAGTTCTACGGTAACAAGCCAAAAGCTTTGACAGGAAGCACTCGATTAGATGTCCAGGAAGCCAACGATTTTGTACAAAAGCAGACTGATGGAAAAGTAGTGAAATTTTTTAAGGAGATTCCTTCTGGTGTTAGTATCCTCCTACTTGGAGCTTCATACTTCAAAGGTAAGTCTAAATGGACATTAATTAGTTTACTAATAACTATTTATATGCTCTTACAGGGTCTACTTGACGTCCAAAAAGAAATAAAAGTACTGTGTGTCCGGGACAGTTATTAAAAGTCAGGGATTTCACAGCTACCAGAGAACTTTGTAGTATAATTCTAAAAATAAAGGAACCATGCAAAAAAACAAAACCAATTCAAAATTAATAAATATATATACACAAACAGCAAGCAAGTGTATTGATTTCAGTGGGAGTGCTGCAGGGGCTTTGCGTAGAGACGGGCTTGGGGAGGTGGAACTGTTTTACAGCATTGGACCCCATGCAAAGTAGACCCCAATGTCCATTTTAAATATGAGTCCTTCTTCTTTCTTTGGTATACAGGGGACTGGATATCTGCAACGCAGGAGGCATATATATATATATTATATATAACATCTCATCTCTGAATTTAAACAGGTCAGTGGGCATACAAATTCAATCCTCGGGAAACCGTCCAGCGTGATTTCCACATAGATGAGCAGAACTCCATTTCCATTCCAATGATGACGGCCAAGAACCTCCCTGTGAGATACGGCCTGGACTCGGATTTCAACTGTAGGGTGAGACATTTCCATTCTCAATTTCAGTATTACGTATTATATCCGGGCTGGCCACCTAACTGGCTAATCTTCAAATTATAAAATATAAAGCTTTGGATAAACAGTTGCAAGCAAAGTATATTAAGGACCTCTTTAAATCTTCCATTTTCTCATACACAAAGACAACTAGGGCCCAACACATTTTTAAAAACACATAAATAAGCTTTAAAATATCTAACGCTGCTTTGTAAGCAGAAAATGCCAGGGCATTAGCACAAAAAGTATGGGGCATATTTAAAAATGGGCAGAGCGTGATGGAAATGGAAATTTCATGAGGGGTAACGAGAACTTTCGTGCTGGTGGGGTCTTTAGCAACCTCTGCTACATACAGAATTTTTATACCTATATACAATGCAGAACCTGGAGACCTGCATGTTGGAGATTTCAGGCACAAACTACTAATAGCACATAGGCCTAGCACATAGGCCACAGAATTATGTCAGGGCCGGGCCTGTTGCTCCATATTTCGCATTCCGACCCCGAACCTCCGTTTTTACTCGAGGCATTTTCTTCATATTCATGCCCAGCTATTTACTACACCGCTGCTTATATTTGTTAAGCTTTATCAAGGCCGCAAATTGCTAGCTTTTTATTATTTTTATAGCATAGTATGCTGTGTGCTTTCATGCACTCTCTGCAAATAAAATTGTCACATTTCATTTTTTTTTGCCTTTAGACTTTATGGTCGGAACAGTGCTTTTTTGAATTGAATAAAAGTACTTGGATTCCCAGTGTCACTTTATTGCTCATGGAATGTGTCACTTGATATTTTTTTTTGCCAGGGTTGCATTAACTGATTAGCATGGCAGTACATTGTGAACTGACAACATCCACATCAGCAATTCCCTACTAGTTCCTTTGTGAATACTACCACACAGCTTTGAGGAAAGAAAATGCTCTCTTATTCACATTTAATGTACAATATGTACTTGCTTATTATAGGCCATTACCAAAATATGTACTTGGTAGCGATGCTTGTAGAAAGCTGATTTTATTCTGTATATAGCTCTGAAAAAATAACCAATATGGATTACTCCAGCTATTTTAAATTGCCAGAATATGTGAAAAATATTTACCAGACAATATAGTTCTAAGTCTGAGAAAGAAACAAACTGTGACTTGAAAGAAAAAATGCATTAACCAACATAAAATAGAATTCTGCTAATTAATGTACAGCATATATTATATAAATAATACAAAAAATACAAGCAAATATATTGTTGATTTTTATTTTATTCACATTTTATTCTACCCTCATTTTAATAGCCTTATAGAATCTGCTGGGACTCTATAAAAAATAATTATAATACTAATACAGTACGGGAAAGATTTACCAAGTATTGAAAAATTGTAGAATATTTGCGTTACGAAAAAACTAAAAAAATATATGACGCCGTGAGGTCAGCTTAAAAATGTATTTATAAGGCAGAATTTCAAGTAATTGTCATGGACAAAGATAACAAGCATTTCATTTAGAAGAGACCTGTACTTTAATTTTTAAATTGATATTTATCTATATAAAGTGATGATTGATGAATTGGTTCTTTTTGTGAAATAAATGAGTGAAAGTATTATGAGATCTGCGACTTTCCATAAACATTGCACAATGTCACAAACCTTTTTCCTAAGTGAGTAACAGAAGTCGGCACATATATATATATATATATATATATATATATATAAATAACTTTAGTTTTGCTACCATTTTAACTTACATTTAATTAAGAAAAAATATTAATTCTATTAGGATACATTCATTTCCATGTGCACATCTCTCTCTCACTGCAGATTGTCCAGCTGCCACTTACTGGTGGGGTCAGCATCATGTTTTTCCTGCCCCTCACGGTCACCCAGAACCTCACCTTGATTGAAGAGGGCCTTACGTCTGAGTTTGTTCATGATATCGATCGGGCACTACAACCTGTCATCGTAACCCTCAGTATTCCAAAACTGAAGATGAATTACGAGGCAGAGCTTGGAAGTACAATGCAGGAAACGAGTAAGTTTTTTTTCCCCTATATAAGCCATAATGTCTCATTCTTCAAAGTAGCTCAATAACAATAATGAACCCAGTAAAACAGAAGCATTGCTTTTTCACTTTCTCAATCTCTCTCAATTGGATTTGTGCAAATGGACCAAAACCGATGGTTTAAAAATCGTTTTTTAATCCTTTCCTTTTCGAACAATTTTTGTTTGCTGCCCTTTTCAGTTTGGATGAAAATCAAACGGCTAATTTGTTTCATGCTTAATGTTTGTTTCAGAACTTCAGCCCCTCTTTGCATCCCCTGACTTCAGCAAGATCTCCTCCAAGGCAATAAAGCTAACCCATGTGGTGCACAAGGTTGCCATGGAGCTGGGTGAAGATGGCGCAGACAGTGCACCAAATGTAGACCCCAGATCTCGTCCTCACACAACTCTGGAATATCATTTGGACCACCCCTTCCTGTTTGTTCTCCGGTCTGATGATAATGGTGCTCTTCTCTTCATTGGAAAAGTTTTGGACCCAAAAGGACTTGCTCGTAAATAACGGCCTAGTGCAGTCCTCAATTAATGTTTGACTCTTGCCGGACTGTAACATATTGCTTTGCAATGTATTTTAGTTCTCTCAACAGTCAGGTTTTTAAATATTCCGCTAAAGTTTTCACACCAAGACTTCTGAAACATCTAGTCTTCCCTCCAACCCAACAAGGTAACCATGCCAGGTCCCACTGCTTTCTAAATTTCAAGGTGTGTTATAAAGTAAACCAAACCACAGATTAAGTAGTCACTTTAATTGGCTTTAAAGCAAATGGGCCACTTTAACTTTCTGTATATGATAGATGCAGGTCTTATGCATGCCATTAAAAAATGAGACAGAAAGCCCATATCCAGTTGAGAAAACTATGCCAAAGTTGCAGGGTTGTGTATGCTGCACAAAGTCTTCTTTTCAATCACAAAACCTTAAATGGTGCATAAAACAGTGTGACCGGATATTAGCAAAGAGTCCTACACTTACGAAACGGTGCTAGAGCTTTCACCAATGTGATATTCTTCTCTACCCTATGCTGAAAATAGGCCTCATTTTCTCCAAATGCTTTACCTTTACTCTTTGTCATTGGTACTGATGCCAAATTGAATAAAATAAAGTCACTGTCTGCATGTGACTTTTCCCTTAGTGTCCCGCTGGTTTGTTTTACTGGTATTTGTTCGAAGGGATGAGGCATCACGCTGTGATATTTCTCCACTATCAGCCAAAACAATTCAATCTAATAAAAGCTGTTTTATGTGCTGCTCAGGAATGATTTGTCCCCAGCTTTCGCCTCTATCAGGAAAATAACTCAGCTCCACAGATGTGATGTTTATTAAGATATCCAGCATCCTGGACAATCTAATTAGGTACAGACAAAGCTTTGTTATTTACACAAAGACACGTTAACTTCATAAGAGAGGCGTTTCTGTGGGGTGATAGGTCTATAAATAAAAGAAAATTTGTACTGGAAACTCAGTAGACATCTCGGTCCTTGTTCCACCTTTATACACAGTCACATCCCCTATGAATCGCTGAAAGCAGGAAGCTGTAATAGACATGTTCTCATTTGTTGCAGCTCCTGCACCAGAGAGTGATCAGATCCATAGTTTGTGGACAGAATTTGCTGAGCTTTCAGAATAGTTGTCATAGCATCAGCAACTTCACATCTACATAGGGAGGAAAAAAGAACCAAATGAAACTGAATTCTATTACTTATGCCAAATGTTGTTTAGCCTTTAGCTTATTAATTCCCAAGCAGAGTAGGGTTGATGATTGATGAACAGTGGAATAAACATCATACAAACCATTTTCTGCAGTCGTTTACAATTGAATATATCATACTATAAGTTTGGCTACTCTTACCCATTGAATAGGATCTGTGCCAGCTTGAAGAGCTCGTGTCCAAGCTCCAGGCTGGAGGAGCCGTAATGATTTTCGACAAGTTTAATACTTTTTTGAAGGTGCAGCGCTGCCGATTTCCAGTTACCTGCAGGACAAAACACACAAGATGGGGATTCACAATGTTTTGGCTCCGTCAGCTGCACAGCAAAGGTTACCAGAAACAACGCGTACCTTTTGTAGCTTCACATTGAGCAAGCTGATCAAAAATCTCTCCGAGAAGCATATGAGATGGGGAAAGAAAACGTGTTGCTTCAGACGAACATGACTTCAGTATCTTTATGGCCACATCTGCAGATAAAATAGTGAAATCTTAAGCAACATCTGGTTGTGTTAACTGCCTTGCAATTTAATGCAATTGTTCAAGTGCCAGCCTCTAAAAGGTGGTGGGATAATAATCAAACACTTATGATGGGAATTTTGATGAAATGGCCAGAGAGAATATGGGTTGGCCACCCATATTACAAAGCAGCAGCTACAAGGTAGAGTGAACAAAGCAGTATTCCAGTGTAACCGGGAGAATGAAGCAAGGTTATTTAGCTTTTACTGTTCCCTAGAAGAAAAAAAAGGACCCTATAAAGATCTAGTGTTTCAGAGTCACGCAGCCGAGAACATTATTTTTCACGTTATAGGGAAATTCATAGCATCACAAATCTCTTGTATTAACAGCAAACAAAAGTGCTAATACCCCCGCAATCACTACCTGTGCCTTGTTACCTATATGGTTATTATGCAGCTGATCTCTTGCCATATGAACCGTATGCTCCAGCTGCTGCAGCCTGACCAATAAGTGATCCCTCTTGATCTGATGAGATATGGATCCATTGGTGCAGGTTGCATTAGGACATTGTAGCTCCTCTTGTCCCTGAAGAAAAAGGAAGCTGGTTATGTTCACACATCACTACAACTTTGTTGCAAAGTGAAAAAAAAAACTAACCTTCAATAGGGATTGGCAAATCGCACAGCAAAAATCAGATTTTTTTTCTATGGAACAGAGCTCCTGTATACAAGCTTCACATTGACAGGCGAAGAAATACTGAGCTTTCAGTAACTTCTGACGTTCTCCTACAGCTAGACGCGAACTGTGAGGTCCTGATAGGCAAAAGAAAAGCAGAAAAACAGGCATAACTCAACGTAACACTGCTATATTCTATTTTTCATTTCCAGATTAATTTCCTTTGAGTGAGGAACTCTCCCACCAACCCACACACATAAAAAAAGGCTTGTGTTCTCCAAACTTCTCACCGTAGCAGTGAGTCACTTCCTCGCCTCTCCGGATTGGCCGGCTAGCTCGAACTACAGCGCACCTGCCTCGGAAGGACACATTGGTGTTTGGGTCGCAGGAATGATTAAGTAGGCTCAGAACTGGATACATTGCCGTGGCAAGCCGTGACCTCCTTGTTCTTTCCACAGGGGAGGAATCCAGTGCTAGGTGAAAAACAGGGCAAAGATTTACAGGTGTTACTAAGGCTTAATAATAAAAGAAATCACTATAGAAATAAGAATGGGTACTCAAGCTTGTTTCCAAACACTGTAAAAAATCAACTTTTTTATAAGAATGACCAGATTTGTGTTCAAGTCATACAAAGCACCCTCACTGCTGGTTTAAAAAAAATACAATACATTAGATGGAAAACAAGACTGACACATTTAAATTACACAGGTCAACAAAACAAGAACAAAAATATTGTTATATAGCCTTAAAGCATTACCCTCATATTCCTCATGTAGAACAGTCACAGCCTGTGCATTGCACTGAAGTTGAAAAATATGTCGAAGGATAGCAGGTCCGAGAACCCTCAGCTCTGGGTACGAGTCGTTTTTGGCACCTACTCCCGTTGTGACTGGTTTTCCATATAAAAGCAGTTCTGGAGATTCTCTCAGTTTGTCAACACATAGCTTCTTGCATAAGGCTGCCGCTGTGAATCCACATAGAAGTCTAACCTCCTCTTTGTGCTGTTCTACATGCGGCAGAAGATGAACTACAGCTTCATAGTTGCTACAGTACTTTCCATCAGTTGTACCCTTGACCGTTTGGTCTTGTGTTCCGCAACCTGCAGATTTAATGTCTTGTATGTGCTTAGAAACTTGTCTGATACCAGCCACCAGGACCGCTCTTAGCGCTGTTTGGCAGAAGACACCCAGTGCAAGGAGGACTCCTCCCAAGGAGCACTCGGCATAGTGGTAATTTTTCCAGGCATTGTCCAAGCATTTACGACTGCAATATTTAGCAAAACTACAATGCTGACAAGGAAGGGAGGCTACAAGTCTTTGCAAGCAGTGGTGACAGTACAGATCACAATTTGTGATGGTGATATCCCACTTAGAATTCTTATTCAATGCATCCCTGTCTGGAATAATCACACTTACATAGGCATCTTCCCAGATCATGGTCTCTCCCTGCTGAATGTCTTGAGAAGCCACTAAATGCCGTCCTTTAGAAGTGCTGAACTGAAGCGTTAGGGAACTGGAAGAATTTGTTAACCGTGAATTGCTGTTAAGATGCAGTTCCTCCAGTTTATCAACCAGGTCATCTGTACAGAGTCCTCTATTGGGCTGATCACACTTGGTGGAGGACGACTGCCTCAGCCTTTCTAAACATTCAGCCTGCCGATGAATAATTTTGTTCCTTATTCGCTCAGGAATTCCATGCTCTTTTGCACGTTCAATGTCCTCCAAACATGCCTACATGACAGAGGGAAACAAAAGCATTGCAGATAAACCTAATTGTTTGCATTAAAAAATAAACTGCAGTTTACCATCTACCCTCACCCATGGTGGGAAGGGACTAATTACACTTACATACATTAGCCTGTCAGCACAGTAGTTATTTATTTAAGGACAATTACTGGCATTAATGATCTTAAATGTCACTTGGTTCCTCCAATAAACAAGAATAGTTTTAATTCTTAATGGAATTAATTCATACTTATCACAACAAATGTTAAACTGATAACAAAGAATCACACTCTGTTGGCTGTTCAGGCCATTGCAGCTCTACCTGATCACCTTTCCTACTGTGATCAACAAGATTGTATGTACAAAAAAAAGGACTAAGACAAGGGTTGTATGTAGTAGTATGCCCTACAGTGAGCTGAGGCTGGTAAACCTCTATGCATTGAAAGCAACATTGTCCACATGTGGACTCGCCTTTTACTTTTTGGGACAGCCTATAGCAATATAGCAAACAAACTTGCAAAAGGAACAAAATTATTTCAGGGTATAGCTACAGTTAGATCAGAAGCTAAACAGGCATGTTATATGAGAAATGTTGGGATAAGAGGTCAAAGTATAAAACTGAAGGATCAGAGGCATTGATGTAATGTAAAATATGGTCTACTTCACATAGAAGGTGGTGGGTATATAGGACAGCCTTTCGGGAGATGTTAATTCCTCCTAAGTATACCTCATTCAGCAAGTTGCAGTTCCACAACAGCCTGAGAGCTATCTGTTAGCAACCCTATTATTCTTCTTAAAAGAATGGTAAGAGTAAAAGTATCAAGAATCCACAACTATTACCATACATACCAATAATAAAAATGTGATTTACAAATTTGGTCATGTGAATCAACAGCCTGCTTTTTCCAAGATGCAGCGATAGCCTGAGGAGAAAGCGACCAAATTCCGATAGGTGGTTCCTTGCGAGCTGCAACATAACCTCTTAAATTGTTTGAATAATCCAATGAGATTAACAACCCTGGAAACCATATCTAGGTCCTGAAAAGGTCAGCCTGTAAACTTGTACATTTTTCTAGTCCCCCAAGCATACTAGGTACATATCTAGGCATCTTTTCAAATCCAAAGCACTTTGCTTGCTCATTAAAACGAGTGCAGATTGTAGTTAATTAATTTTTATAGAATCTGTGAAAAGTCCAAAAGCACAACGGTAAGGAAAAATTTAGAAGCCTAGTGAGAGCTGCTTTGTCCGGAAGGAAACAATGAATGTTTGGAGATCGTTATTACTGAAGCTTTATTCGACTTTTTCTGGTCAACTCTGGAAACCCAAATGAAAAGGAGGGAACACCAAGCCAGATAAAAGTTCCAAGTCTGGTCAGGTGTCTCAGTTGTAGCTATTACACGAGTTCCCCATTTAAAGCAGAGAAGTTGGAGGTGTACTTCAGCCCAGGAGAAGGTCTTCTGAGAGGTATCCTCCAGATACTTGCTTCTTGTTCCTTCTAAACGGTTGAGATGATGTCTGCTACCACAGTACGTTTGTTGAATTAAAGGCAAAGTACAGTTTATGGCCCCAGTGCTCACCAAACCACCAGTAACTCTGGAATAGGCAGGCACAATGGATTCTTCCGGACTCCGTGTCTCCATCTAAGCCCATTTGGCATTGTAGAGCCACAAAATCAGAAGAAACAAAAAATACTCACAGAATAAAGAGAAAGGTGAAGAAGAACTGCTGATCGATTGGCATAGCATACTGCCATGTCTTCAGTGCCAGGGTTGGCATGTGAGATAGCCTGCAAAAAAGAAAAAAACTTCAATGCCTCAGAACATATTATATAAGCAGGTCATGTGCCAGGATAAAATGTAGTATCATTTATAAAGCCATTACTATATAAGCGATTGAAGGGCCCCTACATGGTAATTCTAGTGAACTTCAGCCAGTGATTAAACTAAACTTTTAAGCAACTATTTCATTTATGGTTTTAAGTCAGTAACATTCTCATAATGTAGAGGAAAGTAGAAAAAGACATTGTATGATGGTCCTACACCAATGATATTGGGGAAAAGGCATTTGAACATGATGCTATAAGAAGCTTTAGTCCAAGGGGCTCCCTCGGCCGCCTTTGTCTATCTGAGCGTGACTGGTTTTGAGTTCCAGCTGGTGCAGAACTAGAGGTCGTGTATATTTCATATAAAGATGTGAAATAATTCAGGTACTTCTATATTATCCAGGCACCACCTATGCACAAAAACCTTTAAGGTACTCACTAGGTGGAGTCTGGATAATACACAGGTATAAATGGCGCATGGATAATACCCATAATTCAGTTTTGAAAACCTATGCAGACCCTGTAAGCCAGACCGATGGAGTTTATGAAGCATGTTGTGTCATTGGGATTCAATGCATTTCCCAGGAACGTACCTTTGAATACAGAACCGCTGCAGCCGTGTACTGCTTTTTTCCAAACCTCTTATTTCCCTCCTGCTTATAGAAAAGTACAGCACAAGGGTCTTTCCTCACACTTAGATCACGGGACAGCCTGTCTAAAATGTCCTCTTCTGCTTGCCTGTGAAGAGAAAATAAAAGTAGGTTGTACCGCGTACGCTCACAACTTTTCATTATACAGTCTCATTGACCAGCACCACTTCCCCTTCTCGTAGGAGTCAAGTTGCGACCACTTCTGATGGACCCAGTCTTGCCACTCTTGAACGGGATGCTCCATTGCGGACATAAGATCGGTTGCCACACTAAAGTAAAGTTACAGATTCAAAAATTATTAGGCAGAAATACAAAGTAAACTACTGGGGGTTTCTACACATCCAAGAATCCAGATGTTTTCTTAGCGCCTAATCCGTCTGACAGTTAGCGGCATCTGTGTATCCTTTTGTAGTTGTCAATATTCAGAAATATGTGACGTTTGTTTTATATGAAACCACAGACTTTTAGACAGCCAGAAAACCAGCTGCAATAAGGATTTTAGCAGAATGAATATGAATATACTTAAAAAGCATTCCCAATGCAGTGTGACAAGAGTGCAGGGCTGCTTAACAGAAGCTCAGGCAAATGCACTACCATCTAAGACAATTATAGAAGTCACAGGTTAGAATATGATGGCATCCATAGCATCCCTGAATACATTATACACATCATACACCATTCCATCGGTTGCCATGGCGACAAGAACACTGTTCAATACTTGGATCACCTAGACTTTTACACATAACTCCCGAATAACACACTTCGGGGGAAATCGGGCACGCCATATAAAAACACCAGACACGCTTCTGTAATGTGTTAACGGAATTAATATTCCAACAACCACAAAACCGCGAATAAGCCAACTGCATTTCTTTTTTGCGCGACACTGATCGCTATCTGGCGAAACGCCAACCCCGTAGGGTCTGCGATACTCACATTATGCCCAACTTCGTGTAGCTGAAATCACGTGGCTACTTTGGCGACAGAGTGACGTTTGTAACAGAGCAACCGCCATCATTGATGCTGGCACTTAAAGGACCATTACAAACATATAGTAAAACGAAACGATTGATAGTCCTTAGCAAACAATAACGTATATATAATACATTGCTGAACTTGTTCTTACAGCACTAACATATTCTGCCAGGGTCTAAGAAGGACGCCTCGGCTTCATTCTAGCAGGTCGTATTATGTTGACGTCGAGTCCTGCGACGCTCGGCGTGGAATTTGGCGCCAGGCAGTTGAGGGTGAAAGTAAGCGCGCGGGAGAGTTGGACAGCTGTCTGTAGGTATCATTGTCATTGCACCGGCGCGAATACTAAGCAGGTCCGCAGATCGGAACGGAATGGCGATGCCACAGCTAAGTGAAGGCGCTATTGGGGTGAGTAGTTCGTGAATACGGTGTCTGTATTTATGGCGCACTTATGTTCATGTTCATGTTTAGCGGGATGACGGAGCACTTTAGGGGCACCCGCCGCCGAGAGCGCGTTTAACTTCAAAATCCGCGCGGTTCAGTTTGCGTGTTAAAGGACCAATGCCCCAGTCAGGGCCGTATTTATTTCTCTTATGTCGCACTTTCTTCCCGCACTGAGTGCCATCTGCTTACTAAAGAAACTTGACAGAGCTTGCAGGAGAAATAGCTTCGTTGTATTCTTTATACTTCAATATCGTTATGAAGAACCGGCCCCAGTGAGCTTTTCCTGGATAATGTATCGTCAAATCAGGGAAGGTTCCTGAAAGTTTCCTCACTCATTTAACTATACATTATGCAGGGCCAGCTCAACTCTTTTTGCTGGGGAAAGTTGTGAGCTTTGGTGGATATACCCCTGTGTGTATATAAATAAATCTGAATTTATATATGATGCGATGCAGCGAGAACCCCACATGGAAATTCTGGCTGGTTGTGGAGTGTACTGTTTGCATAGACATGTAGCAATAATACACATTACATTGCATAATATGTTTATGCTTATTTCAGGGTATCCTGCAAGGAGATTCTGTCTCGAAACCAATCCTGCAAGTCATAGTAAGTATTACGTTGATGTAAATTCGTGTATTTGCAGATTTTCTTTCCTGGTTAATACCCTGGCATCATTCTCTTCGTGGGTAAATTTAAAGGGGTATTACTTTCAGCGCTGGCCGATGTGTAAACATTTCATCTATTCTTTTGTTATTGCATAGTAACGGGTTTTCTTTTTTTTCCCTCTTAGAATATTCGTCCTATTAATACGGCAACCGGCCCCCCTCGTTACCGTCTGCTGATGAGCGATGGCGTAAATACACTTTCCTGTGGGTATTGGTTATTGTTTACTAAATGATACGTGTGATAGTAGTAAACATTAAACGCAATTTGAGGCAGAAAAAAGAAGACATTCTGAGCATTTTCGATTCTCACTTTTCCCCTTTTGGATAATTATGTTGCACAAATGAATCGAACATAATGTACTAAATAACTTGCTGTAATTTATGGCTTTTCAGATGATAAATTACATCTTTCAGGGGGGGGGACTAAATAGGTATTATTGAATCCTACAAAATGATGTATTTGCCATCTATGAGCATTACCATCCCGAGTACTGTAACTTCCCTACAATCTTGGTGCATACAAGCTATTCATAAACGTAAGCCTAGTTTATAATGGTACGCTTGTTTGTAGTTCTAGTGTTAGCGTGTGTGTATGGCCTTAGCATGAATATGTGTGTCCGCATATAGCATTAATGTGTTGGCATGTGTGCACATGAGCATAGAATGTTAGTGTAAGGTGTTTGGAGCATAATATGTTAGCGTGCGTCTGTTACTGTATGCTGTTAGAGGGTCTAAATGTATGTTAGTAAATGGCAAGGCTCGACAAACCACCTCCGTGTAGCATATTCATTATTTTAAGCCTCCTGGCTAAGTGATACAACTAAAATGCCTGGATGTGATGCTAGATGGCACTACAGCGTAAATAAAAGATGCATAATGTCTTGGTAAACGGCCGTGGTGCAGTATATAAAACACCAGAGACAGGACTTATTTTACCTGTACGTCACTACTGTGTACATTCTGTTTTGCTATTAATACCAGGAAAGAGTGAAGAGCACCAATTAAACTCATATTTGTGACCCATCGTTAAACTTTAGTTAAAGCATAAATTAGAAATGAACAATTCTAGTAGGAATCGTGTTAAAATTGTTTTGGTAGTGATTTCACAGCTGTTTGCACTTTAAAGTGCATCATATTGAAACACGATTAGCTAACGTTTGTATGGGCAATAAACATTTTTAGGATACAAATGGAACCACAGCAATTGAGCTGGCAATATACAAAATTATCAATAACTTGGACAAATGGAAATGCTGGTCCAGTTTTTAATTGGCACAATGGTTACCTATAAACCTTCAAATGTTTAATACATTTGCACTCACTTGTCAAAAGGTCTTAGGCTGTGGGGGGGGGGGATGTATTATCCTTCTACATATGCTGATGCGATACCAACTCATCAACTTGCTACGCAGGCTGCTGTCTAAGCCAGCAGCGTCACCCACAGCTCCACAGCACCCGGGTCCTCCTCCGCCGCCTCCCCTTCCCGTTTGAGGCTGCTGTTTCATCTCAGAAATGTTATCTATTTTTAATTCCTGCCATAATAGTATACGTATTTTTCTTATGTGTATATCTCTTCAGACCCGTCTTGTTTTATAATAACAGTATTTATATATTTTGTCTGGTGTGTTTTCATGTTTCACTGATACTTTAACCCTTGTGTAAGCTGCGGAGAGACAAATATGACTATTGGGAGTCCAGTGTATCTTTTTTTTTTATTTTGTTTTTTATTTTTTGTTATGTAAACCTCATGTGTTTCTGCTTTTTCCTCACAGCCTTCATGTTGGCAACCCAGCTGAATTCTCTGGTGGACAGTAATCTCCTCGCTACCAACTGTGTCTGCCAGATCTCCCGGTACATTGTAAACAACCTGAAAGATGGAAGGTATTTTTCCTTTGGCAGTGGTCACGCCATTGCTATTCTTCATATACTTAGCTCTGCCTCTTTTCACCTACTTTGTATGTGTACAATTTCACGTACAGGTGTATTGTTCTCTGAGGGATGTGCTGAAGCGTATCGATTCTTCTAGTTATTAATATTGTATGGTTAGCTGGATGCCTCGTGCTGCATGTCAATGGTGTATGTGCTACTCTGTAATTAAATTAATTGAACACAGTTCTTTATTCCTTTTGGGGTTTTATACTTGCTTATGTGGGCCCATAAGCAGCCTTTTGACTAGTGATGTTTTGCATGCCTCCCTCTTTTGAGCGGGGATAAAATGAAGTAAATTTAGAAGATGGATTTAATAGTTTCAGGGCAGTGGGCTTGGGAAGTAATTAAATATAGCTTTGAAATTGAAAAAGCACATTTTCTTTTGAGGCGAGTAGTGATTTTTTATTTTTTATTTTTTTTTTTTATGGCACAGTGGGACAGGATCAGTATAATGCAATTATTGGTTTCCTGTGTAATATTTACTTGCTACCAATGGGCCCAATCAGCAGCATTGTGTCTGTTGAATAATAATCTGACCATCTGGCTTCCTTCATTAAAGAGTTCCATGCTAAACCTAAGTCACTAAAATCTTGGGGGCTTGCATTCAGCAGTGTGTGCTGTCTGGGGTAGTTGGAATTCTTGACACCTTTCCTCTTTTATGGATTGTAACTCTTATGGCTTCTGTCTTCTTCTTCTGTTTTTTTTTTTTTTATAATCTTTATTACATTTTTAATATAAATATCCAACAATGTTGTGATGCTTACAACACATCATAAAACAAAACATCAACATTCACCTAAGATCCATTCGAACATGTATAAGGCTATCTTTTTAAGAAAGTATCTACATTTAGTTTGTCAGTTTATATATGCAACCTTCCTAGTATCTAAAGCTCAGGCAAGTTATTAGTGTGGCAAGGGCTCAATTTTCATATAGCAACCATTAACTTGGCTTCTGTTTTGTGCAGAAGGGATATGATGTAACTTCTAAATGGTCTCAAATTACTTAATCCTAACAGTGACCCCCAATGTATAAGCTTAATGGCTAACATTTACCTCAATTTGGATAAGGTTCTGCTTTCTAAAATACTGGCTATCACAGAGAACATTTTTCTACTTGATATTAGTGCTTTTTTATATCCTTATTTTTTAATTGGGTACCTTGAGAGATCCTCAATTGAATTGAGTTGACAATGGAAGTATTTGTCAGTCACTATCAGTCAGTCTGATATTACTAGTGTTTGCACTTTGTAGTTACGTGAATATTGCTGTCTATTATTTCTCTTTTGATTGTCGCCACCAGACGAGTGATCATAGTGATGGAGATGGAAGTGCTGAAGTCTGCTGATGAGGTTATGGGGAAGATTGGTAATCCTCAACCATACAATGACGGTACAGTAAAAACTGCCTACATTGTTAATTTTTGTTTTCTGTTCTATAAGATGTGTGTGTGTGTGTGTGTGTGTGTGTATGTGTGTATGTGTGTGTGTGTGTGTGTGTATGTATATATGTGTATATATATATATATATATAATTACACACACACGCCACTTTATTAGGTACACCTGTTAAATTGCTTGTTAACACAAATAGCTCACCAGCCAATCACATGGCAGCAACTCAATGCTTGTAGACGTGCTCAAGGCAACTTGCTGGAGCATCAGAATGGGAAAGAAAAGGGTATTTAAGTGTCTTGGCACTTTTTGGTCCCCTTAGTACCAATTGATTATCGTTTGAACACGACAGCCTAACTGAGTATTGTTGCTGACCATGTCCGTCCTTTTGTGACCGCAGTGTACCCATCTTCTGATGGCTACTTCCAGCAGGATAATGCACCATGTCACAAAGCTCACATCATCCCAAACTGGTTTCTTGAACATGACAATGAGTTCACTTTACTCCAATGGCCTCCACAGTCACCAGATCTCAATTAAATAGAGCATCTTTGGGATGTGGTGGAACGGGAGATTGGCTATAATGGATGTACAGCCGACAAACCCACAGTAACTGTGTGATGCCATCATGTCCATATGGACCAAAGTCTCTGAGGAATGTTTCCAGCACCTTGTAGAAAGTATGCCACAAAGAATGAAGGCAAAAGGGGGTCCAACCCAGTACTGGCAAGGTGTACCGAATAAAGTGGCCAGTGAGTGTATGTACCCACATATAATGTGTGTTTTCTCAGAATAAAAACTTGCTTGTGATATTTGGTACCTGTTCAGAAAAATGATTAGGCCCATTAACCTCATTTACAAGTTTGATGGAATTGTCATCTTCATGCGGTGAGTTTTGTTTACCCGTCAGTGTTCCTGCTACTGTTCCTGGCAGGTTAACGGATGTGATTATGTATTGATTCTGAACCCCACGATAACTCATCTGCGATTATGCCGTCTACGTATTGCTACATCTGTTGCTCAAAGCCATCTGCTCCCTTGAAAAATGTTACAGAAATGTATCATTTCATATGTCAGTCCCATTGAAATAGATTGTGACGCAGCAACTGTATGTGGTATAGTTTTGCACCATACGTTTTTATGAGGGAGGAACAAGGCCTGCTTCCAAGGTGTGATGTGCTTGTTTTTAGCACCCGAAAGTCCTATACTAGAAATGTCAACTTATTTTTACTATTTTAATCTTCGTAATATATGAACCTTATGATTCATATGCAAAGTGTTCAGAAATAAGCGTTTTATGTTTAACCGCTTGCTTAATCTGTTCATCTGTAATTGTAAAGTAGTTTCTTTGTAAGATATTGGATGCAAAGAAATGCTGGTGTAGATTTAGTATTTTTTGTCTTTTCATGCTACAAGTAGAGCAGATGGTTTTGGGGAAATTGTTAAATCTATTGATTTGTTCTATATTGTAGTAGGTTTCAAGTCTTTATATTTATATGCTATGGCACTAGGCCTTATGAAATTGTGTTATGTCCTTTATCTTTTTTGATTTACAAAGTTCCCCCCCCCAACACATTAATACATTATTTGAGTTCAGCAGCTCCTCTCTGGAGGAATTAAACATAAAAAGAACATGTGAAAACATCTGACAAATATATAATGGCTATATTATGGGGTTTTTTTGTTTGTTTTATTTTATTTTTTTTAGGGCAAGCTCAGCCCCAGCCAGCAGCCCCTGTCCATACCCCTGCTCCTGCCCCACCGGCTAGCAAGCCAGTGACAAACTCCGGTGAGTGTCTGCAACTGTTATTGAAGTGGGCTGTGTCTTTGCACCCACCCTTTAAACGAACTGATCAGCAGGGAATGTCTAATGCTTACAATTGCAAGTATTCATCTGCACAGTGTAATAGGCATTATGATCCTATTATGTATGGGATTCACCAGAATGAGGAATCTCCACACACACCAAAGGAACTCAGGTGCTTATGATTCTATTATGTATATGGGATGTCTATTATATAGTTGGCTTCAACCAACACATTCTCAGATACCCCTTCATTAGCTTTGGTGATTTTTGATGTTAGTAAATTGAACCCTCTGTTTTGCCCTGCAGAACTGTTATGTCCTTTCTCTTTTCTTATGAATTTTGCTGTGTTTTAAGGGGTGGGGCGTTCATTTAATGGTGCCTGGGTGTCCTATTCAAAAAAAAAACAGGAGTATAAAAATGTTATTTTTCTTCATGCATAAGATAAGGAGTAATAGTCACAAGCACATGAATAGCTCAGATATGCCAACTGCCTCACGCCTTTCATGAGGCACTTAATATAATAGGCATTAATGTGCATATGATGACCAAGGTGTCTCGAGAAAAATAAATGTGTATCAGTTAAGTGACAAGGAGAGGACAAGATTGCTATAGGGCACTACGGGTTCTGGTGCTGCCCCTTCTCATACGTAATTTCGTTTCATAATTTTAAAGACTTTTTTTGATATTTCTGGATGTTTTCCTTTTGGTAAGTGCATTGCAGTTTGTGTCATAATGTGTGTGCTTGGAGGGGGGGGGGTGTTGTAAGCTTTTCAGCAGTGCAGACCCTTGAAAGCTCTTCATTTTATCTGCATGTTTCCTCTTGGGTCGTGTGGATTCCAGTTATTTTTAATTCAATATATTATTGAGGCTTAAAAGCATGTGTTTTCTGACTTCACAAGGAGGTTGAGCGCTACACTTAAGTTGGCCTATATGTCTCTAATAATTCTGCATCCATGAAGTGTATGTTCTTTATTTCATTACCTATAAAGAGTTTTCTATAGAATTTTAGTTTATAACTTTTTTTTCCTCCTCCCACAGCCCCTCTGGCTGCTATGAACCGATTTTCAAAACCATTTGGAGGTGGGGGTTTAGTGAATACACCTGGCGGATCTCAGGGGAAGGTGGTACCGATTGCCAGTCTCAATCCATACCAGTCAAAGTAAGTGCCAAATCACTTCCAAAGAATATGCTGAATACATAATTTTTATATGTTTGCTATAATTACTTCTGGACTGGACGATTATTGCAAGAATGCAGCCCCGAATCAAATGTTTCTTATGCCGATGAGCTAACAAATTGAATGGTTGTGTCACTGACAATGTTCCTTTTCACGCTTTTATGGTTTCTCAAACATGTTATTTCATTTTAATGTTCTCGGTATTACCCCTCATTGGAGCAGTCCCGATATATATCTCTATATCACTGCATGTGCCCCTTGACGCTTTGCTCGTTTAGGAAACATGCTGACAGTTTATTGTGGCTAAAGGCTGCAGGTTTGTCCATGTTACAGAATAAACCAGAGTTGCCAACAGATGTTGAACCAATTTAATTTAACATGGATATAGTTGGAGTTGAACTCTAGGGTGCTACTTTTTGGTGTCCCTTGTATCAACAGGTTTTTGTCACTTTGTCTGCTGTTTGCACTCTGGAGCTGAAGCCTTCAAAGAAAAAAGTGGCAATAAATCTATTTTCATGAAATACACTCCTGCTCTGAAATTAATATAAACTCTTATGTTCAGATCTGCTCCTGTTAGAAGGTAAACAAAGTAAAAAATAAATAAGTCATATGGGGAAAAAATAACCCAAAACTTATTTTAATTAGTTCTAGTATGCACCCAGCTCTACAACTCATCCAAAATCTCGCTCCATTAGGGTGCGGGGAGACTTCTGCAGTCCCGTCTTTCTACATTGATCTAGACAAGCCACTTCTTTACAGACCTTTCATCTTGTCGTAGAAGTGTTGCTACAAAATTGGAAGCATAAAATCATCTAGAATGTTATTTTAGGCTGTAGAGTTAAGATGTCCTTTTGCTGGAGCTAAAGGAAAAACAGCGGCATGCAATTACTTCATGCATTTGCACTTCCCAGAGAGGCAGGTGGTATTTTCATGGCGTTTGGTGAAGCTTACTGTGTGTTCCAGCTATTCAGTGGGCTTTTGTGCCAAGCTGTTTCCACTTTGGAACAGCACTTGACAGTAGACTGAGCAGAAATGGACTGACATGATGTAACGGTGACGTTCTGTGATGGTGCCACGCAGGCAGTTTTGAGGTACAGTCATGTATACTGCCAGTGTTTGGCTGTGTGCTTGAATTTGTATAGCTGTCAACGATGGGATTGACATTTTTTGAATCCGCTAATTAGAAGGGCATTCCTCATAATTTTTGCCATATGGTTTATGTACAACTTATTGCACAATGTGTTGATTAGTTGTCCCTCTGTAAATAGTCCTTTATTCCCAAGCTCATTTGACCGACGTACTTACATGGGTTAAATTGTCCATATCCTTGGCTTGGTTTGATGCCTCCATTCATTTGCAGTTTGAACACATATTTCCTTTACTGCCTGGCTCTTTAGCATCATCATTTAATCTTTTGTTATTTTTCCAACAACATAAATAACCAGAGGTCTTTTATGCAATGCTTTCCCAGCATAGACATTAATGTAGTACATATAACGTGGACATTATCTAATTATTACTCAGACTATTATTTCCACTGCAGTAGTTTGAGTGTAAACCTTGTGCGGAATATTGGATTTTCTTCCAGAAACCAGTGACGTTGTGTAATGCTTGGGAGAAAAGGTGTTTACAAGCTGCTAGCAATTGATTTTGTAGGTTGTGCTAAAACCTGTAAAAGCTTCCTGCGGTACCTTACTATTTTTCCACGACTGTGTGCTGGAAATCTTACAATAACTAGCCAGGCCTTTTTGGTTTAAAGGAGTGGAAACGCCTCTGGTGCAAATCGTAATAGTATTAAAATATGTACACGTTTACATCCAAGAAATACTTTGGATGCCTGTGGCGTCTGAGATGATGATGATGCAGTAAAGAACACACATAATTGAAAGCTTTGCTAAACTCTTCTATACCTCTTACACGGGCATGACCTGTATGCGAATAGGCAATAGGCAAGCCATGTTTTTATGCGTTAAATGGGAGAAAAGAGTACAACTTTGCCAATACAGAACATTGCGGTGTGCGTTACCATAGTTTAGAGGACACACGCGGCAGGGTGGGCATAGCGCTAGAAGACTGATTTGGTGCCGTAATAATTTGTGACCTGCCCACATCATGCTGCTTCTTTTTTCCTTAAGGCGTAGGTTATGACAATGTTAAACTGACTAAAGTAAAGGATCCATTTTGAATGTGATGTCCTTTCTTATAGTGGTCCGTGTTCTGGGAGTAATAAACCATATGTATGTGTATTGAGTTCTTTACCCGTCTGTATTTTAGGGAGCAGCAGCAGTAGGGGCTTCTGAGGGTCTTCACTTTCCCGGCTTGCTGAATCCCTCCTCTTCACGTGTTTCTTATGAGCGAACAGATACCCTGTTATGCTCTTGCATTGCATCAAGATATTTGATAAATTCAGCAGTTAGAGCAGCTGGTTCCTTGTGACTTTACCCTATTTATCAGTATGCAGCTGACCTCTTTTATTTGTTTCTTTGTTTTTCTTTTTCCTGACTGTTTGCTCATTAGTAGCTTGATTTATAATGGGTACAGAAATATTTTCATGTGTGTCCTAAGTGCCGCCGTAGGTAATATATTAGTACATTGAAACACAAAATGTTTTTATACTCTGCTAATGTAAACTGTCATGTCTGAGCTATACCTCAGGTGAATGCCAATATTCTTTTTTTTGTTTTCAGGTGGACAATTCGTGCAAGAGTAACAAATAAAAGTCAGATCCGTACGTGGAGCAACTCCCGCGGGGAAGGGAAGCTGTTTTCTATTGAGATGGTGGATGAGAGTGTAAGCGGACGGTGCTCAATTATTTCTTTAACACATGTGACAGGCATTTCTAAATGTTGTCTAGCCACTGCCAGATAATTATTGCCATTTGGGAAGGAGCCTTGGGATTACATCATCTACAGCCTTTACTCTCCCACTTGGCAACATCGATTAAAGTTCCAAACAAGTATAAACGCACTCATCTGTAAAGCCATCTTTGCCCTTTTCAGTGTTTGTAGGATTTGTTAAGCAGCTTTGTAAATTTAGACCTTTAGTTACGGGGCTGCTGTTGTAAGTTTAAAGTGATAATGCTTCACAACAAGCTCTATGTTGAGTTATAATTGTGTGCTGACGCGTTCTATGTCTAGGTGTTTTCTGTTGTTTGGACAGTACACATCTAGTTTCAACAGGCAGAATCCAAAACTCATACAGCCAAAGCATTGCCTACTGAAAAAAGTCCAGTGTTACAACCCGTAGAACCTATCTGTAAATGAACCAGAAAATGTGTTACGCATGATGTATTTTCAGAGACCTGTCAATCAACCCTTTGAGCAGCATGTCATGTATGTAAAATATATCTAGCCCAGTCTGATGAAAAAAAAAACATATATCCAGCCTTTTTTTGCAATTGTGTGTGCCAGCTGTGCAACCATTTATAAATCTTATGACAATTATCAGCTCCAGGAGGCATAAAACGATCTATAAAATGTTAATTTGTTAATACATCTAGGGAATCCTATCGCACAAGCCTCTGCATTGCACACACCTGTTTATATTTACGATCTTACCATTTGGCTGGGAAACCTATAATTTTCTCAAATATATTCAGATAATTAATCTTTTCTATAGACAATGAGAATGTAATGTGTGTGTATGGCCAAAGTTTCACATATATACATAAAACACAGGAATTCTGTCTGCGTATACCAACTCCCCAGTCCTGTTACACTACAGGAATGTATTCTCCAGAATATGTTTCACTGATCACCAAAGAAGAAAAATCAGTATTGCCCCATTAATGGCAAATCTCTTAGATGGTTTGCGCTGATTTAGTTCTTCAGCGAGTTGCCTTGAATCCAGGCAGTGACTGAACTCCACCGAGCAGCTTGGTGCATTAAAACCAGCGAGAAGGGCCAAGTTCACCTCACTTTAGCAAATATTAATTTAGGGCTTTTCTGACTCAGCCTGACCTTTGGTTAGTTTAATGAAGAATGTGTCAACATTGACATGAACTCTATAAACGGCTCTTCTTGTAAATCAGTGCATGTTTCTACCTGTGATAGTCCTCTCTAATATTATGAATAAATGTGCAGTGTGGGGCTCTAGTAAAGATCTTGGCTGCATGTCGGTAGTTAAAGGTTTGTTTGAAGTCATACTTTTTGTATAATTGTAATTTTTTTCTTTGTGATAACCTTTCATTCCTCCCATAATTCTGTTAGAAGTGCTTAATATCACTGGCATTAATATGCCAAGCTGCTACGAAACACACAGAGAGAGAAATGTGTACACGGTACAGCCGCTTACCCAATGCTGCCTAAATCTGCTCCCCGCTACAGAGGCGGACAGCTTGCTTTTGTGGCTGGCCTTCTAACCCCCTTAATCATCTGAGAAGTACAGGACTCGTCATGCTTTCTTTCTATTCTTGGTCACTTGCAGAAGAACGCAGTGACTAAAATGTTTTTCTGTGCAGATGTTGTTTCTCTGATGCAAGAACAAAAATCTGTTATCAAATAATTAGCTCTCCTTGCCCTGGGTAAAGAGGGGGTGGATGATTCACGCCTGGGCAGCGATTGCAAATGGTGACATCTTTATCATCAATTAGGTACAGAAGTACTTTGTAGCCCACACATCACGTGCGGTCTAACGCTAATTAGTTAATCGTATTCATTGTCGATAGAAAGAAGTATTGTCTGAATACATAGTATGCATGTGGCTGGGGAACCTATCTTGCTCGGATAGTAAATACTAATAGGTGTGTGCTATGTAGACACTAAATAACGAGTGCTAGGATTCCCAAGATGTGTTAAACATTAAAATCTTTACAGATCGAACATTTCATGCCTACTGGCACTAATAATTATCAGATTGTATATATTTGTTTAAAAAGGCTTTCTAATGACTTGTGCACGGGGCGCTCAAAGTTTGGATAAGGCCATCCCTGTTCTACAGTCGCAAGAATATAAGATTCATTAGTAACAGAAATATATTCTTCTTGCTTTTATTTAAAACTGGCATTTGTACAACTTGAAAGTATGTTACAATATTGCCCCAGATGAAGGGCTGCAAGAGAAATATTAACTCATAAAAATTTCCACAAATTATCTCTAGCAAAGATGTATTTAATGTAACAGTGATCTTTAGCAAGGCTGGTGGACATAAATACTACTGAATGAAATCTACATAGAATATACATTTAAAAGCTGGAAATCGAGATTGAATCCCACAGTGTTTTGTGGCAGCACATCACAACCAATCGATCCGTTCTGAAACATACCTCTTGTTCATCATGTTATCTTTGGCATCGTTGAATTATTTTACTGTGACCGTGCCATGCACAAGCCCCTTAGAGAAAAATATCTCCGGTGTTCAGGGACGGTATACTGCAAACAGCAACATAACACATTTTCTCTTGTTTTCCTCCATTATAGGGAGAAATCCGTGCTACTGCATTCAACGAGCAAGTTGACAAGTTTTTCTCCCTCATCGAAGTGAACAAGGTAGCTGCTTTTATTCTACTCCCGCTGTCTGTGTCTGTGATAAGATTTTGAGGCACCTTCGGCTTCGAGCTCTCAGGTCTTGCCGTGAGTGATTTTCTAATGACAGTGACATCTCTTGTCTTCCTAGGTATATTACTTCTCAAAAGGCACTCTAAAGATTGCCAACAAGCAGTACACAGCTGTAAAAAATGACTACGAGATGACATTTAACAGCGAGACCAGCGTTATCCCCTGTGATGACGCCTCTGATGTCCCTACGGTGCAGTTTGAGTTTGTTCCTATTGCAGATCTAGAGAGCAAGAATAAGGACACTCTGCTAGGTTGGTACTTTCAGAACTTTTAGTATAATTAGTTGTTTGGAAGAAACTTGCCCCTGTTGGCCCTTCATTGGTCAATTTATCTTTCCTGTAGATGTCATTGGAATTTGTAAGAGCTTTGATGATGTCACCAAGGTGACTATAAAATCGAACAACAGAGAAGTATCAAAAAGAACCATTCATCTCATGGACTCCTCTGGCAAACTGGTTTCAACCACCCTGTGGGGAGAAGATGTAAGTGGATTTTAATCTGTACCCTCCTCCATTTTATCAAAGAATGATCCAAGAGGCATGGACCTTCTGGGCCACAGTATAGATTAATGTCTTATGGTGTCGGCAAGCTTTCTGTGCTGTGAAAACACTGTGGGCCATGAGTGCCTAAATGACATGTGCTCATGCAATTGCTATTGGCATCCTCCAAGTTAGCGCTCTGTGGTGGTTGGAACATCATTCAGATGGCGGTGGGAGGCACGTGGCAGGCATTTGTGCAATAAGTCATCCTGCAATCTGTAAATTAAGGTTTCTGTCGCTTATTCACTATAGCATATTGTATGTTATATAAAAACAAGACTCCCCTCCTCACCACTTCTGTGCACTTTTCCCAGTATAGATGTTTATAATACGATATGTTTAGGCCTAATTTTGATTAACAATTTGTAATAGTTCTATCTGTTAGGACTCTACTGACTTAATCTACAGCTTATTAAATGTGTTTTTATTTATTGTCCTCTTTTCGACAGGCAGATAAATTTGATGGTTCCAGGCAGCCTGTTGTGGCTATCAAAGGAGCTCGGCTCTCAGACTTCGGAGGACGATCCTTGTCTGTTTTATCATCAAGCACTGTGATGCTGAATCCAGATATACCTGAAGCATTCAAACTCAGAGGATGGTAAGAGATGAACAGTCACATTTGTTTTAACGAGTAAGAAGCCATTTCAGTGTCATACATCTAAAGCATGACTTCTGAATTTACACACTAGTGGGCAGTGTGTCAATGCTAAATGTTTAACTTTGCTTTCCACCTTTAACCAGTGTGTTGCCGCATAGCCTTCAGTCTGTCATGATTTCCCATAGCAAAAACATCAAAACCCAGCTGAAGGTAAAATTGCAAGCCTTGCACTTAAGGAACTCTGAGCAAAAGCATACGTTACTGTTTCTATTAGTAAAGGCATATTTACTAATGCCTCTGTGCAGTGCAATGGGATATTTGGAGAGACACTTCAGTTGTTCGAGTTTTTGTTTTTTTTATATTTATTTATATAAATACTACAATAAAGGCAGTCATTCTGCAACCTGCGAGACTGGGAGCTAAATCGTCCTATAAAAACTAGAAAGTTAAGGTTTTTCACTTTTTAGATAAAGGTGCTCGGTAATTAAAATGGCACATAGATGTATAAAAGAAAAGCAGATTTACAGGATGTTACGTTACAAAACAGTAACATTAAAGGTAATTGACACTAGCAGTCTTGTTCTGTAGTAATGTTCAACCCTGCAATAAAATGAGTGCTTTTAAAATAAGTCCTGTTGAAGTCATAGCAAATTGTGTGCCCTCAATGCAGCATAATTTCACACAATTATTTTTAGAAGTACACCCCATTAACAGTAAATGCATTAACTAAATGTTTTCGTATATTTAATGTTTCAGGCGTGAGGTGATGCTCTGCCATTGTATGTCCTTCAATACAAAATTTATGAATCGTAATTAGTATCTCATTCTAAAGATGGAATAGAAAAACTTTCAATGCATAAAATATTTGGTAAATATATATTTTAATTGATAAATTAGTGAAGACATTAATTCATTTAATAAGCTGATAAATGTATACATTAGCAAGTTAATTGAAGAATCTTAAATTGCTAAATAAATTGACATGCTTACACTAGCGTCTCACACTAATACACATCTAAAATTATATGCACACATACAAACACCATACACTACTAGACACATTTTATGCTGACATACACTCTCGCTAATGCCCTATACTAGCACACACACGCCATGCGTGGATATCAAGCCGTGTATTAATGTGAATCCGCCTGTTTAGCACTCAACTCCTAAAGTGTAGTGAAAAAATACAGGTGTGTATTGCCTCCGCTCTGCAGGATGGCAATAATGTAAGTAATTTCTCCAGCTTTCTATAATATACCTATACATCCATTGATTTTTATATTTATATATATATATATATATATATATATATATATATATATATATATCTATCTCTATCTATACCCTTCTCTGGCTGTATTGTTGGTCGTCCCTGTGGATGTTCTGAGAGTTTTATTAACAGAATTCTATATGTGCCAGGGACATTGTGCTGCACTGGTACTGATAGAAATCCTCTTCTCTTCAAGGTTCGACTCTGAGGGTCAGGGTTTAGAAGGCACATCTATTTCTGAGTCAAGAGGTGGAGGAGCGGTCGGTGGAAACACCAACTGGAAATCTTTGCTGGAAGTGAAAAATGAGAGCCTGGGCCACGGGGAAAAAGTAAGGTTACTAAGCCTCAAAACATGTTCTGTGTATAAATCCATTTAGGATAATGCAACAAACAAGCTGCTTTTTTTGGCTTTTGTTTGTTTTTTTTTTTAGTGACATTTTACAGTTTGCCTTCTAAGCTGTGATCTTTTATGTCCTGCCCTTACATTTGCAGATTGGTTAAAATGAACAAAATAGCTTTGAAACAATACTTCCTCAGGTAAAAAAAAAAAAAAAAAGTATTTTAGTAATTGAGTGCAAAAGCATGAAGTATTCTCCTCTAGAGTAGCAGGAAGGGGAACCAAGTCTGTTCAGCTTTGGCTCGCAGACACTTTTCACCCTGAGAAAATGATGCAATTAGATTGTGAGAAATGGTCTGCTCTGGTAGTTCATTTGAGTTAATGGAGCCCAGGAGCAGCGTCTGGAGTGGATACATGGGGCTGGGAAATAAACAGGTTTATAAACAGCACATTGCATCTGACCTTTCATGTGTATTTTGCTTGCACAGCCGTGTATCTATAACTTAAGTTTGCTCCCGTGAACTCTTCAGTGTTTTTCTTGGGACCGACGGCCTTGCAGCACCTGCTTCAGCTCTCCTGTTTTGATATTTCAGGCCGATTATTTTACCAGCGTGGCTACAATCGTGTATCTCCGCAAGGAGAATTGCCTGTATCAGGCGTGCCCTTCGCAAGACTGCAATAAGAAGGTGATAGACCAGCAGAATGGGCTGTTCCGTTGTGAGAAATGTGACAAAGAGTTTCCAAACTTTAAATATCGCCTAATCCTTTCAGTGAGTATAATTGGTTGTTTATGCCTTTTTTTGTGTAGGTAAATACTGAAAAATACTTAATGTGAAACATTCCAGATTATGCCTGATCCTAATGCTTATATACAACCTTTTTTTTTTTCTTTTTTTTTTTTCCCCTCACTTAAGTATTCATAAGCACCTCTTGTCTTTTATGCTATATGTGTGTGCGGCTATGTTCTAAGTTGCTGCGTTAAGTGAAGATGTGTGTGATAATCACTCTACAGGGGAACTACACGCTGAATTATATAGGTGGTGTACAGGACTTTACAACGTCTTACATGGGCTGACGGATTCTATTGCAGTCTCTACAGCAGGTTCAAAGGGAAATTTGCATGAAATAAGATCTTCCCATTTTAAACTAAAGGGAAAGGTCCTCTTGTAGTTTGATTTAGGACCACTGGAATTCTAAATACAAGTAGCCATAATTGCTTGAAGACCATGTACATGAAAGCAAAGCTAATTTTGGGTCTGTATGTCTTTAAATTCCCAATAGTGTGTGGCTTTTTTCTAGGTAAGTAACGCTAATACAACGTTAGACGCAGATATGACAGAGGCGTTACAATATGTAGAATATATGAGCAACTTCATGACCGGATTATACGGCTCGATCCCCAAATGAACTTTCACAAGAAGCTAGTGGGACAGCTCAATATGATAACATTAACCTTTCTACTGCCAGCGTTCCGCTTAAATATATTGTGTACTTTTTTTATGGTTATTTTGAAGTCAACTATAATTAAACATAATGACGGGACTTCAAAGTTAGGAAAAAACCCTCTTTATTCACAAATTACATTGGTGCTTTGGGCTCTAACCAAGACAGTTTATAAAGATTTAGGTGTGTATATGTAGGATGTGTGTATTGTATTATATATTTATATATTAATTTAATTTAGTTGGAAACTCATTACCACCCCAGCACATGGTAACTCCTGCATGATGTTGCTTAAATACGCCTCACTCATGCTGTCATTGATCCAAACTGCAAGATATAACGCTCAAATCTCCTGCCAAGTTCTTCCTCTGAGAAGTCTTTGTAGTTGTGTGAAGACCACAAAAAGGATTCTGTGCAATATTAGTACAGATGTCCATGCTGTGTCTTTGTGCAGCTAAATTATCAAACAACTTGTTCTAGACACTATAATGTCTAACTTATTTTTTTCCGTTGCCAAACTACATTGTTTTTGCCGATTGTTGCGGGGTTAGAAGAGGCAACTTATCAATTCCCGTTTCCAGGTTGGCATTCACTACACTGAAAGCAGAGATAAACTGAGCGTTATGAAGATAAATTAACGTTAAATGTTTGCGGAGAGCTGAAAATCGCTCTTACAGCCGGGATCCTATATTTAGCTTTTTTTCCTCAGGAGCCATGCCCCGTTCTTGCTGCATTAGTGGCGACGGCTTCAAAAGCAAAGCTTATTTCTGCCGGCGTCTGTGAGATGAATTTTATATGTGCGAGCGCAAAGATAATTCTAGCTCCTGCGAAAGGCTGCCAGTTCGCCACATGCGGCCTCACCACTTTCATGCAAGTGCTCGTTGGCCCTGACCCGGCGGGTGGAGAGTGGCTTTTTCTCTCTCCCCGGCTCATTATATTCATCAGCCCTCGGCAGCTGTGACGCCGTACAATCAAGCTGTTTAATGCCTGTCGAAATCCCTAATGATCTTCAATGGCAGTAGGATGTTGTGGAAAGCATAAAGGGCTGTTGGTGAAATTTTAATGTGAATGCTTGTTTTATATCGTGACTCGCTCGCTCTCCTTGCCCGGCACACAGACATTCCATTAGAGGAGAGAGGTTCAAGTACCCTTTTCTGTTAACCTGCTTAGGACCGTGGTACACCACAAGCTTTCTATGTGCAGCTCTCGTAATGGACACTGATGTCAGCTGCTATATTTATCATCCAGTCTTATGAAAAGTGCTTTCTCACTGGCTTTTTAATTGCTCTCTTCCCATCTCCATTGTATCATTGCTTGGTTACATGCCAATCATTTATGGGAGTATGTCGTCTAAAATGTATGGTTTACAAAGCTTTTCACATCTTCCTTCTATCCCCCTTTAATGTCATTGGTGTACTGAAAGAAACATGAGATTATGTATATATATGTGTATGTATCTGTATATTATAATCCAATATATAGCTTGTTAGTGGTCTCATGATCGTATTTTCCAGGCAAATATTGCAGACTTTGGGGAGAATCAGTGGATTACCTGTTTCCAAGAGTCTGCAGAATCTATTCTGGGCCAGAATGCTGCATACCTTGGAGAACTTAAAGAGAAGGTAGGCTTGTTTAGATGTGTGAACTTGTAACTGTTTAATGTAAATCTGAACAGGTGTATAAGCCACAGGCAGGATGCACAGATCCCCACCATCTGAATACTATTCACTATCGCCACTATTACACTTGATGAACTGTCCAGTACGTACGTTCCCTAAAACTCATTCAAACTAAGTTTTCTATACTCCTCTATTCAAATTAAATGTGCTGGACATTCAAAAAAGTTGTCTGACTCTAAATTAAATTGAGTTCGCACCACCTCAGCCCTTTTTTCATGCGCAATACATATCATAGTTAACTTTGCATGGATGCTATACATTTTACCATATGCAAATCTGTACAGAGCGTATACAAGTATATTTCCTCCTCCCAATAAGTAATGTCATAGTATGAAGATTGAAACATGTTTCAGGATACTCTTAAATCCTTGGAAATGAATATGTTCATTGCCCATCTGCTCACTAATGTCTTTGCAGTGGGTGAACAATATTTACTTGGTAACTGTGTGGAGAGAAAGAACACCTTTTTTTTAAAGTAGTTTTTCTTTGTATCATGGATTTTGATACATGCATTCTACACCACAGTGTAGGAGTTTCTTGATGAAACAGTCAAATGCTATTGAGCGTAAATGATTCTTGCAAGCATTTTGCCCATCTTGAAGGTTTTTTGTCTCTATCAGAATGCTAACTGCTTTTCACCATCTCTAGGAAAAAAAAAAGTGCTCTCTGCTGCTTTTCATTTAAAAGTAGTCTGTGGGTGTCCACACTTACAGCAAGCACATTCTTTGTTGAATGAATTCCCTCTGGGATGATAGAAAAGGACTTTTTTTATGGTGACTGCTGAGCTATTTTGACAAGTTTAAAGGTGCAATTAGTTCCCGGACAGAGGCAGCCCTCTTCTGACAGCTACGTTCTCATCGTTCTCTACATTGCTGTTCTCTTCTTGCAGAATGAACAGGCTTACGAGGAAGTTTTTCAAAATGCAAACTTTCGTTCATATACCTTCAGGGTTCGGGTCAAGTTGGAGACTTACAATGTAAGTACATACCAAAAGTTAAGTGTGTTTGCTGGCTAACATCTCTGTTTGAGCGCCCCTCCATATTGCTAATGTTATGACCCATTTGTTAAGTACCAATGTTTACTGGAGGTTTGTGCCGCTATTATTACAGATTGGAGACCCATGCAAATCTGTGAATGCCGCACAGTTATATGAATGGCCTCAATATTAAAACCTTATAACTGTTACCCAACATCCCAGCTGTTCACTCATCCCACCAAGCATAATGAAGGTTGAAACCCTTCTACACATGTTTTCAAAGAGTGGGGCTTTTGTATGTCTCATCATTTGTGGTTATGATCCCTGTACACATTTTAATGAAAGCAGCTACTTAATATAAAAAACAATTGTTTCCAGTGCAGGAATCGGCCCAACACCCAAGGCAGCTCCCTCATCACACTCTGTTGCCATTATGTGTCTACAACTCCCATCTCACCCAAACCAAATTGCTGAGAATAGATGGAAGTTGTAGTACATAAAACCAGGTGCTATAGTTTTGAGTTGGCAATGGATTTCATGAAGATTGTAACAAGGCTGTGACAGATGCTTTAAGTTCTGATAGTTTATCTGTATAACACGTGTATCACCAGGATTTCCATATTTCCTCCCTTCCAAGCACTTTTATGGCTCTCTATGCCACAATAATTTGCAGCGGAATGTACTGGAAACTCTTTCTGGCTCCCATTTGCTCTCACCAAAAGAAATATATTTTACCACATGCCTGCTAGTTTGGTGACTACCCACTGTTCTCTTGAGTCTTTGGGAAAACAAAGTGGGTTTAACTGAACATTAAGTGTAAATAGCTTTATGATTATTTTCAGATATGTAATTTCGCTTGATTTTTATTTTTTTTTAAAATATCCTGGTGTACTAAATTATTGAATATTTTCTATTTGAATGTGAGAAAAGGGGGTAACATACATATATATATATATATATATATATAACATATATAGGGGGTAACATATACAATATATATATATATATATATATATATATATATATATATATATATATATATATATACAATATATATATATATATATATATATATATATATATATATATATATATATATATATATAATCCACACTGCCTTGTCGTTGACCCCTATCTTTTTGTTTTTTGACCCTTGTGCCCCCAGCCTGCCCCTCGTTAAAGATGGCCATAGCTAGCTGGCCCCCTTGTGTATTGATGCTGCCAGCACAGATAAAATGCTGCCCTGCAGGATGGGGTCTGCACATCACTTAAGCCTCCCTCTGACACCCCCCCCTTACACATACATGCTATCACACACATATTCATTAATTCACTCATTCACAAACATTCATTCACAGTGTACAGTGTGTGCGAGCAACGCACAGGTTAGCAGCAGGGCCCCTGCGGACGCGGGTGCTGTGGGCTTTTGCCCTTGTGGCTGATTATTTTCTGCGTTTTTTTATTTCGGTATTTTGCCAATTATGTCATTTTCAGCCACTGATATTCCGGTGCATCCCTTGTAACAGTTGAAAGCGTCAGCTGAGGAGAATATTTAGTCATTGAAGTGACTTCAACAATTTAAACATTTCAAATATAAACATATGCACCTCATGGTAATATGACATAAATATGATAGTTTGTGTGTGTGTATATATACACACATATACTCTATATACACACACATACACTCTAAACTCTTTACCTTTTAATGTCTGTGTACCACGCAGGGTTGATGTGTATTAGTATTTTTGAGGTGTGTATTCCATTTAAAGATTTATAGTCATAAAATATTTAAGGAAATATATTTTTTTTTAGTTCACTTTTTTTATTGCTAAGTTGTTGCAATATAACATGGAATACATTGTAAAAATAAATGAGAATACCCTCTAGTACTTGATGCTTAATCTTATTACAAAGAAAAAATGTTCCTAAGATGATATTTACTATTTATCTTTGCTCGACTTTTCACAAAAGGATGAATCTCGCATCAAGGCCACTGCTATGGATGTGAAGCCCATAGACCATAAAGAATACTCCAGACGGCTGATCATGAACATAAGGAAACTAGCGGCCCAGGGAGTCTGATTTGCAGTCTTCGACTACAGGATAAGATGTTACTGCGACAAAAGCCTCCGTGGAAGCGCATTACTGCAAATCTAAAGCACTCCGGATTCTATTTAGACTTATCACATTAAGAACGTGTTTGTTTGGATCCACCTTTAAACTACACAGAACATTTCAATTTGACTTGGGTAAAAACAATTGTTTGTCCCGTGTAATGCAAAGTGAAATAAAAATGCAGAAAAGCACGGTGACAAATGCAGACAATTGTCTATCAGTATGGTTTAGGTAGATGGGGGTTGCAAACGAGGTCTGCTTGTTATGACATCCGCACCCTTACCCATGTGTAAATATGCTCTTCTAATTATAACCTTAATCTTGACCTACTACGCTTCTTCAAGTTGATAATTCACATAAAGGTTTAATTACATTCAAGCAGGACTTAATTGGCATCCAGAGAAGTAATTGGTTGCTGCTGAGCAAACTGATGCCCACCCACAACCTGTCTTAGCGCACCGAAAGGCTCCTTAAGCTCTTGGCAAATTCAGGACACTTTCCTCCCATGAAAACCCGCTAGTGCATATCTCTGCTGTGCGCCTCTGCTTGAAATGGGTAGATATGCCATACTGTTTGCAAACGCTTAGAATGACAATATGGAAGAATTATTAATCAAAGACCTATCTTTTCTATCTGAAGACTTTCCTTCGGGGTTTAATAGACTGAGTCAGATGGTCTTGATATTAATCAAAATTGTCTCTTCTGAGGAGCTCTGATAAGCATTGACTCTCTGGCCCCCGGGGAAATCTGGCCAACTACAAAGCTTTGCTTTATTTTTCATTTAAATTAATATTGTGCTTTCTCACTCCTCTCTTTTTTGACAGTGTGTAATTGCCAAAGTTTGCATTCCATACATTTACAGATTTCTCAGTGTTCTAGCTGCTTTACATGTGTGCTTTTTGATTTGTAGTGTACCTTTTTCTTTCTTTCTCCCATTTTTGTAATGGAATAAAGTAAATGTAGATAATGCTATAGAGGGCCTTTCGTTATTACATCACGTTTTGTATTGCATTTGTTTCCTTTTAAATAACAATTCTAGTACTCGGCATTCTTCCATTTTCTCTTAAAGGTAGTAGTGAAATGAGGCCAGAATAACTGGCATTTTTCAGGCTTATTACCATTTGCTGTACTAAGATAGGATTCTCAGCTTCTCCTACCTTTAAAGAGCTGATGCAGCACCTTTTTTATGCTTTTATTGACATGTGCACAACCCTCTGAAACCAAGCAGGATTTAGAATTTGCCTAGAATACTGTAATTCTGCTAGTGGGATGCTTCAGTAGCGGTTAGAAGCCCCTGTGAGGGCTTCATTATATTCACTGCATGTCTCCCGCCACTGCAGACCTACTTGCCCTTAGAAGTCTGTGTACCAGAGATCCAGGGCTGCACTAATTCAGATCTCTGCCATATTATTTCCCTAAAGTCCACATAGAGGTCTAAACGTCACATGTTTGGGGCTATCATTGCGGTTATTAAAAAGGCATGGTGTGCAGGCATGCCCTGGGCTTACTATAAGGCAAGATAAACAGGCACAGCACTATTTTGGTCACATATAAGGTTTCAAGTACATTTTGTACTAGTATATTAACGCGCTAGATTTTTTTATTATATATATCTCCTACAATACTTTTATATAATTTGGTAGAATGTGCTTAAATCTCATGAATAGAATGAACCCCAAGAAAGTTCTTAAGAAAATATGCAAGTATGCAAAGTTTGAATAATCTTCGCCAAACCTTGTTTCATGGAATGGTGTCCCCCCCCCGCTCTTCCTAATTGCTGATGGAAAGTGTGTACTTAACGATGCACAGTCCAGGTTCTGCTTTTCAACACATTTGTTCTGTAGAAATTAACATGTGTATATATCTGAAAATGGCAGTTATCTCCAGTTGTGGTTAAATTTGTGTAAAATGAAATTAGTTACTATAGTGCTCCATTTCAAAGCAGACAGGTCAATTAATCGCTTTCTAAAAGATTCACCCGCGCTAATTAACAAGCGATCTTGTGTATGTGGATAACCCGCATACCTGCTCTGTTGAGGTTCTTTGAAGACTGATGCTTCATGGTTTCCCTGATTTCAAGCATATACCAGTAGTTTTAACATTGACCATCTGCAGTAATAATTATGCATATGGATAATCATCATTGCCTATGAGAAGATTTTGGACTCCTTTTGCTCATATTAGGAGTTAGCATGGTATTACCATGAATATCTGTCAACCGAGGGAAAATTGAGTGAAAACATTATAATTCTAGACTGTACAGACACATAACATGGTGAATGTGGATACACAGGTCATTGGGTTCGTTAAATTCAAATATTCGTAGAATAAGGACCAGTTTCCTGTACTGTTCAAATAGATGATGCATATTAAAGTACTTGAACCTACAGCTTAGCTGTGTTCTATTTGTGTCACTCAATAGAACCCCCTTTTGTACATGCCTATATATATATATATATATATATATATATATATATATATATATCCTTACACATAGTAACTGCTGCATCCCCCACTTTCCTTCTGTATGTTCCTTGTGCCCTGTGTCTCCCTTGTTGTCCTGCGCAGTGTCGGGGGGGGGGATGTTTGCTGTTCGTTGTAGGAGCCGATCAGCTCGCCACTTCGTGGGACATATTAGGGGTATGGACCTGTCAAAACGCCGGTGCCCTGGAACGATTGATCTGCATTAATCCGGCCCTGCTGTCAGGAGATGCTTGGCTAAACACTTCTGCACGACAAATAGTTTGGGAGAGGGGAAAGGGACGAATGCATACAATATACATTTTTGCTAAATGGATAATACGAACAATGCCTGGGCAAAGCATGAACCCTTGTACAAGAGAAAAACATGGATTTGTGAAAAAGTTATGGTTTGTGTACATTTTACACAATGTATCAGGCAATTGGTTTTTGTTATTAAATATATATGATGTGAAAATACCTGTATAATGGCATGGGGTATATTACAAGGCTAAGTGCTTTCACTTAATTCCATTTCCAGTATACGTTTCCAATGTGACAGGCCTTTGAAGCGTTTGATGGGGCAAATATAATCTTTGTCTATCTGATTGAAATGAGCTTTGAACAGTGTGTTCTAGGGGAGCGCGTGTCTGATGTTCACAGAAGAAATTCTGCTTTCTTCTTTTTCTGCGCTTCACACAACGGCATCTGAGGCTGAATCTGCACTTTAGCAAACTCCCCGCATCCCTCTTAGCTTCGTTTGCTCTTGAAACACCATCTCTCTGCATCCATTTTTATTTACTACCTTTTTTTTTTTTGGTAAGATACTGAGAATTGCAGACTGCTTAATACCCCTCCTCTTCCCTAAATCCACCCCCCAGCCGGAGTCTTGCCGAGAACTCGGCTGTTCTGACCTCGCTTAGAAGCGCATACTGTACTATGATCCTCGGCACTCTCCGAGATTGACAAATTACAGGTTGAAAAGCAGCGATCAGTCTTTCTATTGTAGAAACCTACCTTTTTATTTCTAAACCTTCCAACCTCCAATTTAAAGCAGAAGCGGCTGGAAATCAGGTATAGCTGTGACAGTTTTGTGCCCTGACTATCGTAGTCCTGTCCCAGAAGATAGCATGTATTATCTGTACAAACACCCTTCATATCTATGACATGCAATATGGCATAATGCTTGTATAAAGTAGGAACTTGCTGTTCCTGCTTCTTTCAAAGTGGCAACAAATGTTACACCTTCATCATCAATGACATAAGTCCTATAAATAATTAGTTTTAAAGCGTATTTCTTCTATTGGTTTTTATGGTCGCATTTTGTCATGATTTGTAATCCTCTCTTTAACATGGGGGGTTATGCTGCTTCTTCAGGAGATAGCATTGTAAAGTATTATGCCCCAGGCTACTGCTTCTTATACGCACAAAGGTCACATGAAGGTGACTGGTTATTAGACCAGTCTCTAGCTGCAATGGCTGTGATATTATGCTATGAAATTACATCAATGATAAAAAATACCCCTCTCTCAAAATAAGATGAATCACTATCATTTTAGAGAAGAATAGGTAAAAATCACTCTATCATTTTTGACTACCTTTGTGATATCTCTATAGTGAGCATTACCATTCTTTTGTGTTTTGGCCCTTCACAAGCCACTCTGTCTTCTTTCAGATTAGAAAAAGCATCACCACGATGATTCGTATTAAGCCATTTCTGCCGTGAGTTCCGAGAAATGAAAGAAAAAGGGTTGCCACAATGCCAAGACAAATCTTTGCTTTTCAGCTTTCGCAACAGGCATTAGTCCTGTTAGACTACAATAATCTCGGCAAATGCCCTTTACAGTATTGTTTCAGCAGATAACACTGGTATACATTAACTCCTGTTGTCTGCGTGTGCTCCTCTCTATTCTGAGACAGGGGAGCTCTTTGTAGCTGGCAACTCTTCTCAATCTCTCTGCTCTGTTTACAACGTTCTTTTATGCCTGTTTGCTTTATCAGCCTCACCTCGGCTTTTACTTTATTTGAGCGGCTGAGTTTACAAAGCAGTTTTCAACACGATTAGCTCCGTATGAGAAAATAATATGGCAATTAAAAATAAAACGTGATCACTGTGCCTTTTATGTTGAGTGTCGATCTCCCTCCTGTCTCGTATTGGCAGGTGATAGAGGAGAAAATACGTAATCTGCTATCTGTCCGTGTTGGGAATGGTTTATGCTTTCCATTAGAACTCAGCTGGTCCCCTGTGCACTGCACTCACTTCTTGAACTGTCGGGGCAAAAAATGCTTTTCTTTCCACTGCAGAAGTCTGTCGTTGCAAAGTATAAATATTATTGATTCTGGTATTTAATACACTAATGAAAGTCGCTATTATTGACTTTGTAATTAATATGCTGTCTCGGAGTAAAGTTCGACTGGGGCAATATGTTACAACACAGCTCAGATGTTCTACACTGTAGGTTTTCCTACACAAAATAAAGCGATTGCCTGTGTAATTCTAAAGTGGTATTCTCTTCTCCTGCGTTCCCTGGAGAAAGCCACTTTGGCTCTTAGCAGACGGATTGAAAGATATGTGCTCTCTCACATAGACAGACTTGGCTTGAGCCGTGGCTCCTTGCGGTGTCTTCTCTAAAAAAAGAAAATCTTTACAAAATAAGATGGGAGTGTGATTATATTATGGATAAATTCATTTTTTGAGATCTGTTGCTAATGATTTTAAATGATTTGCAGGTAAAAAAAGCTGATTGTCCTTGCTGAATTGTAAAGGTCATGTCCCCGTGTCTTCCACCATCAATGGGTTCGACACAAGTACAGTTTGTTCATTCAGGTCTTGGCTGGACCTTGGACTAATCAGTGCAAGAACAATGTCCTAGCATGTGAGGATCACCAACTAAAAAGGATTTAGTCATTGAAATGTTCCATATTTGATATAATGGGTTAGGTTTCCTAAAAGTCTCAAAATATTTACAGTAGATTTTACAGTGTTTAAGCTACATCTAATTACTAAGTCGGTGTTTTCAAAGTAATATCTATTGCTCCAGAAATGTCTGACTGAGGATTGCAATTGTGCCGGAGCATTAGAATTCTTCTCATGGCACTTACGGATTTTAAAAAAAAGGTGTGTGTGTATATATATATATATATATATATATATATATATATATATATATATATATATAACCCTCTTTGTGTGTCATCTTTTTGGGGGAATCTGATTATTTAGCCTGATTAAGCTATCTCTCCCATATCTTTAGGTTGTCAATTACATCAGACCGACTTTAATAATTGGGGTGATTAGAAGGGGGAAACTTCAGGGCATGTTCTGATATCCGTTTTCATTATAGTTGTGTGAAAAAGAAAGCACACCCTATTTGAATTCTGTGGTTTTACATATCAGGGCATAATAACAACCATCTGTTCCTTAACAGGTCTAAAAATAAGGTAAATACAACCTCAGAAGAACAACACCACATGATTTGTCATGATTTATTAAACAAAAATAAAGCCAAAATGGAGAAGCCATGTGTGAAAAACGAAGTACACCTTATGATTCAATAGCTTGTAGAACCACTGTTAGCAGCAATAACTTGAAGTAATTGTTTTCTGTATCAGTCTCTCAGATTGCTGTGGAGGAATTTGGGCCCGCTCTTTACAACGTTGCTTCAGTTCATTGAGGTTTGCGGGGCATTCGTTTACACACAGCTCTGTTAAGGTCCCGCCTCAGCATTTTAATCTGGTAGAGGTCTGGACTTTGACTGGGCCATTGAAACACATTGATTATTTTCTTTTTCAGCCATTCTCTTGTAGATTTGCTAGTGTGCCTGGGATCATTGTCCTTTTGTATCAAAATGTTTGCCAAGCTTTAGCTGTCGGACAGATGGCCTAACATTTGACTCTAGAACACTTTGCTATACAGATGGGTTCATGGTCCTGTGGCTGCAAAACAAACCCAAATCATCACCCCTCCATCAGCATGCTTGACAGCATATCGGCACAATATGCAGTGTTTGGTTTTCGCCAAACGTGGAGCTGTGCATTCAAACATTTCCACTTTGGTCTTGTCTGTCCAAGGGACATTGTTCCAGAAATTTTGTGGTTTGTTCAAATGCAATGTTGCAAGCCTAGGCCGTGCTGCCATGTCCTTTCTTGAGAAAAGAGGCTTTCTCCTGGAAACTGTTCCAAACAAACCATACTTGTTCAGCCTTTTTCTTGAATGTCTTGAATGTTTTCTACTTTTGAATCTTTTTCACTGTAGAATGATGGACTTTAAGTTGTTTGGAAATGGCCTCATAACCCTTCCCAGATTGATGGGAAGCAACAATTGCTTCTCTAAGATCATCGCTGATGTCTTTCCTCTTTGGCATTGTATTAACACACACCTGAATGCTCCAGACCATCAAACTGCTAAAACATCAGCTTTTATAATGGTGGTCACAATTGCTGATGGTCACTTAATCAAGGGCATTTGATTATCAGCACCTGTCTGCTACTTAGCATCTTAATTCCTCTGGAAGCAGTAAGGATATATTAAGTTTTCACACATGGTTTCTCCATTTTGGCTTTATTTTTAAAGATGTTTGTTCTTTTTCAGACAACTGTAAGTGAACTTGTAACTGTATTATCTCCAATTATCTACCCTGATCAACAAACAGGAAGCCACGTATCTGGGTTTTTAATAAAATCATTTAGTTATGGTAAAAGCAATTAACAGCCTGTAATGCTTAACAGGGATTATCATTGAAACATGTTACGTTTATGGAAGTTGAGGACTAGAATTAGCTGAAAACAAAGTTACAACATACTGATATCGTTCATTTCCTAGAATTCTGCCATTTTTAGCAGGTGTACATTGCATAAGTAATCCGTTTGTTTTATTTTTTTGGTTTGTGGCTTTTTAAATCAAAATGTAGAATACTGCAGATTCATTGTGCTGATACCCTGGAGAGCCAGCTGGCTTTGTAGGCCTGCTGAATTATCAGCCCAACTATATGTGCTCCTTCCAAGTTACACCCACGGCCGTGGATGCTTCGCAAAATATTTGGCTGGCTATTATGACAAAACGTGGTAACACATTTTGTAATGCTAGATCACTATGCGAAGAGCTTTGTTTCATGGTGGATAGGCACAGAGTTTGGTATTGCATTTGCATCACTATTGACACAAGTCTTGTAACTTTTTATCAACACCCTGTGTGTTTTAGTAAGCATAATATGAACCGGCATATACTATTCTCCTAAACATAAGCAAGACTGCTTTATTGGGCTGGAGTTATAGCTGCTTACCCACTTCTCAACCAGCACTTAGGGGTTTTCTACTATCTATTGATTGCATCATGTATGAGAAGCTCTGAACTGCAACCTATATTGTCTTTGTGAATGTTTTTGAAGGACTCACGTGAATCTCAAAGTTTAAGATGGTGCATCAGTCCCTCTTAATGATACATTTGGAGGCAGAAACTTCATATAAGGATATAAGGCAATATTTTATATATTTATATATTCTCTGAAGAGAAATAAATTATATTTATCTACTTATGGTGATGTTGACAATATTGAACTTAAACTAAAAATAGTAGTCACAGGCTCACAGCATGTGGCAATTAAACATATGGCAATTAAACAAGAAGTTTAACTGATGATCTTGGTTTTCTCAATATTTCATAATATTCACTTTCATAAATTACCCTGCATGAAAGGCTCATTTTTAAAGCATATGATGAAGATGGAGAATTGCTCCAAAGAAATGAAATGTTATTGAATCGACAAGCATAAGTGACTTGAAATGTGACTTGAAATGTGGCACCGAAATCAACGTGTCAGCGGGGTTGGTGTAAAGCGGATCGTCACTGGACTCTGGAGCAGTGGAAACATGTTCTCTGGTGTTATGGGTCACGCTTCACTATCTGGAAGGCTGATGAATGAATCTGGGTTTGGCTCATTCCAGGAGTACACTACCTACTGGTAAATATATCTGCTTGGTGTAGGAGGGATAATGGCCCTGTTTTTCAGGGTTAGGGCTCCTTAGTTCCAGTGAAGGTAATGTAAATGCTAAAGCATACAGACATGTTAGACAATTGTATTCTTCCAACTTTGTGGCACCCATTTGGAGGAGAAGGTTCTTTCCTGTTCCAGCATGACTGTGCCCCTGTGCACAAAGAAAACTTAATAAAAACAAGGTCCATGGTTTGACAAGGTTGATTTTGAGGAACTTGACTGGCCCACACAGCCTTGACCTTAATCACATTGCAAGCCAGGCCTTCTTGTCCAATATCAGTGCCTGACCTCACAAATGCTTTTTTGCCTAAATGGGCAGAAATCCCCACATAGCTTTGGTCATATGGTGTATTTGTTTTTAATTATGTAATGCAAGATGTAATTGTACAGTTAGAGGTTAAAAATAAAATTACATTGCATGATTGAAGCGATTGTGGCATTTTCTGTCACATTTTCTGTCACATTTTCTGTGCAGGTGTTTAAACGGGATACTACTGTAGACTTGGGCACAATGTCCAAAATAATTGTGGATACATTTTCTGTTTTGTTTTTATAGACCGGTTGAAAACTGGGTACACTGTATATACTTGCTTCATAGAAGAGATTTGACCTAAAATAATTATAGCTAGACACTGGAAAAGTAAAAAAAAATGCTCTCTGGATTGAGTTTAAGGCTCAAATCGAACACTAACTACATAAGGAGAAAGGTCTCCTCACGGGTAAATTTTATATTTTAGCTAATAAAGCCTTAACTGTATGGGAATCTCACTTAGAAATCCTTATGTGTCTTCATATAATTTTTACCTTTCATTTTGCTTCACTGCCTGCTGCTAAAACTCCACCTTGATGGAGTCCCTCCAAGCCAATCCCTATTTTTTAGACATTTAATTTTGTGCAAGAGACTCTTTTGCGACAACACTAGATTAATAGTATTTGTTGTTTGTTTCTCTGGTTGTATGTACATTTATTAATAATTAGCTATCGGAACCCCTATTATGGGACTCTATAGCTATATGTCTATTATATTTTCTTTTTTTGTCATGTCTTTTCTTATTATGAAAATAAAAAAAAATAGAGATTTTACCCATCTGTTAACAGCTGTTGTGAAACTACAAAGCATGACAGGTTAGCCATAAGCAATGCAAGCAATAGTTTTCCATTACCTGTAAGCTACCTGTTTCCCGCCTGTACAGTATATAGGCATTTGACTAAAGCTAAATATTACCAATATAAATGATACATTTAAAAAAACGCATTGTCCTTGAATAACAGGTCACAATGGATGACTTAGAGATGTCACCTGAACTTCTTTATTGCAGAGCCTCACAATTCCAGTCCAGATAAGTCTGAGACAACCATTCATAATATTTGATGGACTTTCTCATTGACTCCAAGTCAGTTCACTTTATTGACAACCCCTCAAAGAAAAAGAAAACACTCTGGCCAGTACAGTTGTTTTGTAGGTCTCTCCAGGGTGCATTTTCTCTGCAATAGAGATTATTGTCAAAGGTGCTTGACAAGAATGTAGGGAAACTATTCTTTATTGACGAGATATTATTACTTATGAAGATAAATCTGTCCCAAAAACAAAAACTGACACATGCTTGCCATAAATCCTTTCAGTAGAGATGTACCCAGTGACAAAACAAATCTATGCTGACATCAAAAGTTGGGACAAACCTGCCATATGTCTGTCCAGTGGACATAAGCTTAGGATGGTTGGCGAAGATCCCAGTCATTTGAGAACATTTAGAAGAGGGCAGGTTTTCTAAATGATTGATTTATAAATACCACAATACTGTGAATTATTCTTCGTCATACCCATGCTAGAAAATGTGCAGTGAACTATTCACATTCTGCTTTAAACCACATAGTAGAGTATACATTACTTTCTAACTTGAATAACCATGTTATATTCCAACTCTTAACCATGTTGTAACTGACTTCTATGCAATAAGCTGCCAACGACTGGTGTGTGGGGGGATAGGGAATGGTAACATATAGCCATAGACGGCTATACACATGGCTCCCAGGCCTGAGGAAGTGCATTTAAAGGTAAAAATCAGCAGAGGGTTACCTATAATATTAGGCAACCATCCTATATGTGGCAACCCCCCCCACGCTTTCAAATTAAAAATATATTTAATAAATTAAGTTTAAATAAATAACATTTACTGAACCAATAATAATGCTTTCTATAATAACAAAAGCCCCAAAAACAGTCTGTTTCTGCAAATTGGTCAATTATTTAATCAAAACTATATTCATGTTCACTATACAGAGCCAGACATTGATACAGCATAACTCCCGTCGCTATATACTGACCCAGACATTGATGGTGGTACATCATGAATCTTATCACTATACACCGAGCCAGACACATGCAGTAGTACAGGTAACTCCCTTCACTATACAGCTGAAACAGACAGCAGTACAGCTCTTATCACTATATACTGAGCCAGAACAGATGGTGGCACAGCATAACTTTCTTCACTATACAATTGGCCAGAAACAGACAGCAGTACATCATAACTCCTACAACTATTTACTGAGCCAGACACAGATGTGGGTACAGCATAACTCCCACCACTATATAATGAACCAGGCAATGACAGTGGTACATCATAACTCCTATAACTATATACTGAGCCAGACATAGCTGGGGATATGACATCATATACCAGCACTCAGCTTCAGTAGCTGGCATGCATCGCAAGGAAGCAGAATATGGAGGTCTGTATCAATAGACATCCCACTCTCTTCTTTTTCTGTGTTCTGGTCAGTGGACGCGGCTCATTGCTATAGGGCCAGGATATGACATCATACACTGGTGCACTGCATCAGTAGCCGTCGCGTATTGCAAGGGAGCAGGATATTGAGGTATGAACAGACCTCCCGACCCCCTTGATTTTTGGCTGGTTAGAGGGAGATCCATGATCTAAAGTGAAGCTGAGCCCCTGAAGACTCAGTCCTGTATTGGTGGTGGTGGTGGGGGGGAATGGTGTGCCTTCTGGCCCCCACTCCCCCTAAGAAAGTTTTCTTGTACGTGAAGACTTCAGTGGATCTCCTCTTGGGGAGATCCTACAAGATCCGGTCCAGGAAGGGGATGCATATCCTTTCGAGGAATGCATGCCCCAGAAGATGAAGGTTGGGGACTCGGCTCCACTGTGGCTCCCACAGTTTGGAATCACCTTCTTCATGACGCACAGTAGTAGAGATGGAAGAACACGACCTCGGGCTCTCAAAAAAAACAAAACAAAAAAAAGTTGGGTCAGTTAAACTGTACACTTGAATCTTGTATGCAAAATCTACTACTTCCATTTAATATTGAACACATTTCATTATCAGTTTTTTTCAGTTCGATTTTAAATTAACCTACCCTAGACTGAAATAACTAGGGCAGAACTACGATTTCTTAAATGGACTCGTGTGATATTGCATGCCCGCATGTGTTAATGGAAGGAGCCCCCCTGAATGCTGGTAAGTATGGTTTTACAAATGAGTTGCTGTCTAAGTCTATTGCTTATAGCACTTGTGTGTATGAGCTATCATGGTTCCATGAGTGTTTTGGTGTTTTTGTCTGTCCTTTTTTCCTGTAGTCATTGCTGAGCTATGTTAATGTTAAATTTCATGTGAATAAATATAACGGTGAATTCTGAATGTTTTATCTGTTTTGTTTTACAATGTCAAAAATTATTACATAACGAGTTATTTACATCCTAGATTCTGATGCTAAGAATATCCATTTTTGAGGCATTTTATTATAATTCTTCAACTCCCCAGTGTATGGCATAATAATTGGAGATGCTTCTGTTACCATTAAAATGACAGCTTTCACAGATAACATTACTGGCGCTCAGATGAGTTAGTTATAATGTCTAAAAATTAACTGCTAGTGCATTTCTTACATTTTTTTTTGTATTTCTAAATATCTTCATCTTCCTCGCTCGGAAGAAAAAAGTAGCATATAGCAATAATATTTTTCCTCCCTCCATTGCATTGCAGAGACAATGCAGCAGTTTATAAAGAATTTGTCAAGAACAAGTCCTTGTACTGTGAAGCTTGCAATATCTTTTTAATGTCCGGAGAGATAAAACTTGTTGTCCAAGGTCACAAGCAAATTCTAATGACTCTACAAATGTAACCTGTTCACCTGTAGGCTGATGTAGGGATATTTTACACCAGAATTATGTCAATCCTAAAAAAAAAGCCTGATCCATTCTTACAGGACCTTAGACTAACCTCTTCAGGGGACCACATACAGTAGATTAAAAGCTCTTATAGGCTAATCAAGAACAGTGATAAATTCAAAGCTGTGTTTTAGTCACTAAAGTATATATTTATCATTTTCACTGGGAGTTTAAAACACCTAATGTTTTCTCAACAGGGAAAAAAGCTATTGACTCCTGAAAGCGGTATGTCAAGGGCAGCTACCCCTTTTTGCTATTTGGAAAAGGTATCCCTTTAGTGCTGTCCTATTCTTTTTAAATGCATTGTATTTTTATTATATATTGACAAAGGAAAAAGAATACTCGGGGGACACTTCTAGAAGGTCTAATCAACCCCACCTACTCCTCGGCCTCCATCCATACAGTAGAGTGACAGGAAATTATGCCATTTTATGACTAGGCGCAGTCCTCCATAATGTATGTGTCCCAGTTGGATCCTTATAACCTGTTCCTGTTAATATTGCAACTATTTGGTGAAAAAAGGATGCTTTCTGTCCCACATTTTTTACACATTCCAGATCATACTCAATCCCACAAGGCCCTCAGCCAATCATGAGCGTAACTTTCCAACAACTTTCCTCCATTCCTCCAATGGACACCTCTAGCACTAGAACCTTATCCTAAAACAATCTACACATTGTACCCATTTGTTATCCAAAAGCTTTTTACTTCATGGACTAATTCCAAAGAAATTCTCACTAGGGGATAATAAGGAAAGAAGGAAACATTGACTTCCTTTCTGCCGAGGTAGATATGATATAGTCACAAATCGGAATAACTTATAAATATCAACAAGGAAGTATAAGTGATAGGTGGTTCTCTGTGCTGGATTATTTTAGCAGCAGTTCCCCTCAATACAACAAGAATACTTGTCCATACAAGGTTATGTAAGGACAAGGCATCCATATAACTATCCATCTTTTATCCCCCCCCCTTGTATACTTTGCGTGTGGTCATGATATAATCTCCATTTTTTAGTTAAGTCGCATTTTGAACCCCTGCCATGTGTCTATACAAAAAAACAACTCTCTTTGTATTAGCAAAGTATTGGCTGGTTGTTTATCGCTCAGCTTAAAGTATAATTCTGCTTCTCATCACCGCAAGCAACACAAGGCATTCACAACATGATGTTCAAATGAGCCCTCAAGGGCCGTAATTCTACCAGAGTTTTTAAAATTCTCTTAATTAACACACAATTAAGTCTGTGTATCACCAAACAATCTGCTCTTACAATGGAAACACTCCTTGTCGATCACCTTAGAGGGCCTGGAATTGCACTGCCCTCCTCAACACTATAAACTAATTAGTGTGTTACGCTAGCCACCGGTTGTCAAGCTCTTATATTGATGTGTGTTGAGCATGGCTCGGGAAACAAGCATTGCAAACTCAGCCAAAATAATAGGTTGACTCCAATAATACTCGCATAGAAGTGTATGCAAACACTTGGCACTTGCTCTGTAAAGACTGTTTTGCCCCGCCACTCAAGTCTGCGTGAAATTAAAGATAATTCTTCAAATTGACGATTATCGGATGGCATTGATCATATATCCTATCTTGTAGGTGCCAAATGCACTCAGATAATGTATGAAAATATTGTAATATTAAAGGAACAAATAAGCTTTCATCATTGATCTCTGCATTCTCTTTCGGTGACCGAACAATAACGAGGCACAATGGGTCAGATACAAGGTTCTCAGAGAGTAAAGACAGGCAGAAAATGCCTCACAGTTTCAGGCTGCATTTTCAAGAACAACTAGAAATTTCCCCTAACCAACTCAAGCAGAGGCCAGACATTGATAAGAGATAAGAAGTAATTAGCACATGTTCCCCTATTCCACATCTAATTTGCTAATGTCCTATACAAGATCCAAGGTCCATTCATCCTTGGATGCCCTTATTGTGTTTGTCCCTTGCCACTTTAACTGTAAGATGACTCAACCCTTCTTCAACTTCATAATTCCAAAACATTAGATTATTCTATACCCTAAATAGCAACTTTTTAAATTCAAACACATACCCATCAATATCTAAAAAATATCTAGTCCACTCCTAAATGATGCCACACTACTTGCCTTCACAGTCTTAGGACATAAATACGGCCCTCGGAATGATTTTAACTCTTTCAGTACACATTTTTGAGCCAGTTTTGCTACAGTTATATCTAGATGTCACCTTATAAAAGTTAACCCCTTAGACAGGGAAACCTTATTATTTAAAATTTACTCTAAGTTAGGAAATTCAGTTTAAAGCAAACCATGTGTTATATTCCATGCTATAATTGTACTCCCAACTTATGTGTATTTGCAGTGACATATTCTGGGTAAGGTGGACTGGGCCTAGAGCAGCAGGTCCAGGGGGGCAATGGTTCCCTCTGCTTCCAAACCGGGGGCAGATCACCCTCTTGGGCCACCACACTCCCCAGTATCCCACTGCTCGATGGGGAGATCTTTTATTCACACTATGTAGGCTGTGCCAACCATGGGGGAGTTCAGAAGAGGGCTATACCTATAGCTGGTGTGACATCGGGTTTAGTCTGTCTCTGGCAACAAATGCCAAGGTCAGTCACAATTGAATGTATTATTGCATAAAATCCTTGACTGTCTAATGTTGTTGCTCAAACTCACATTAACTCAAAAGGTTTTTAAAAGTAGCATTTTTGTTAGCACACACTGCCATTGTCTCCAGGCAGTCTAGCAAAGTATACTGCGTTATAAGTATGCTCTTAAAAAGTGTTAGCATTTTTTTTTTTACAATGTCACTTCCTGAATTCAAGATCCATATTTACTTTGACAATTAAAGAATCACTTCAGAAAGAGCATGCACTGAAATACTATTCAAATAGTATCATCTGACAAACACCTTTATGGTTTAGCATTTAAATTATTAACAAAAGACGAGAGAGAGAAAGAGAGAGAAACATTTTAGAAAAAGCATAACTGCTGACTATTTCTAACCACATTTCACACATTATGAAATTATGTAGTGCATTATGAAAAAAGGATGAGTAGTTCTGTGAATGTTGAATTTAGTCCTGAGGTCACCAGTGTAACTTGGGTAATAGGCTAACTGTACAAAAGTAAAAAGTAAAAGTAAAAGCTATATACACCGATCAGCTATAACATTATGACCACCTGCCTTATATTGTCAGTCCCCCTTTTGCCGCCAAAACAGCCCTGGCCCATCCAGGCATGGAGTCCACTAGACCTCTGAAGGTGTGCTGTGGTATCTGGCACTTAGACGTTATTAGCAGATCCTTTAAGTCCTGTAAGCTGCGAGGTGCAGCCTCCATGGATGCATCCTGGTGCCATTTGTTCTCCAGGTAAGCAACCCACATGCACCCAGCCATCCATGTGCTGTGTGAGAAAACTTGATTCATCAGACCAGGCCGCCTTCTTCCATTTCTCCCTGGTTCAGTTCTTATGCTCACATGCTCATTGTAGGCGCTTTTGAGAGTGGACAGGGGCCATCCTTGACCACTGACCGGTCTGCAGCTACGCAGCCCCATACACAACAAGCTGCAATGCACTGTGTGTTCTGGCACTTTTCTACCAGAACCAGCATTAACGTTTTCAGCAATTTGAGCTACAGTAGCTTATCTGTTGGATTTGACCACACTGGCCAGCCTTCACCCCCACTTGCATCAATGAGTCTTGACTGCCCATGGCCCTGTTGCCGGTTAACCGCTTTTCCTTCCTTGAGCCACTTTTAATAGCCACTAACCACTGGAGATCGGGAACATCGCAATTTGGCCTCTGTCAAAGTTGCTCAGATCCTTATGCTTGCCCATTTTTTCTGCTTCTAACAAATTAACTTTGAGGACGAAATGTTCATTTGCTGCCCAATTTATCCCAACAACTGACAGGTTAAATGTTAACAACATTATCAGTGTTATTCCCTTCACCTGTCAGTGGTCATAATAGTATGGCTGATCAGTTAACGAATTGCCCCACCAGGTAAAATTATTCATTGGGTCAGGGGTTACGAAAAGTGGATTAAAGAACAGTGCTCGCTAAACTCTAAAGGAGGTTACTGGCCAAGGACAGGACATAACCAGAGAAACTCAGAATGGTCATTGTATGTCTTTGTCCATCATGTATCAGGACTTGCCTGATCTATGTCTAACTGGTATAAATGTGTGCACAGATATCCATCCATGTTTAAAAGTACCATTGGCTGAAAAAGTATGACAAAATCTGTTTGGCCACTAGATTAAAACTAAAACTATAAAACAAAGAGATATCCTACACATAATCATGTCAGAAAACACACTGCCATGCTCCAAGTATTCATATCAATCACAGCGCAGATTAAAGATGCTGTTGCATTCAGCCAGATATGTTCATACTGAAATACTCATACGTACTTCCAGGCTGAAAACAAATATTTGCCTATATTATGGGTAAATAGGAGTTGCTAGTGTGGTGATATCAGGAGGCAAATTAGCTCAAGACTACTATTTGAAACACAACTCAAGTATGCAGACACATAATTATTACATATATGACATATATTACGCGAGTAATGAATAGGGATAAAGGAAAAGATTCACAATATTTAAGATAAAACATTAAGATTCTTGATTAGGTATGGTTTAATGGCAGTACAGAGCTTTTATGTTGGTACATGGTTCCTGCTCAAATGAAGGCTATGTTTCCAAACATATCAGATGACAGCTGGAGAATGTGCCATATAAAAGGTACCATGCTCCACATCTAATGTGATTGCCCAAAAACAAGGCTTATGGAAACAAGTATTTCAATTTATTATTATATGGCAAAAGTAGATTTACCTTTTAATCCCAAAGTAGCTCTTCTTGATTTCCATCCAGAAAGAGTTAATCTTCTTTTGCATCACGACCACTAAACAGACCACTAATGGCAAACACGTTTTGGAGGCTTTGCACAAAATAACACACCTATACCAACACACAAACAACTAACATGCCTATACCAAGTAACAACATTGTCTTTTGTGAAGATTTAAACCTCCTTGGAAAAGTGGGTAGCAACCACGCAATTAAGGTTTATTATTATCTCGACGAGAATACAACAGGAGATCTACCCGTTAGACCTCTTGGCTAACCTTCATTCTTTGTTTTTTTCACTCATTTTCCTTTTTTCCTGTTTCCAAATCACAAATGACTTAAGATATGTGGTTTATCACTAAAAAGTGAATGATAAAAAAGGCACTAAGATTGTTGATCGGGTTAGGTTTAATGACAACACAGAAATGCTGTTCATGGGCTTGATAGGTTTTGATCTTTTGGTCTTGATGTTTTGGGCACCATTTTCACAGTGGTGCACATGGATAGTTGTATGTAATAATTATACATGACATGCCTCAGACAGAAGTTACAGATGGGCCTGCTTGCTCGAAGCATCCATCATGCCTCCTGGTTATTGCCCCTTGATAGGTTGCTGGAAGTTACAATTTCCTTAGTGCCAATGCTACCAAACGTGCCACACAACACAATGGGAGAGGACTGGCGCGTGTCGCTGCTGCAATGGATTTTACTGCTGTCTGGCTGTCAGCAGAGTATTTAACCAACAGCCTTTCAATGTGTTTTCTGCCCTCCCTACCCAGCTAGCTTGGCCTTTGGAGCTTAGTTTTGTGATTTGTAAGTCCACTCAAGCATGGGTAAAGGCCATATCCCTTGGCTCAATGCCCGAAAGGAACAACAGAGGCCTCATGCAAGGCTAGCATTAAGTGGCAGTATCAGACTGCAGTTCATCTCTGGCTAATGACAGGGAAGACACTTCAACTGAATGGCCCATGCGCTCTAATGCTTCTTATGAAAGCAAAAGTGCAGAAGAGACGAAAATATCTCCCAGTAAAAATTTCTCTACCTTCTAATTGAGACAATTTATCCTAATTACTACTCATAATGTGAGGGAGGTTTCACAGGGGATGTCCTTGATTAAACATTAAATGGCCTATTCCTGAGAATGGTTATAATTTGTCTGCTGCAACTTTACATTGGGGAGCATTCCAGTGGTTTTCTGTACAAGCAAAGATAATGCAGTCTGTTACCTTTTTCTGAAGTTTTTTTTTTCATTTAACCCCTTGAGCATTTGATGGGCAAAAAAACCCAAAACATTAAACCGTATTGGCAGTTGAGAAACTGAAATTACCGGTATTTATATGTCTTTGCCTTGGTGCTGATAATGAGATGGTTTTGCTGTGTATCAAGTAAAATCCTGCAATCCTTGTCAGAAAAATAATCAATTAACATGTTTTGCTGCTGGAAACTGTTAACCATATCTAATTAAAGGGTCAAAGGTGCAGCTCTCTAGCGGGTGAATTTATGAACTCTATATAAAGTTGTATAATTAAAAAGAGAAGCGTGATAAACAGTGTTTAACAGTAGTGTTTATATTTCAATTTTCGCTGCTATATACTTTTTTTGTTAGACTTTTCTAGCCCTAGTCTTTATATAAAGATTTTATATACCGTATTTGCTCAATTGTAAGATGACCCCCCCCCCCAAATCTGAATATTAATTTAGGAAAAAAAGAAAAAGCCTGAATATAAGACGACCCTATAGGAAAAAAGTTTTACTAGTAAATATTAATTCATGTAAACTATTTTTTCATATTTAATAAAAGCTATGATTGAGAAAAATCTTTTGTTTTGTTTTTATTTCCTTTTATTTGCAAACCTGCCCCCCAGTTATGCACATCTGCCCCCAGGCTTGCCACTCTTCCTCCCTGATATGCCTTATACCCCCCTAAATGCCACTCTGCCTCCCTGATATGCCTTATACCCTCCTATATGCCACTCTGCTTCCCTGATATGCCTTTAACCCCCTTTATGCCACTCTGCCTCCAGAAATGCCTGAGACCCCCTTTATGCCACTCTGCCTCCAGAAATGCCTTTTAACCCCCTATATGCCACTCTGCCTCCAGAATGCCTTATACCTGTTTATATGCCACTCTGTCCCATGACATGCCTTTCACCTCCCTATGACGCCGGTGCTGTGTCATAAAAGCTACGGCGGAAGTAGTGCTGCGGGGACTTCTGCTCTCTGGAGCCAGGGAAGGTATGCGCAATGCACATAGACAACCTCCACTGCTCGGTGATAGATGCCCCTTGTAAGTGCTGGTAGCAGCTGAGGTTACTAGACAAGAGGATCCGGGTCCCCTGCAGCGCTGCGGGGCATCTGGATCTTAGTCTCATAGACAGGCCTCATTTGAGGTCTGATTAGAAGAGGACCCCGATTATAAAAAAAAACAACTCGTCTTATTATCAAGCAAATACGGTAAAATAGCAGCAGACATTTATCTTTTATCTGTTCTATAGAATCATTTGGTCTTCATCACCACCCACACTCCCTCTCCCTAACCAAACAATAGTACAGTTTGGATCTGCAAAAGGTAGCAATCCTACCTTCTAACTAGACTGGGCAGGAAGAGTCACAAAGTATGGGGATCGTCCCAGCTAATGGCACAAACCCTGCTTTTCATGTATATTACCCATTGTCATAATTCTCCACAACACTGAAAACATGAGAAACAGAAGTTAACATGCACACTGAGCATGATTTTGTGGACAGTTATTGCAAGTGTCCATATGGCTAGAAGCCAAGCGTGATTTATTTATAGAGGTCCAGCAGGTTATATAGCACTATATATAGGGTTAGAGTCCTGGTCAATTGGACACACTATCATCCATGGAATGACCCAATGGAAGCAGTTGTTGAATTTATTATTATTATGATTATTATTATTATTATTATTATAAAGCATGTCATGTTACTAATGTATTTTTGCAATTATATATAACATATTTATTATTTTGTGTAAAATACCATCTGTAGGTGAATGTTATGGTGTAATATTTGTTAACCAATGATTTTTAGCATTTTGTGTGAGTGTCACTCACACTCTTTGTACATACATATAATGCATCCCATAAACACACATTGTTCTTTTCATACATGTCTGATCTCCCAGACTGACATGTTTCCTTGGACTCGGGGCTTAGGCTATTCCTCCCTAACACCCCTGGTATGTACTTTATATATAAAGTTTTTTAATTAATTAGAAATGTATGTTTTTCTTTAGCACACTCATTGCTTTAAATGAAAAAAATCACAAAGAGTATGTCTGTATGACATTGAAACACACTGATTCTTGTTACTAATGCTTGAAAGGGAAGCTTTGAGACGTAATAGTCTATCCTGGAGATCACTCCCTACAACATGCATTCGTCCTCTACTCAATTTAATTACAAGACAGACAACAGGAACAATAATAAGCATTTAAGTAGACCCATTATACACAAAACGCCTTATTACTTCTGCTTCTTTAGGCAGTTAACTGCTTGTTTCAGAAGGAAACACAGAGGAACATACAAAAGGATTAAACATAATTTTTGGTGCTATTTCTGTAACAATAGGCCAAAGGGAGAAACTATTCCGTGTTGGAATGCAGCAATGTAGGAAAAACAAATTAGGCAAATTTTAAAAAGGTTTGCAAGTGGAGATGGTATACTATATGACCAAAAGTATGTGTACAGTCACCACTCCTAATGATTACCTTCAGATGTTTAAACCACATCCATTGCTAACAGGTGTATAAAATGAAGCACATAGGCAGATATCTCCACAGACAAATATTGGCATTAGAAGGGTTTATACTGAAGAGCTCAGTGACTTTAAACATGGCCCTGTCATGGGATGCCACGTTTCCTACAAATTCTCACAATATCAGTGATATTTCTGTCCTGCTAGATCTGCCCCGGTTCACTGTAAGGGCTATTATTGTTGTGAAGTGGAAACATCTAGGAGTAAGAACAGCTCAGCCCTGTAGACGTACGTACACAATGTACAGGGCCGGCCTTTGGGGTGTGCAAGCTGTGCGGCCACACAGGGCCCCATGGCAGCAGGGGCGCCATGCGGCTGTCTCATCACCAAGGCCAGGGCTGCGCCAAGGCAGATGCACAGGGTGCACAGCAACTGGGCGGCAGGGAGGGAAGGAGATAGAGGGTTGCCGTGTGGTCGTACATGAAAAAGATTTCAGCAACTGCTCTGCCCCTTTGTCTCCTCTGCTCCCTACTGCTGCCCTGGCTGCAGTGGTGTGAGGCCTTGGTCACGGAGCGGTGCTTCATGATGAGCACTGGAATATGACGTCATATCCCAACACTCAGCAGTGAAGCTGCACACACAGCGAGACTAAAGCCTTGCGCTCCTACCGCAGGACTTCACCAGGGTAAGTGAACTGCAAAGGGGGGTAGATAGTAAGAAGGGGGGAGAGGGGGTAAATAGTAAGAAGGGGGAGAGGGGGTATGTAGTGATTAGAGGGAGGAGAGGGGGTAGATAGTGAGAAGGGAAAGAGAGGAGTAAGTCGTGAGAAGGGAAAGAGAGGAGTAAACATTGAGAAGGGTAGTAGAGGGGGTAGACAGTGAGTAGGGTAGGAGAGGGGGTAAATATTGAGTAGGAGAGGAGAGGGGGTAAATTGTATGAACGAGTGAGAGAACTGAATTCATGTGTGGATGAATTATGTGAATGAATTAGAGAATGAATGAATTAATGTGTGGATAAATTGTGAGAATGCATTAATGAATATGTGTAAATGATTTGTGTGAATGAGTGAGAGAATAAATAATTGTGTGAAGGAATTGTCTAATGAGTGAGTGAATGACTATATAAGTGTTTTGTGTGTATATCATAGATTTTTTTGGTGTGGGAGCGGAGGGAGTGATTGCATGCTAGGGTGCGTGGAGGGGGTGCACAGGAAATAATTGCCTAGGGTCCAATTTTTTCAATATTTAAAGGAAAAATGTTTTTGTTCCAAAGATTGCACTGACCTGTTAGCTGTTTGTTTCCTATATTTAATGTACAATATTGTTATCAGTGTTTCCAGTTATATTTTATTGTACTTGTTTGCACTTGCACATAAATATTTTTTCCCTTTCATTTTTGTCGAGGGGGGCGCCAGAGAAGTAGTCCGCACAGGGTGCCTGAACACCTAAGGCCGGCACCTGACCACGTAGACCACGTACACTCACACAGCGGGACTGCCGAATATCTACCCATTTAGTTTATGTACACTTGATTAATATCTTTGATGCATTATTGCAAGCATGAGTTTTACATAGCATGTTAAACACTTTCTGTTATATCAATAACTTTTTTACAACCAAAGGCCAAAGGAAATCTAACATTATTAATGCAATCATGATTTAAAGTAGAAGACTGTTATATAATGTTATATATTATATTATTACATTTATTATAGAATATGATGCATTAGGTATGGTAGTATGTGTTCCACAAAGTCATTTATACATATATACCTGGTCAGCAACAAAGTTTAACTATGCTGAGGCAGGGTTCCTTCTCTGCTACTAGCCACCTAACTTTTGTTTTTTAAATGGTCCATATAGTACAGCTTTAACAACACATAAATCAGTCATGGAAGGCTTCCTTTAAAATGTGAAATATCTTTTCTGTCATGCTTTGCCTTTGAGTTTGATTTGTATGGAAAAGAATTAGAAAGATTGAAAATTGAACAGGATAAAGCCTTTCTGGCCTTTAGTGGATTTTGTACTATGGCAGCCGTTATCTTCATCGGATTGGAGTGGACATTAAGTAGACTGCCATATGGGACATATCAGCCTTCTTCCAAGGCCATCTCAATTACCAGAAGTTCACCGTGACCAATACTGTAATTATATTATGAAATGAATTTCTTTCAAAGAATGGCAGAGATATCTAACCTGCCATTTTGTCCTTTTTCTTTACAGTAAAATTGTCCCTGTTTCAGCAGTAGGATCAGCCTCTAGCTGGGAAGTTTTTATTGTCACCATGGAACTGTTTTCATCCTGAATAATTGAAGCAATTTCTGAATCTATTTCAAAACAGGTTCATATAATATAATATATTCAAGAGCAAGAGAATTGGTCCTGTTACAGGTAACTACATTTAATTGCCTCAAAAGGCCTGGAAAGGGCTTTGTTTATTTCTAAGGAACATGGATGATGAGGAAAGATTGGTTGAAAAGACCAACGCAGGTTCTGCTTTCCTACATCCTTTTAGTAATAAGGTATTATCCGATGGGGAAAGTTATTCAACCTTTGATAAGTTACTCACATATTAACAATAAAACACATACTAGCTTATTCATTGCTTATAAATTTTGAGTAAAAGACTGTGTTGACGTCTGTCTGCCGACATCACAACGAGTGTAAGTTGGTAAACTAGTTCTTGTTTCTCTTTTACAATAAAGGTGTTCAGCTGGCAAGACCTGAAAGGTCTATGTATTGTCTTAGATTGATAAAAGTCACTGAGGCTTGCATTCTGAGAATCAGAATGCACACTAGATGTCAACTCAAGTGGGTATCACCATCTTTCTATTTGACTTAATGGCCAATAACTCTTCTTTACCTTCCAAGTAATTGATTTGAAAGGATAACAAGCTAGAGGAGCATTAGGCACAAAGATAGAACTATATTTTACACTGTGAGGAAATTACTTTGATAGTTATGGTTGAAGCATTTGGTTCCACAATTAATGGATAGATGAATCAAAATCAACAGAGGCTGAAGCTGTGGTGGACCAAGCTTTAAAATGTGATTTTAACAATCTGTGTCTTTAGAGAATGGGCATCCATTGTGAAAGGTTTCCTAATAATCACTTAAATAATAATTGCAAAAATAATAATTTTTGGAGGGGCTCACTTTTTGATATTGGCTCAAGATTGGTTGTAATGTTATAACATGACTGGCCAAAATAGTTGGAATAAAATTTGCTTCCTACATTTGCTACTCTTAACTTCTTTACACCATCCCCAAATAAATCTGCTTTATGTTACTGTTACCTTTTGCTTGTAGCAATTTATGGGAAGTGAAATGGCTAAAACTAATCTAACAAAGAGGGGAATCCTTTTAACTGGAGCACAGTAACTGAACGGAATTACTGAAGCTATTGACCTTGGTGAGTTATTGGTGTATGGGGTGGCTTGTTGATGTGTTCAGAGTGACATTGCTTTCTTTAAGCTGACACAAATTCTAAAATTCTGTAAACTGAGGGAAAAAGTACTGCAACTGTCCTGCCATCTCCTTCTTTATTACTATTTATTGATTTATATAATGCCATCATATTCTGTAGTGCTATACAATGAGTAACAAGGAAGTTGTGCAGCACATAAAAATGTGGACTTACAGGAACAAAGTAAGCGGAGGAGGTTGTTTAAACGAGCTTACAGTTATTATATGAACAGTGAGATAATTTTTATAGTATTTAAAAATAACAATTTTCATATCACTATACAAGATGCGTTATACAGATTATCTCCACCTATATTTATAACATAGAGACCAAAACCTTTTTGCTGAACCCAATCATTAGGATAATACTTTAGTACAGGTATTGCCACACACACATATTTGCACATTGATCTTGGGTGGGAAGGTATATTTTATGGAATAATAATTTAAACAATAATAATATAATTTCATTATACATTTACCCACTGAAACATATTATATAATTTAGAAATCATGGAAAGTGAAATGAATCATTAGTTAACACAAATTGAGTTTACTATACATTTAACAGCTTATAGCAGCACTAAGCAAATGGTAAATGTTTTAAAAAAATATTGTTTAGGGTGACCACATGTCCCGAAATGCCGGGACAGTCCCGCAATGCAGCTTTAAGTCCTGAGCCCTGGGCAGCCTTTGTCTGGGAAAATGCATTGTCCCGGAATGAGAATTCTGAGTGAAGGAGGTCTCAGCCAACCAGAAGGGACTTTCCAACTGAGACTGGCTGAGAGTTTAGAAGCCTCTACTGATAGCGGAGTCCCTCCTTCACACCGAGCTCTGTGTAAGCTGCAGCCAGCACCAGGTATTGGTGTGTGACTGTGTGTATCTAATGTCTGGTAATAGAGGGGTTCATTCTCTGAATCTACTCCTGACTGGTAATAGAGGGGTTAATTATCTGAAACTGCACATGTCTGTAATTATTATATGTATATTATAATATAAATATATTATTACATCTGAAATCAACATGGTTCCCAAGGCTAACTTATAATATACCGGTATTTAATTTAAAATGTATTTATGTGTAAGTGACAGTGTGTGCATATGTGAATCAGTGTGTATGTGATATATACTGTATATATATATATATATATATATATATATATATATATGATGGGCGTTCAAAAGGTTTCTGCACTTTTATATTCTTCTCAGGGAAGTTTTAACATTTTTGTTGAGTTTACTTTATGTATCTGATGCTTTAAAAAAAATACTGATATGTGTTTCTAGACTGTCTGTCTCTCAATGTTTTGTTATTGTAGCAGTGCCCCTCTTCTCAAACATATCCAGAACCCACATTAGTTCATAAAATCATGAATCCGGGAAGGCCAACCTGAAAGGGCAACAGTTTCCAACAAGATGTTATATTAAAAAGAAGCAGCAGAAGAATATCTATGAAAGGTACTACAATAGGTTAAACTGTGATTCTGGTTATTACCAATGATTCTTGATAAATTGCTTTAAATTATATTTTACATAGGCTCTAAAACTCATCAGCACAAAATAAGAATCTGCCTTTCAGCAAAAATTAACAGACAAAGCCTCTGAAGGGAGAACACCCACCTTTTTGGCAAAGGATTTCAGGCCGTCAGAGCTTAGACACATTTTTATAAAGCCATACGCTGCTGGCATGTAAACAGGTGATTTTTATTAATATAATAAAAATGTGGATATAAGGGCTGGGGTAGGATAGCATTCCTAGGAATAGGAGCAGTCAGAGAGTTCAAAGAAATGTCTACTATTAACGGAGTTGAGTGGATATACAAGTACATGTCGGTTTATGGGGTGCTAAACAAATAGGTTTTCATGCATATCATATTTTCACACTTAAGGAACAAGTTGGGTAATACTCATAGATGATATAAGATGGGTTATAACTGGAGAGTGTTAGCTGTAAGTAGCGTAGTAATATTACTTGCCGTTACCTCTTCTCAGTACAGGCAAACAGCCAGCAATTGTTTCACTAATGAAAGGAACAGGAAATGGCACGGTTCCAAGGCAGAAGTAAACTCTCAGGACCACAGGTGATAGCAGGAGCAATTAGATATCTACAAAGGGCAAGCACCCTCCTGAGAGCAGTAGCCATGGCGCTGAAGTTAGAAGTTTAACAGAGTAAGAACCATGCTAATTTGTTGTTGGTTTTACATTCAATTCTCTCATGGCACTTGCTCATGAGGCTGTGATTGTGTGAGGTGTGTTTTGATAGAACAGTACATACCATGTCATGTTATATATTCTGTTTCATTCAGTGGAGGGCAGACACCTTCTGGCCCGGGGGCAAGTAAAGCCAAGTTGTGTCATCTCATCGGGCCCCTTGTCCCCACCCCTAACATGTGCACTGGCACACCTATTTACAAACACATTCTCACACGAACACACACTTCCCACTAGCACACACACACTGTTTTTGTATGGAACTATGCGGCTGTAGTAGGGACATGTGAGGTGAAGGCACAGTTTGAAACAATTGTTTAATGTCTCATGTATTAGATATTTTGGACACTCTCTTGTTTAATGGATCAAGCAACTCCCTTCAAAATCTTAGGGCATAAAACACTACCGTACCCAAACCTATTTTTGACAAAATTTGTTAACTTTAACCCCATCGAACACCTTTGGGATGAACTGGAAAGAAAATTGTAAGCCAGACCTTTTTGTCCGGCGTAAGTGCCTGACCTCACAGCTCTACTGGATTAATAACAGAAACACCCCAAAATCTTGTAGAAAGCCTTCCAAAAGGAGTGGAAGCTGTTATAACTGCAGACGGGGGGGCCATCACCATATTAATGTCTATGTATTTAGAATGTGATGTCATAAAAGTCTCTGTTGATGTAATGGTCGGGTGTCCCAGTACTTGTGTCCATACAGTATATTGTATGAGATCATTGCTTGGCTACAGCATCTTATTATTCCATTTTGAATTTCGAATACTGCTAGTAAATTCTGCAAATTTGGAAGCCCGGAGTCAGGCTCAAATTAGGGCAGTTCCACCGTACTGTGTACAACTGGGAATTGTGATGCATGTTCTGTGATTGTTTTGAAACATGCCATCTTGAGAATAATCAGAGAAATTCAATTATTTTACTTTGCATTGTAGAGCTAGTATTAGATCAAATATGAGAACAAGCACCATCTGCACACAATTTTCTTAAATCCTACATGACATAGCATTATGTTTTTGCACAAAACATTCTGATGTCTTAACAGGGATAGATGAGCCAAGGGAAAAAAAGAGGGACACAGGGATGTTGATCCCATTAGAATACCCTGCCCCTAGTAAAGTGGCCAAGGGGCTGTTATCACATCACACCTATCCCCTATGATGATTACACCCCTGTCGAGGACCCCTATGCATCTGATGCGAAGACTGGCTCGGTTGCAAGGCAAAAGTTCATTATGTCGTCAATACGTTTCTTCCAACATTTAAGTCAAATGGTTGTTGTAATAAAAATACAAATGTGTGTAAGGTAGAAACATCAAACAGGCCTGCAACTTAGCTAGAAATATTTCACCTACAGTGCAGAGTTCCAGAACGCTACTGACAGAAGATAAGGAAGGTGGAGAAGAGTACAGTCATCTGAATAAAGGAGTTGATTTGGAGGTGGGACGGGAGAGATTGCTGGGAGATTAAGCAGTCATTTAACTGCTCTTCAAAATAGATGAACAAATGAACTCCATGTGTGGAGATGCAGTACTTTTACACTGTCTGTAAAATGTATATCCACCCAATATCAATCCTAACACCCAATATACTTTAGGGGAGAGTATAACGTTGTTGGACAATCCTTAGGACTCTTGGCAAACTGGTGATGGATGTTTTAGTAAAACATTTGGAGAGACAGATTTTTTTAATTTAATTGTGCATTCACACAAAATACATTGTTTTTTCAAGGACAGATAAAGCTTTCTTTTGATACAATTTTTGGATCTATAGTCCAATATTTAGTATGAATAATACATTAAACGAAAGTTTTCAACCCCCACATTTTTCAAATTTTTGGATAAAACTTATGAAAATGGTCCCCAAACCAGTTAAGTTGACCAGCTGGTTTTACTAATCAGTTTAACTGTTTTTGATTTGTTCCTCTGAATTGGATCCCTGGCACCTGCAGTCACAGCACCTGTTGATGTTAAGCCGTGCTGGAAAATCTGTCTGTGTTTTTACTACATTGTCACTCTCGCCACCCTTTCTGTACTATCATGCATTCACACTTTCTCTAGCTGAATATTTCTTCCTCTTCTTTCTGGAGCAGAACGGGCCTCAGGCCTGTCTACTCTGCCAGACTTTGACTTAATGTTTCTACCTGCAATCCCCTGTTATTGATCGTGAAATATGCTTGTTGAAAATACACTATAAACAATGGGAGTTACTTTGTGCATGGAGTTACTTTGAGCAATGCAGCATTGCAAGTTGGAATGTACCCTAGCAGACTGGCAGTGTGTTGTGTAGATGCCTCCGGGCGGATTTTGAGTTCTAGCTGTGTGTTTGGGCAGACAGCATCATTCGCAGTAATCTTTACTTTCGGAAGCTCTCCTCAATTATCATAGCGGGAGAGGTCTGGAGCAGGAAGCTAAGATATGGGCGAATCCGCTTTTGATGTGATTACATGATGGTTGTAAGTGTTGATAATTCGCCGTCAGATGATTCTCCTCTATTGTGACAGCCGCTGAGTTATCTGGTTCAGCAATATTCCTACCTTGATGTGCTATTAAAAGGCAATCATGTGCCCACTGCAGAGAATAACTTTGCTGACTACCTTGTTGTTTCAAAGGGTCAGCATTCAACAAACCGGGATTCTGTGTCTGGAGAAGCGATGGAGACTTTGGTCGGTCCTCAGTATACTTGCTGGAATACATCTAGTTTTGCTAACTGCACACTGACTTTGTCTGTAATAAAAAAAAATACTGGAGTGCTAAGGGATTACAGTATTGTGAAATATGTTATCAAAGTGGCATCCGGTTCAAGACAAATCCCTTTATTACATAGGTATTTTGTCATTACGTGTCCTGATTACAGATTCCAGCATATATAATGAGATGCCGTCCTATGGAAAGTGACAGTGGAGAAAGGCCTGGGGGATGCGGTTTCATTTCTATAGTGTGAAAGCTCGAAGGGAAATTTATAGATTGTGAAGTGGAGGAGCCCTATTCATTTTTATTTGCAGATGCAGAAAGCTTAATTTTTCCCTGAGGTGTCATAGACCGGGATGTATTGTAATATCGTGCACCAACATTGCCATAGAATTCAATGAAACTGCTGTAGAACTGGCTTAACGTTGGAAGGTTTTGTGATGTCGAAGGGAACGACGTTGCCCACAACACCAATAATAATCTCTCTTTTTAAGGTTAAAAAGTATAAAACAATAGGAAGCTGTGTTAAATTTGTAACTGAAATTATCATTTCACGTTTAATGTAATGTTCTATATACACCCAACATGATCTACTATTGCTGATTTTAAAATGTCTACTATGTTTAAAGGGCCAGTTAATAATAGAAATTGCTAGTCACTAAGAACTCACTCCAAGTGTTATAATTAGTAGGTTTTATTAATAACAATTGACACCTACCATCTGACCCTAACAGCAGTGGGGGGTTTGGAGTTTGCTTGCAAATATAAAACAGATGTCTTAAGTGATACAGGACAGTAACCTTCCATGAAGCAGAAGGGCAATCAGCAGAGCATACAAACTGTCCACATTTTGGGTGGATATTTCAGTCGCTCAGAGAACGGAGAGATTAGATGCATTGCGCACCATGTGGGACTTACTGATAATATCCAAACCAGACGTCAGCTTCCTGCAATCCCATCTGTGACACACGCAAGGACCAGTCACTGCTGCCCATCTGCTAGGCTGTGTCCATGGCACTGTTAGATCTACAGCTGTACTTGTAGGTCATCCACTAAACCCCCCAGTATCACTCCATGCAAGATGAATTTTAATATAAAGATGACTGTGTATTGCCATTTAAAATATTGTGTTACTCATTTGTGGTTCTGGAATACATCCACTTCCCCAAGAATCATCTTCGAACAGTTGTTTTGAAAACTTTTTCTACTGCATCTTCTATGGTCACAGACATCACAGCAAGAACCTATGACTTAATTTCACCGTAAGGATACTTTTTTTTTTTCCTGATTCTCTAATTTTCCATGAAAAAGACATAATAATTCAACTCATAAAAAATAAAGAGGGTTAGAAAATGTGTGACATTTCTAAATTGATATAATACATTCATAAGCATGTTCCACAGTCTGTAGCTCTGATTTAGCACATAATCACATACAATACTGAGCTTCCAACGCCAGGCAGGGGTCTCTGAACCAGCACATGTTTTACAGTTTGTTGCATCACTTGTGTTACTCCTTTTGTAGCTTAACTGTACACCTTAAGGTATTTGTCTGCTGTGTTAATTGTCTTCAATAAAACTCATATGAAAACAAGCAAACGTGGCACCACAAGCTTTTGTGTGCTATTTCTTGTAGTGAGATTACATATTTACTGACCCAGGATCCTTGTAGGTAGGGATACATTTTGTTTTGGAATTAAGAACGTTTTTTTATGTCTCATTAAAAATACAGCATGAAGCTTCTGCTTTATGGCTGAGCTGTAAAAATTGAGACCGCCAGCAATACAGCACTTACTAAGTTAAGACACAAGAAAGGTTTTTCAGACCTCTAGGGAGACAAAGATAGACACATTGTGAAGATGGAGAATAGAATAGAATACATGAATTGCAGAATTATAAAGCATGAGTTTAAAATTAAATTGAATGTACTACATTTTTAAAACTCACATAAAAGTTACATATAATGTGATTTCATAAGTAAGAAGAGTTCATATTCAAGAGAATTGTGTTTAATGTTGCAAGTTATGAAAATTGAGATAATGTTTGTAGAGATTGAGAAAGCACACGTGCCAGTCTGCTAGGGTAACTTAAATCAGTTCTTGACTAAGAATAAGTTCTGATGGAAGCTTGCCGCCTCTTCTCCTATAATGTAGCTATGTCCATTTTGTCTGTATTAGGAGGGAGGAAACATTACTATCTGATAATTAGTCTTTCCTTGGACCCGGACTGAATTATCATATAATCATATGGAGTGGATGATTTGGTGGAGTGAGCAGTGTTATATGGCCAGCCATCTGGTACCATGTGCTTTACAATAGAAGATGGTCTTCAGCTTTTTAAATTGTCATTGTGCTTGTGCAGCGGTGATCACCTGGAGCTTGAGTAAGGCAGAGCTAGAAAGAGGTGCAATGTCAATGTTGGTAGGTACAGATTAAGCCACGGTGACCAGACCAAAACATACTGATCAAAGAATTTAAAAGCATGATGTAGCCAGTGCAGGGTTTATAATACAACTAGGTGGGGTCCTCTCTAGAACCTGAGGGCACCAGCCCCATGTTGGGTTGTGCCAGCATTGCAGTCAGAGGTGAAGATGTTTTAATTGTTGCCCAGTGTGATGATGGAAGTACATAGCTAGTATAAAAACATATACTATGTTGTCTTTTATATACAATATATGAAGAAGCCAGACAGAAGGATCCAGTTTGATATTTATAGGAACTAGACAGCGTATCCATGTAAAATGGCACATAAAGACTTCAACAGTACGTGGTTAGAGCTTCTTAATCCCTTGGTCTGTCCGTTCTTGCCTCTGACATGTCAAAGCATAGAGCAATAGGTGGGCAAGCCAGGCCTGGCACGATTAAATATTTTTTAGGCATATCATGTTAATGACAGGCATATACGCTAGCATCTAATTAAAGGCATATGGCACTGTACTTGACCCTGTTCCCATAACAGCTACCAAACTGAGGCAGAAGGAGGGTAAGCTGAATGTTTTGTTACACATATAGAAAATTGAATATTTTCGCACACAGATAGGGATTTTGGGTAATGGAATGCAAATATGCACTCCAAGTGAATTACCTTCTGCTTCTAGCCACTTTAACAGGGGTATACACTGCGGCAATTGAAACAGCATGGTCACAGGAAATCAGATGATTTGTGTAATGGCAGAGTGCCAGGTTGGAAATTTAATGCATGCAAAAAAAATGGAGGGAAATAAAGCATACCTATTTTTCAAAGTAATGAATTAACCCTTTACTTACAGAAGAGAAGACAACATAATTGCTACACTCTCCAACTTTGAGTAGCTTTTAAATAGCTTTTCCATCTCATTTCAGGCATGTCTGCTTCCCTTTCACATACAACCAATAAAGCAGTTATGAACTAGCTGTGTAATTAGACATATTAATCAAATCCTCCACTTATAAGAACTCAAGTTTATGTCTTTAAAATGATCTAATAGCAGTGATACATCTAGAGCTTATCATTCTTATGATTGCTGCAAAAGAATTTGTAGGGGGAAAAAGGGAATTAAAAGTATTGGAAGCTGACGGCTTATTTATTTTTAAAAAAAGGGAATGATTACCTCATCATCGAAAATAAACAAAACAGCAATATAACGGGAGTCTATTTTGTGCTATTTATTTATTTGATTGAGATGCCAAACTTCTTAGTTGTCTCCTGGAGGAAATGCTGGCCATAACAGCTTGTTCGATAAATGTCAGAATGGGCCCCCCCTGGACCAGTGGGGAAGCGGGATATTGTTGCTGGCCTATGATTGAATGCTTTGTATCCCTCTCATTCATTGGTCATGTTTACAACTTTGTATCAAGCAGGTATATAAGCAGAGGTGACCGTTTCTTACTTTCTTTTCAACCTGGATCAGGCAGGGAGAAGATCTGGAGCTTTGCTACCCTCCTACCCGGAATGGATTTCTAAGAAGACTAATATTGGTATCCGCAGCAGCTGAGACCAAGCCAGTGGTGGCCAACATAACTGGTTTGAAGCTCTTGGTGAATATGATGGGTGTATCTGCCTGTTGTGCTAACTTGGTCATCATTACTATGGATTAATATTCTCTTTAGCCACAGCTGTGGTTTGTGGTCACCTTGCCAGCGCCTAAGAGGACTATATGGTATCTGCAACTGAGGAAATTTGGAGAGATCAAGCCAGTGTGGGCTGTTGAGCCATACCGGTTTGAAGCTCTTGGTGTATTCATTGGGTGTAACTGCCGGATGTGCTAAATCAGCCATCAGCTAGCTGGTGGTTAATGTCCTCAAGTTGGCCTGGTGGTGAATATTTGTTAAAAAAAGCTGTGGCCAAGCCCTTGTCCACATTTTTGTGTCTGGTGTCTTATTGGGAGAGAGTAAATTTATTCTACTGATATCTGTATTGATGCTATAGGTCTAATCAGTCATTTACATGAGCAAAAGTTGTCAAGGACCTCCATGCTAGGGTGGAATTCGGTGTAAGCAGATCCCCATAAGTGATTAGTTATTCCAGCAAAGTGTTTCACAACTTTTTCCCAAACACATCAAGAGTTTTTTTTAGTACATCTAGTTCCAATCATCTCTAAAAGAGCTCAGGTGTAACTTACGCAGCACTACATTTATCACTGGCAGTGCCATAAGACAGCACTCCATCCTCCCTATTGGGCTCACCTCTGCTTCTGTGTGGGTCAAGCAGTTGGGGAGATCAGTACTCTTCCTTGTAACTAGCCCATTAAGAAGTGTTCCCGGTTTTTCAACCCCTCTTGAGTATAGAAGAAGTACCCTAGAGAGTGCTAATGGAGAATCCCAATGCTCTTCATCTGCAGCCCCGCTCAGCCAGTCACTTTCTTTGGCTCCCTATACCCTCCAGAATTAAATTCAAATTTATGACAATGACCTACCGAACCCCTGACAACTCTGCACCCCCATATATCTCTGCTCTCATTTCTAAATGCTCTCTTAACTCCCTTCTTAGTTCTTACCACATTTCTCAAAGTACAAATTGTTATGTGATGCATTACTTGTTATTTCCTGTTTACAGGACACATCTGTTCCTGGGTCACAGGACAACTAGTGCCGTAACAGTTCTATATATCAAACCAGGCCCGGACTGGGACAAAAAATAGGCCCGGGCATTTAAGCCTGAGCAGCCCATATTTATTTATTTATTTATTTATTGTTAAAGCCCACCCTTCATGTACCATCTTTGCATTTAATCATTCACACAAATCATTAACACATTCATTAATGCAGTCTCAGAAATCATTCAAGCAATTCATCCACACATGAATTCATTAATTGTCATACGCATTCACACTACCCCCTCTCATCATCTTATCTGCCCCTTCTCACTATGTTCCCCCTTTTCACTATGTAACCCCCTTCCCCACTTATCAATATGTACCGCCTCTATCTATCCCCTCTCCCCCTTTCTCACTACCTAACCCCCCTCTGCCCCTTCTCACTGCAGCCCCCTCCCTCACCCTACTTACCTTGTTGCCAGAGCAAGCAGCAACTGCGACCGCGCCTGTGGCAGGGCAGAATTGACTTAGGGGCTGATGGAGCTGCAGCTCCAGGCTAGTACCTTAAAATATGGCCGCATTAAGGCAGAGCCCCTTAAGCACGCCGCAACTGCAACCGGGTCCGCCACTCTAAGGCAGAGCCGGCCTTAGGTGTTCTGGCGCCCTGTGCGGACTACTCCTCTGGTGCCCCCCCATCCCCAAAAAAGAAAGGAATAAAAACTTGTAACAAAACTCCCCTTTCTCACTATCTATCCCCCCGTATCACTATCTACCACCTCTGCCTCTTCTCACTGTTATCATTATATACTGAGGCAGACATTGACGGTGGTACAGCATAATACGTATCACTATATACTGAGGCAGAAATTGACGGTGGTACAGCATAACACCTACCACTATATACTGAGGCAGACAATGACGGTGGTACAGCATAACACCTATCACTATATACTGAGGCACACATTGACAGTGGTACAGCGTAATCCCTATCACTATACATTGAGCCAGACATTGACAATAGTGCAGCATAACACCAATCACTATATACTACGCCAAACATTGATGTGGTGTAGGCCTACCACTTCATTGTCTGGCTTAGTCGTAGGGATGCATCGAAACGAATTCTGGACTGAAACCGAAAATGCAGCATTTACCTGTCCGAAACCGAATATGACCTCCCCACACCATAAAAAAATCTAACACTTTTATTTAAAGTAAGTAACACACCAAAATAGGACAAAACAATTAAAAAACAATATTATATGTATATATATATATGATTGTTAACAGCAATCACATTCCTATCATACCCAGGCATACCCAGATTCCAGGATGTACTCGCAGACTTGGCATGATAGGAGTATGATTGCCCTATCTACCCCTTCTCACTCCCTTCTGCCCCATCTACCCCTTCTCACTCCCTTCTCCCTATCTACCCTCTTTCCCCCGTCTCACGCCCTTTTCCCTATCTACCCCCTCCTAACTATCTACCCTCTCCCTCTTTGAAGTTCACTTACCTTTCAGGAGTCCTGCGGTGGGGGAGCAAGGCCTCTGCCTCCCAGCTCTGCCACTGTATGGAACAGTATAGAGTGATGGGAGTTATGATGTACTTTTAGAGCATAATTAGATCATGAAAAAGACATTGGAAATGGTACAGCATAACACCCATCACTCTCACACACTTACCAATCCACACATATATACCAATCCACACATATATACCAATCCACACCTATACCAATCCACACCTATACCAATCCACACATATATACCAATCCACACACATATACCAATCCACACACATACCAATCCACACACATACCAATCCACACCTATACCAATCCACACCTATACCAATCCACACCTATACCAATCCACACGTATACCAATCTACACTATGCCAATCCACACGTATACCAATCCACACGTATACCAATCCACACGTATACCAATCCACACATATATACCAATCCACACATACACCAATCCACACATATATACCAATCCACACATATATACCAATCCACACATATATACCAATCCACACATACACCAATCCACACATATATACCAATCCACACATATATACTAATCCACTCTCACTGAATATTTTCCTACCTTTCCTCTTTTCTCCTTACAGCTCCTTTTCCTCCTCTTCGCTCCTCTTCTTCAGTTCTTCTCTGTCTTCTTCCGGTTCAGAGGGCAATAGCTGCTGTGCGCCGGGGTTTGTTGTCAGATCCCGGCGCACAGCAGCTGTTGCCGTGCAGATCACAAGGGAGCGGTATCGGAGGTCATTAACAGACCTCCGGCTCCCTTGAGTGATTTTAAGCCGGGTTGAACCCGGCTTAAAATCACTCAAGGGAACCGGAGGTCTGTTAAAGACCTCCGATACCGCTCCCTTGCGAACCTGCTCCTCCAGCGGCGGACATTACTGTCCGTCTCTGGAGGGGTGCCGGGTGCCGCAAGTTGGCACCCCCTGATGAGCGGCACCCGGTGCGGACCGCCCCCCGCCCCCTAGAGTGTGACGCCCTGTGCGGTCGCACACCCCAAAGGCCGGTCCTGCTCTAAGGGGCCGGGAAGCCCCCACCAGGGCCGGCCTTAGGGGTCTGCGGCCGCACAGGGTTTAAATTAAAACATCGGGGTTTTTTTTCAACTTTATTTAACATCCTCCATGTTAAATAAAGTTAAAAAAAACTTTATTTAACATGGAGGATGTTAAATAAAGTAAAAAAAACCCTGATGTTTTAATTTATACCCTGTGCGGCCGCAGACCCGTAAGGCCGGCCTTGGTGGGGACTTCCCGGCCCCTTAGAGTGGCGGACCCGGTAGGTAGGGTAGGGGCCTGGAGCTGCAGCTCCATCAGCCCCTAGGTCAATGCGGCCCTGCCGTGGCCCGGCCCACCGGGCAAATGCCCGGTGTGCCCGATGGCCAGTCCGGGCCTGTATCAAACCAATTTTTAAGGCTAACTAATATTTTTATCCACATTTCCACATCAGGCCAAGCTGCTTCCAAGCCTCAGAAAGGTGTATTTGTAGCCATATTCCCCGCATTGACGTGACGGTATAGAAGCTCTGAAGTGACCTTGTATATAAAGCAAAGTTTGCACAAAAGCAGAGAATTGCCTCACACTGGGGAAATGCCGTGAATATGATTTGGAATTTGCCATAAAGACTCTCCGGTGGTGGATGCTATGGCCGGTTAAGTTATTTTTCTTTGCTGAAGTTTCATTTCCTATGGAATATTAACAAGGAAGGAATGAGCTCATTTTTTTATTGTCACAAAGAAGGGAACAGAAAAAGAAGTATCTCTTTGCATTAGTTGGTCATCTGGGATTGGAATGTGTTAAAGTCTGAGCCATTTTCAAGCAGTTGGGATACCGATGATGGCTGTAGACTCACTGAGACATTAAATCTTCACCTTATGGTTTACATTTAAAGGTGCTGTTCCACCTGCTGTAACACTTTTTTGACATATCATAATTTATTATGATATCCTGACACAAAAACCACCACTGATAGTGTGTTGCCATAGAAAAAAACTTAAAAGTTTTCTGTGTTGTTTTATATGATTAAGTCTTCCGAGGGAAGAACATAATCTACTAAGGTGTATTTGTATAACATGGTAAAGACTAATGCTTAGGAACAGAAACTTTTGTTCTCATCTCTCTTTCTCATGTATGTATAGCCTAGTGTTTATGCAAAATGTTCAGGCCAATTAAAAAAGTATGGGTGGACAGCAAGCATAACAGCTAGGTCCCCAATAACTAGGCGAGCCTTGGGCATTTGTACTTCAATGCTGTTATATTCTTTCCAGTTTAAACTCCTTGGAGATACACAGTGAATATTGTGTAATGTGAAATCAGGAGTGAACTAACATGTTCTTATTCGGAAACACAATAAATAAATAATTACTTTAAAAAGCTGGTGTTTTTTGAGCCTTGCATCTGCAATAACTTTTATTAGTTTTACTATTAAAAAAATAATTCCACTTTAATATAAACAAGGATAGGTGTTTCTACCAGGTAAACTGATACTGAGAGAAGTTAAGGGAGAAGGTGGAGATAAAGAAGTGTCATCTCATATACAATCTTAAGTGGTAACCCTACCCCTTAAATAGCTGCTTCCTCCTCCTATTACTGTGGCTCTGAACCAGGTCCTGAATCATTCCTGGCATCCTGCTTTTGATCTTCGGCTTCTGTCCTGGCTTAATTTTGATCACTCTCCTGCATACCGTATCAGGCTTTTCTGAGCCCAGCTACACAGAGCGGGCCCCGGCCAGTTCAGCTATATAGAGTGACTTCCAAGTCGTGTACCCTGCCAGAAGGGCTTCCAAGTCATGTGCCCTGCCAGAGGGCTCGTTGCCATGTGTCCAGTGCCCTGTGGCATGTCCGGTTCCCTGTCAAAAGACTTACAGCCTGTACTTGCCTGTCATCCAGCTTCTCCAATACAGACCATATCGTACTATTCAGCCTATGGTGTGTTTCATTTCACCTGTTTGTATAATTCTTCTAATTATAATGCATCATGGGGTACAATCTGAGCCTCTGGTATCCCCTGTGACTGGCCTCCTACCTGACCTGCTTACCCGAGTCCTGACATCTATCACATAAAACAACTCACCTTTACCACACTCATCACTTCAATCACGCATATCACATAAAACACCTCACGCCTATTACACATCGCTACCATCACACCTATCTCACATCACTCCCAACACACCTATCACTCTCATTACATATATCACACATAACTCCTATCACACAAATCACTTAACTCAATAACACGCCAATGTGATCATTGTAAAGCTTAGCTGTTTAACATGCATTAGTATGAAATGGTAGGTGGGCATGGTTGTAGGTAGCCAGACTGCTGTGATGTAATACATAGAGGAAGGCTTTGGAGGAATGACAGGAATCTATTTCAGGGCAACTGTAGTATTTCAATAAAATTGTAAACTCACTTTTTAAGAGAAAGTAAGCATTAAGAAGAAAAACTAAATGACAAATATGTTTCTTTTACTTCTAGCCAGATATTTGAAGAGGCCCCCTAGGTGGAACAGCACCTTTAAACACATCTATTACAGCAACCTACTGTTTTCTTTCAATACTGTTGTTGGAGCTTAAAGGTACTACTATCCTGCATACATCATTTCTGGCTGAGCCCATAAATTACCTATTCTGAAGACCACAAAGATAGGTTAATTCATTGAATATCTAGCTACCTTGAGGGAGCTTTGTCCTGAGAAATTACTGTTTTGACCATGTAATTATTTTTCAAAGTAAATACATGTGAATGTCAGTAACCATGAAATATTCTTTTTTAAAAAAGGTAGTATATGAAAAAATAATGTGCTACCAATGGCATACAAAATCAGGTGCAGAAACCAAGGCATGACTTCATGCTTTATCAACTTTGGTGAATGTAAACCTGTGACCTCTGTTGCTGACCTCCCCATGGCAGTTTTATCTATTTAGAACCTCTGCCACTAGGTATGTTCCAATGTGAACGGTTTGTGACTCATTATTATAGAAGGACGTGAAATGACAAAGAAAATCAGCTAATTTTGTACTTCATGTTTCAGTTCATCTGTCTAAAGGCAATGAGCACAAATATCGTGTAAGATATACTTGTGGTGGCTTGAAATATTAGTTGTGTTTTACACCATAAATGTGTGTCCCTCACCTACATATTCTGCATTCTCTCAAATGTGACAGTTCTTAGAGCTATATTTCTCAGTAAAATGCAGTCCTATTACTTGCTCCCTGAAGTCTATGTAAATCAAGCACTGGTGTCACATGGCTCATTTTACTAGCGAAATACTGTATGTATCACCCCTATACCCGTTCCTACTCAATCACATGGCCCATCTTCTGGTTAAGAGATTAATTATGAGCAGGAGCAATTGTCGTTACAATAAAAAAAATATCAATGAATAGTGTCTTATTTAGTATTTTTTTTAACTTTAATTTTTATTTGTATCTTTTGGAAAAATCACATTGTCACAGCACAGATATGACAGCAAAAACATAAAGATCAATTATTATTTTAGTGACAAAATTTAACAAAGAGTGAAAGAGGGATAAAATAATAATAATGGTACATCTGAGGAGTATCAATATTTCTCTGTGAAATACAATTATTGTTGGTAATATTATCCATCCCAAGGTCCACAGATGTTGGGGGCACCTCGTTTAGTTCTTTCCGACCAAAATATCAAAATCCTTTTTGAAATATACATATACATTTGACATATACATATAATATAATATAACTACTTTTTTCTAATAATAACTTTAGTTGCCAATAAAAAAAAAAAGCATTACTACTGAATATATCAGGAGATCTGGCGACTAGGATTCTGGGAGGTAATTTCACATTTAAACATTTCATATGTTATTTTTATATGCAAGAGGACATTCATAATAACACTGACACCCCCCAAAGACAAATGTATTTCATCGCCATCCTTTATATCTGCACAGTATGCTGTGTTCCCAGGTAGGCAACATTTGCTAAATGTAAATATTTTTTTGAATATTTTATGTATTTTATTATGCCTATTGACTGCAATGCAGACCATTCAGACCATTCTGAAAGTTTTTAAGTGAGAGACAAAATTGTTTACAAATTGAGTTATTACCCTTGCCACAAGTACAGGCCTTCGTGGGTAAGGTTAGGATAAAGATTGCATTTTAAATACATCCATGTATCTACGTTACCTTTAACACATAATTAAAAGAGAACACTGCAATCACTGATATTAAGGGGTTTTAGATTGAAGATGCAGACATGATGTAAACTTTTGTATAATAGCATTATGTTCCTTTTTTAAATGAATATTTGTATTGTACTGTATAGATTCACAAATCATCTTCATGGAGTAATTTTAGAATGAGGTAAAATATAAAAGAGTTAAAAAAAAAACCAAAGAACAGCCAGAATGAAAAGGCCGGAAAAGAAGCAGAAGGATAGAGAAATAGGATAGAGAATGAGGAATCCTGGATCCAGAAACAGAAGAGTCCAGAAATAAGAGCAGATCATAACGACTTTCCCTTTGGAGAGAATCTCTATTAAGGGGCATATTGTAATTCTCAGTATTCATGGACAAAATCCATCAGTAGATGTAGACAATATTTTTACTTCATATGGGCTAGTTTAACATGGCTCTTTAGGTTAGATAATGTAGCCCTGAAAATACTGGCTCCAAGGTATAGGAGTTAAGGTTTCTTTGATTTGCCTGCACAAGACCACCAGTGTCCTTGTCAATAATTATGGAGGTCATTGGGGCTCCTATGGCATTTAGCAAAATGTCTTTGAAAAAGCCTGTTGCCTCAGTGAATACTTCTGTATATGTGAGGAACAGAGTACAGAGTAAAGCTAGGTGTGAACTTTGTAGTAAAGTGACCTGGTGATGGCAGGTATGCACTGTTATAAATGCACATCAACAAGCACAGAGTCTATAGCCTAACATATTAAGAATTGTTCCAAAATATTTTGTTTAATCACAAAAGACCATTTAACAAACTCCTTAGCAGTGAGTTTATTGGGATATCATTTAAACTATTATATGGCAAATCCAGCCGTGTATACTGGGACTAAAGGTGATTAATTCAATTAACATAGGCCACCTTATCTCCCAGGTACAGTATGCAAAGCTGAAACTGTTCTTTCTTTTACAAACCAACAATCATGTTTACAAGTGGCTTAAATGACAGCAACAAGTCTTTAACGTTGAGCATCTTTCTGACTAACACTAATTCATGTCACGTCACAAATCACTTAGCTGAGTTATTCTACTTAGATCATAATGTTTCATTCATGCTGCTCCACCATATAAAATATGTCTGCCCCTGGATGTGCCCTGGATTTGCATATACAAATGTCACATATTTTTATTCTAAAAGTCCTCTGGCGTATGCATTCCTAGTTCCTAGCAGATTACCAGTCATTTGCAATGCAGTGCAGGTTGTGTATATATATATATAATATTTGTGGTTAAAAACAGAAGTTCTTTGAGAACGCAGCCAAAAACATAGAGAACCTATTACATTATAATGTGAACAAAACAAAAGGTGCCAGAGAGAGATATACCTTAGGTCAGTTGAGTTAAGTTGTAGCTCAAATGACCAGAACAGAATTAAGTTATGTGACCTTGCAGACTAAAACTCCAAACAACTTTTATATTCACCAGTTAAACCACTGTATACAAATGCATGCAACTTTAAATTCTGTAGGTTGCAAGCAAGGGCATATCAGTTGAATAGCGGCTCACATTAGTAAACGGTTTGTTTAGTAATTCTGTAGGCAGGGTTTAGCGTTAGGACCCACCGAATATTGGAGTACTTTGGCGTACTGGTGGGCTAAGCATACTATGGCCATATGATGTGACAGAATCTCCAATTGTTATCTTATAGTCCTAGGCTAGTCCTGTATCCATGTGTGTCAGTATTTTGTGTACCTTTGCCCTCCTACCCTGAATCATCTGAGGATTTCGGTTCCTCTCGCCTCTCCCCATGTCCCAGTTAAGATGTCCTATCCTTGCTTAAAGGAGAAGCGTCTGAGGATCTCGGCTTCTTACTCCGTCCTCTGTGTTCCTTGCCGTGTTCCCTGTCCTTTGTTGTGTTCTGTACCAGGTATGTCCTTGCTCGGTTTCCCTGTTCCTTGCGCTGTCCTTGCGATGGTCTCAGACTCTCCAAGTGCATTCTCCAGTGTTCCTGCAGTTTCCTGTGTATGACTCCTGGCTTGGCTGATTTCCTCTCTGGTTCCCGAATCCTGCTTTCACCCCTGACTCCGTTTGACTTCTGGTATCCTGACCTCGGCTTGTTTGACTTCCTGATTTGGCTCTACACCCCTGGCTTGGATTTTTGACTATGTTTTATGGACATTATATTTTCTGCACTTTATATTATTTTTTGTATTTTGAATAAAGGTGTTTGCACTGCATTTCTGTCTCCATCTGGTTTGTGGTTCCTGACAATGCAGCTGTATCATCTCAGTCTACTCTGGCAGATGAGGAGAACATCCTGTGATGAAAAGGTCCACGTAGCCTGCATTTACATTATGTACATCTTAGGTCCTTTAGCATGACAGTTCTCCTGAAACACTGTGACACTTTTGTTACACAGTATAGGCAATTTATGGAGGGATTCATAGCAGGTGGGTTTTAGTACTATTCTTGAGCAATATCATATAAATTGGAGTAACAGGCACCACCCACGGTCATCATTAATCCACCAGACTACCAGATATGGGTCCCCAGCCCATCCAAAATGGAATACAAAGAAGAAGGCAATTAGATTGTTCAGGACAGCAAGCATTAAACCTGGTGCAGCCAATCACAATCCTCATGAAGCGGTCAGTAAAACTTATCAAATGCACACAATAGCACATATTTTGTTCTGTGTTAAGGCATACCTCAACCTGCACCTAATGCACTTCGTCCACACTACGTGGACTTAATCATAGGTGAGTTTTCAGTGGGCTTGGGGCACTTATATACAACATCACTCCCACTGAAAACAATCAAAGATACAGCTGTATAAAATAAAAAATGAAAAACAAATGTGTTGAGGTTGTCTACCAAACAAATTGTTTTTGTGAGTAACAGTGCACCTCCTACACAAACATATTTGGGTATATTGTAAGCTTAATGAATGAAATATTACACAATAAACCTAGCCAAATAGTACATTCATTCTTACAAGTGTGGTTTGTTATAATTCATCATGTTGAGATGTTCCTAATTTAAATATACATATTTACAGTTAGATAGTTTGGAAGGTAATATTATACATGATTTAACAAAATATGTGCTACTGTGTCGTTTCATTTTAAACGATGAATAAAAGTTTACTGAACGCTATATTAGGATTGTGATTAGCTGCGTGAGGTTTATTGCTGGCTGTCCGCAAAAATCAAATTGCTTTCTTTTTTTTTACTATTCTTTAGCCCCTACAAATATTGGGCACAGACCAACAATGGATCAACAATAAAGCATAATACCCTTGTATTGATACTGACCACTACTCTTTATTGTTCATTATGTCTTTAGTATTGTGTAGGAGAAAAGTGAAATTATGTTCATATTGATATGCCACATATTGATATTACACGTAAAGCACACTCCAAAGTCTATTCCCTAAACCAGGGGTAGGCAATCTTCGGCTCTCCAGATGTTGTGGACTACAATTCCCTTGATGCTTTGCCAGCATTATGACTGTAAGAGCATTATGGGAGATGTAGTCCACAACATCAGGAGAGCGGAAGATTGTCTACCCCTGCCTTAAATGATAGGGAAGTCGGCAAGAAAGTCTAACTTGCCTATTCACTGTTGCTAACTCCATGAATTAACAATTGATACAAGTAAGCAACTTTTGATTTAGGGGTATCTTTAAGGCTAGCGTTTTTCCAAGACTTTTTGAGTGACTTTGTGACCTATTGATAGGTGTTTTTGTTACACATTTGAAATCCTAACAGTTTTCTTGTTGCACGCGATTGTGTTTTTTAGAGCCGTAGATCATTGTGATACCCAGCAAATATTCTGAGCTCCTTGAAAAGAAGGGGCAGAAGGGAAGGAAAAAGAGACTGTCCCTCCAAAAGAGAGACACTTGGTAACTGTAAATGACTTGAGAACAAACCATGGCACAGCTAGAAATACCAGAACTGAGAAAGAACAAATTCATGGTAATTTCATTGAAAGGGGCCTTTGTTTCCACATGGTGAAAAAAAAACTATTAACCTGGGTAGACTAGTATTTTGCAGAGAATAACAAGGTAAAAATAAATTATCCACTTAAATATACATAAATATATAATGTAAAGCTTGGCTGTGCCATTCTGATTGATGGGCTAAATGAAAAGGAGTCTTTTTTTCGTTCTTCTTTTTTATTCTGCAGCTGACAAAGAATAAGGTCATGAGATTTTGGCTACAGGCTCCTTGTACACTTTTAATGCTAACCACAAAAGCCCAGCACAGCGCTGGATCTCATTACTGAAATATTTTATTAGTGTGCTCCACTTTACTCAGCACCTAATATTATGTTTTAGCAAAAGAGCTCCTCTATCTTACTTATGTATATAGACTGCTTTTTTAAGAGAGCTTGTTCTTAATGCTTCGGAGATTTGTAGAGATAAGTAAAACTGAAGATGAATAAACACAATTTGCATTAGGAAGCCTCAGTATAAAGACCTTTTAGCATTATTTTTTAACTAATGGGTAATATGTATTGAATTATGTAAAACTGAAGGGCTTATTGTGGTAAGCGTTGTATCCATGGGTTTTTAGGTGTCATTAATTAGGGGTTTCAGAACTATAATGTCTTTTCTTTAAACGTGCTTGATAGAAATAGTTGTGGTTAAACAGAAGGTTTAAGATGGGATCGAAGATTTGGAGAATACGACATCAGTTATTTTTCATGCCTGTCACTGATAAATGGGCTTAATATTGGAAGGATGTCCTCTTTTGAATTGAGTGTACCCTTTTGAATTGTTGGAGTGTGGTACGATTTGCTAAAATGATTGGTTTTAGTAAAAGTGACCAGCCGTAATTAGCGCTTGGGGGGATTTATTGGCTGATTGCCAGATGTGCAGATAATAATTTCTTCTTAATTTCAAATTTGTTTCTCATTCCATGTAAACCTATTAAAAGAAATGATGGATTGAAGCCTACGGTGCTACTTTATGTGTCCCACAGCCAAAGTTCCATTTAGCAGAATTACAAAAACCACAAGGGCATGCAGCATTTACCGCAGAATCATGGCTCTCCATCTCCCCTCCCCAGCCATTTAAGTCTGCCTGTGAGAAGAAACATTAAAAGTATATGGATCAAACCTACTAAACAAAATCAACACATGCACATGCCACAAGTAAAAAAGCAACTCAAGTAATCATTAAAATCTGAGTAGCTGTAAATTTGAGTTTTTAATATTTTGAAATCATATATAGAAAGCTGTGAAAAAGTATTTGCCTCAGCCCCGAGTTGTTCTTTTTTTCGCTTATTTATCACATTTAAATGTTTCAGATCATCCAACTAAATTTAAAATAAGACAAAGACAACAAAATAAACACAAAACACAACTTTTAAATAATAAATTCATTTATTGAAGGTAATATGCTAACAAAAACCCATATCACCCTTGTGAAAAGTAATTGCCCTCCTAAACCTTATTACTGGTTGTACCATACTTGTACCAACAACTGCAACTAAATGTTTATGATAACTGGCAATTAATCTTTTACATCGCTGTGGAGGTCCACTCTTCTTGGCAAAATTGTTCTAATTCAGGGACATTGGAGGATTGTTGAGCCTTTTGAAGGTCATGTCACAGCATCTCAATCAGATTCAAGTCAGGACTTTGACTCGGTCGTGCCAAAATCTTCATTTTGTTTTCTTTGAGCCATTCAGAGGTGGACTTGCTTGTGTGCTTCAGATCATTGTCCTGCTGAGCAACCCAACTGCGCCTGAGCTTTAGGTCATGAACTGATGGCCAGGCGTTCTCCTTTATGATTTTTTTGTAGAGAGCAGAATTCATGGTTGCATCAATTATGGATAGTCGCCCAGGTCCTCAAGCAGCAAAGCAGCCCCAGATCATCACACTACCACCACCATGTTTGACTGTTGGTATGATGTTCTTAATGTGGAACCCTGTGTAAGCTTTATGCCAGATTTAACGGGCCAATATCGTCCAAAAAGTTCCACTTTTGACTAATCAGTATGCAGAATATTATCCCAAAAGTATTGGGGAGTCATCAAGATGTTTTTTGGTAAATGTGGAATTGCAATAACTTTTTCACACATGTAGGGTTGGATAGCATCGCCTTTGAAACCAATTAGGAATACTCCACTAATTCAACAAGGCCAGTGCAAAATTCAAATGATAATTTTTTAAGTGAAACAAGAATTTATTTTGAATTGATAGTTCTTATATGATGTCTGTGATTATTGTGTGATGGCCAGAGAATGTCTGCTCTGGATAAAAACTTAAAAAAAAACAAAAAAAACTAAAATGTTACTGTGCAAAATAATACAATTTTCAGAACACATTTTTCATGACCAGTTGTGCCAAATACTGTAGATGTGGGTGAAATACATTGCAGTAAAAACACCTCTGCCATGATTTCAGTAGCATTCCAATCCATTTGCTTTCCACTGTGATTTTTTTGCCTGTTAGTCTCCATTGGGGGAAAAAAAAATCAAAGCAACTTTTCTTATGAATATTGCCAGAGAACAAATGTTTTATTCAAATACATCTCTGTAATAATGGTTAGCATTAACTGCAGGCATTGAAATCAAGCATACCAAACGCCTTTCAACACATACATGAAAAATGGAAACAAGAGACCACCTTAAATCAAATACATAATTCTTCCCATTACTGTGCTAAAAATAGCATATTTTTGGTAAAAATTTCTGCCGGATGTCATGTAATTATTTTCCTGACCAAAGAGTGATAATTATATGCAAAAAAAGAATAGGAGATTTCAAACTGTTTGCATCAGATGGTAGAAACCCAACAGTGGGGCACATCCTGAGCACAACTAACATCACAGTATGGATCAAAGAAGAAACGTACAGCTGAAGCCAATACACACAATGGCGGATTTTTATTTCTTTGTATATTTTTTCATCTAGTTTGACCTTGATACATTAACCTCGTGTTAGTGCGTTGTGTGCAGTTTGGCGTCAGACGTTTAATAGTTAAACCAGAACAAAAGAAATAAGTGTGCGTATTGAAGGGTATTCTTTAAATGCGCATTTGAAACGCAGAGAGTGTATGAATTACGCTTGCCATGTTTTTATGTCAGATTGAAGCACAGTCTTCTAATGCACCCTATAAAGTTTATCTTTTAAACCAGCTGCCGTGTCAGAGATACATCTTGTATAACGGCACTTTTTTCCCCCCCGTTTTCGAGATTGACTTTGCAATGAGGAAACATGCAGGAAGCTGCTGCTGTCAGTTGCTTTGAGAGGATTTGCTAACTTTAATGCTAATGTATCCTCTTGACTCCTAATCGCTAAAGTTGAATCTACAAACTGAGAATTTTAGAATCCTGGACTACTCTTCTGAGGTTAATCCGCACAGATCTGCGTGACGGGGGAGTGCATATTCCCGGCAATAATGGCAGGGCTTGTAGGCTATGTAGTTGAGGAATAGTTTGATATAAGCCTTGTTGTATAATACTTTGATGCCATTTGACCCATTAATAGCTGATTTTTATTTTTAGACCTTTTTTTCGCATTGTACAGATGTGTTAGTCATCATTGTCTATGCGATATTGAGTAGTCCCCGATACAAAGCCTAAGGCCGTCTGCTTCAAAGTCTATATGCGATTTCCCGTGGTCACTGAACGCTATTATTTCCTTTAAACTTATAATCACATAAATAAACATAACTACCATTATAGAATGCGTTTCTGCAAATATTACAGACGAGCCCTGCCATATCTTAGTAAATTCTGAGCTGTACCTTTTCTTTCTTTAAATACAGATGCCAGGCGCACAAGGGGCCGTTTGAATGATTAGAACATTTTATTGAAGGAAGCACTGTAACAAAAATTCCCACTTAATGTAAAAGACAATAAATAAAATAACAGCATCATAACATAAGAAAATGTTGTTACATACTAATATAACCAGGGATATATTACATAGCACTTAGGGTTCCAAAAGAATGGAGTATCTTGTCAACTATAGAGAAATATAGACAGTTGCAGCTTTACATTATAGCTTCTTCTGCCAAGCCTACTTAAATGTCATTAATTAGTGCATGGAAATCCCCCTTTGTCATCTAACACTGTTATTGCTATGATAATGCACGCAAATACAGTCACAGATTGAGAACTTTTTCTTTGCAGGCCCGTTCCCTTGGGATAAGATCCATATTTGAGAAGAAGATGACATTTGTTGGGTAGTTAAAGTAGGCTCCAGCAAAACCATTTTGTTGATGCGTTCCTCCTTGAGAAATTAGTGAAGTGTGAAAGATAAAACAAATAGTCTTTTCTCATTAAGCACCTTTTAAATATCTGACGCATTTCACTGTTATTAAAATAGAACAATTAATAAACTAGTACATTGGCATACAAGCTTAAATGCAAACTTTTAGTGGTGGGCCACCTCATGCAGAAATTTCCCACCGGCCCCATGGCTTCCAGATTGGATCAACCTGAGGGTTTAGGTTCTGTCTTCATCATAACGGATGAAAACACAAAGAGTGATGGTGGTAACGCAGGCTTGTTTATACGTAGAAACTCTAGAATTTTGTTTGTCGTGGTTTGGAGTCAGGGGAATTTTCATTATGTCCCAATTTGCTTCGAGAAGATTTTTCTTCTTCTGAGTCTTTTTGTTCCAGACTTGGCAACTACAGCCAATTCTTAATTGCAGCAAGAAGGTTTGTTGGTACCTCCATAGACAACGCTCCAGCAGTCCTCTGACTGCAGGGAACGCTTTAAAAGACTTGCCTCCATTGTTTGCTTGTTAAAGGTCAAGCCTGTTCACATAAATAATCATATTTTCCAAACCTGTCCTCATTTATCTATAACAACAAATATTAGACAATACAGTTCTTCATCCTTTTTCTTTTTAATATTTGTTTCTCTCAAACAAGAAAAGCCCAGGGAAATTAAATAATATACTTAATGAATAAAAATTGTAATAGTACATTTGTATTTGTCATTGATTACTATTACTATTAATAAGAAATGAAGATTTTTTAAAGGAAGGGAGTGAGGAAAGAATAGAAACTTATATAGTAACTTGTAAGAAGTGTTACTAAAATCATTTTTCAGACATCACATTATGAGGAAATATTTGTTAAAATATTCATTTTATTAATTTTTGTGTTTTTTTATTAATTTGTTATTCGACCGGATGGTGACATAATAATGTAGGTTTTAAAAAACATCAATCAAGTTCAACTGTGCTGTTGATCCAGAAGAAGTGATGTCCAATTATGCATCAAAAAGAAAAAAATGTTCATTCTTGACTCCAAATTGGCAATCTGGTTTCTTCCTGGATTAACCCCTTAATGACAAAGCCCGTGCATGTACAGGCTCAAAATGCATTGTTTTCAATGGGTTTTGGGACTGGCCATTGTCCTTAAGGGGTTAACCAGCTATAACTGATCATGTCCCTATAACCCTTCATATTCCTGTGTATTCTTCTTTGCTAAAACCTATCATTTTTTTTACTTTTTGTTGAGTTTACTGTATATATAACAAATTATAATGCAGTGTCCAGTTCCCTTGCTTTTCATTTTTTCAAAGCCCCGATCATCACTTTGACTTTAAATGCCTTATAAGCTGCTATAATTTTAATTGAGTTGAACCTTTCTTTGAAGCCACCAAGAGGATGCCAATGAAATTTCAGTACTTGTAATGTGCAAATGAAGAGGTGCACGGAACTGATTTAATTAACAAAAATGCATCTCACGTGTAAACTCAAAACCACCTATGCAAACCCAGAGACATGAACCAGTGTTTAATCTAGACTCCTCATTCCCGATCCAAAGATAAATGCTTGTTATAGTTTTTGAGTCTTTAGATAGAGTTGCATGGGCTTTCTCATTTGCATAAGCCTGTAACTTTATACATAGCTTTCCAGTACAGGAGTAGAACGGCGTGAGCCAGAGTCTCACCTACACACAGCCGTTTCAGTCTTGTTAGTATAGAAACATCTCAGCATCTCCATTAGCAAAACGTTACAAAAGCCCTCTACCATAGTAAGAACACATACCGTATATCAGTTACCCCCCACATTTTTAGTAAACTTCTACCCCAATGATTTGGACTAACCTTTTGTATTTTGGGAAATGTTGAGAAACAAACAGGCTCAGACTAGCCATCTGCCCAATGGATATGCCAGGCCGCACACTATGTGAGGACATAAAAACGTAGCATGCAGTCACACATATCCAGCAGTCACCGGCACTTATGTGATCAGGTGGCCACTGGTCTTAGAGTGTCAGGACTTCCCTGTCATTGCCTATCCGGTCCTGCAAACATATATAGGAGAGAATTTAAGAATTTGTTGCTGAGCTCCAAGAACTTTTCCATAAACACTTTTTATTTATGTATTTAGACTCATCATTTTTAAAAATAATTGGGAAATTAAGCTACTTGTGTTTTTTTCCCGATCTTTTCCACAAATCATGTGTTTATGATGGACACATTTGGCTCCCTGTAGGATCTTGAGTAATGTCACTTCTGGCCATGGCCTAAAAAAAGCAATGGCAAATTGCAGCATAGAGATTACTTGTATAGCTCCACAAACAAATAATGTGCATTACAGGACCAGTCCAAGACACTGTGCTACCTGGGTCCAGACATGAAGTGCTGCCCCTTCACCAAAACCACACAGACAGATGCACAAAATCCAGACAGACAGACAACCCCCCTACACACAGACACACACACATACCCAGACAGACCTGCAAACCCAGACAGATACACATACCCAGACACATATGTCAACATACCCAGACATACAAATCCAGGCAAACACACAAACCTAGGCAAACACACACAGACACACATAAATCCAGAAAGACACACACATAACCAGACATACATGCTAACACACACATACATGTACCCACACAAATGCAGGCAGACACACATATCCAGATAGGCACATACCTAGACAAACATGCCAACCCAGACACACATATACCCAGATGCACATATTCCCAGACACACACATACCAAGATACACATGCTAACATACCCAAATACTCACACAAATCCAGACTGACACATGCAACTAACTTACCCCTTCTTTAGCTTGCCTTCCATGCAGTGCACTGTCACGCTACTCCTGCAGTGTCACATCCCAAATTGCTGCCCTGTCAAAGTGACGTCTGGGTCCCATGAACCCATTGGGACAAATGTGGGGGCCGGTTATGGTGCGATCACTTTGGACCATGATCACTAATCTGCTAAAGATAATGGAGTCATAGTTGTAATGGACTGCCATTTACCCTTCATTGTGTGTCTTAACATTTGTATGTCACTCTTCCTATAACAGGTATCTAATTTGTCCTTCAAACCAGGGGTTTCCGTTCTTACCCTATATGTCTATTTTTATCCCTCTCAATTCATTTGTTTGGTTTTTTTGTTTGCCGTAACGCTTACAAGGTAATCACTGTTTTCTGGGTCGGTGATGAATTGTAAAGCCTTCCAGGCAAGAATTGTCTACATTGTGTATTACTCCGTTCTGTATCTGTGCTTTCACAGTTCTCAGTGCTTCTTTTTACCGTATTTGTGTTTAGTACTTTGATCAGCACAATAAGATAATTGCATAAGATGACTATTACCAGATTTATAGTAGTAGTTTTAGTTAAATCAAAGAGAGATGAAGGGGAGAGGGAACCAGCCTCACGTTGCATGTCACAAATAATAGCTATGGCAAAGATATATTAAGATAGCGGAGGTTAATTAAGAATTCTGAAATTACAAATATGTTAATGGTTAGCGCAGAATGTGTAACAAGTGTATTAACATCAACACTACTGGGATAACAGGCTATTTATTCAAAGTATCCTAGATGCAAAAATGAAAATTACATGAAATATGTAACCTGTTTTCCTCCGGAGGGGCAGACAGTGCAAAGATTTGCTGATCTTTATGATACTGTGGATAATACACAGTATCCTTAGGGATAGCGGCGGCAGACAAATGACCACAAATTATGTTTTTCTTCTATTTTTTAGTGTACAGGACTCTTACATTGAATTTTACTGTGCTTTTTAAAAAAAATATTTCTTGGCCTAATAAAACGTGTTAGCTGCAAAACTGGTGAAATGCGCATAACAAATGCACTAAAAGCAGCATAACGATTTTATGTACTATACGTGCCAGGCTTTTGTAAGAAGCATGGAGTTTTATTTAAAAATATGTATAAAAATTAAAAGGGATCGTCAGCCAATGACAACATAACTGCGCCATGTTAATATATATGCAACATGGAATTTATTCCCAAATGTAAACACAGAAGAAAAAATTGCAATAGTTGATACCATATACATTATATAGACAAAAGTATTGTAACACCTGATCATTACACTAACAGGGACTTTTATAACATTGCACTCTAAATACATAGACATTAATATGTAGTTGGTCCCCCCTTTGCAGCTATAACAGTTTCCACTCTTCTGGGGACACTTTCCATAAGATTTTGGAGTGTGTCTGTGGGCATTTTCGCCCATTCATCCAGTAAAGCATTTGTGAGGTCAGACAGTGATGTTAGATGAGAAGACCTGGCTCGCAATATCTGTTCCATTTCACCTGTGTGGATCAGTCAAGTTCTTCCAAGCCAAACTCATCCAACCATGTCTTTATGGACCTTGCTTTGTGCACGGGGGCACAGACATGCTGGAATTTAAAAGGGCCTTCCCCAAACTGTTTCCACAAAGTTGGAAGCATAGCACTATCCAAAATGTCTTGGTATACTGAAGCATTAAGATTTTCCTTTACCTAGCCCAAACCCTGATTTCAATAATCAAGAGGTGTGTCCCAATACGCTTGTCCATATATTGGTGCACAAAGCAAGGCCCATAAAGACATGGTAGGCTGAGTTTAGTGTGGAAGAACTTGACCAGCTGCACAGAGCCCTGACCTCAACCCCATCAAATACCTTCGGGATGAACTGGAATGGAGATTGCAAGCCAGGCCTTCTCATCCAACATCAGTGCCTGACCTCACAAATGCTCTACTTGAAGAATGGGCAAATATTCCACAAAAACACTCCAAAATCTTGTGGAAAGCTGTTTCCAAAGGGTGACCAGCTACATATTAATATCGATGTATTTAGAATGCGAGTCATAAAAGTCCCTGTTGATGTAATGGTCCAATGTCCCAATACTTTTGTCCACATACTGTAGCTGGCTGTCCATTGGAGTATCTGTATTTGGCCGGTAGACATTCAGGTTATGGAGGTCTGTGCATCTAAAGTAGAATCAGGGCTGATATGTCCATAGACAGCTGCGTGTCTGATAAGAGTTACAGCTACAGATATCTAGGAATCATCTCTTCTTGAATCCCAACAATAGATTAATGTGTATAAAAACACAGACCAATCCCAGACACCACAGCCTTTAAAGATATTATAGAGAATTACAAAATAAATAAATAGAAGAACCTTTTACAGGGCTGGCATTAGGCAGAGTCAGGAGTACCTCGCACCATCTACCAGTGATCCGGTGCTGTCCCTTGCGACCAGTGCTAATTATCTTATCATTTTATGATGTCATACCCCAACGTTGCATGGCTCTTCGACCTGCAGAGACCTCAAGGGATAGAAGGAAGAAAGAAAGGACAAAGAGTAACACTGGTCACAAGGGAGAGTGCAGATGATATTGATGGCAAGAATGAGAGCATGAAGGATGCAGGAAAAAGTAGTAGGGGCTCCACAAATATAAAGCAATGCTTTATGGGTACAAAAATGTGTTACATATGTCTAAAATACATAAAATACAGCAGCCATACTGCCCCAAAAATGGACTTACTTGTTTCATAAGGAAAATGAAGCAGACCACAAAATGAATAGGACAGAAAGACTTGGGTAACAAAGTTGGCTAGCTATAAATGTAAAGTGAAGGGGACTTTCACAAACCAAATTGCTAGAATTTCTTATGTTTCATGTTATTTTTTACATTAATAAAACAAAAAAAGTAAATTTTCTGAATTTCCATTTCCCAAATATATTTTAACATAGAATACACTGGGGAGTCAGAAGCACCGGTAAGTCTGGGGGGGGGGCATACGACAGGAGAACCCAGGTCCCCTGCAGTGCTGCAGGGGATCTGGATCTTCGTCTCATAGTCAGACCTATTTGAGGTCTGATTATAAGACACCCCCAATTATAAGATGAGCATTTGCATTTGCTCTGAAAAAAACTCATCTTATAATCGAGCAAATACTGAAGTTTCACTTATCTACTATCCTATTAGCAAAGTAGAACTTCCTTACGTTACATCTCATCCACAATATATCATTTTAATTGTACATGGGACTTCCTTATCGTATGAAATCTATCATGTGTTCTGCCTCCCTGTGGCAGCAAATGGTTAAGTGCTGAGGTATCTCAGGGAGCTTTTGGGAATGACGAATACATCACTAAGGAGTAACATCCACACACCCTACACCCTATCCTCGTCTCTGCTCGGCAGCTCACGGCAGACGCTGATTTAGTCATGGAAGTTAAAATCAGTGAAGTAGTTTCTATGGACACTGGAACGGCTTTGCAGCTCTTAGCATTCCCAAAGTGGAGACATAATAAAGTATAAATGCAGAAATGAGCTCTGGGTGATTAGCTCCGTATTACCATGTGCATAATTTAAAACAATTTAAATGGCTATTGCAGCATTCACATTAGACCTGTTTCAAATGTCTTATACTTGTTTTATTCTTTTTTTCTCTTTTATCCTCATGAAACAGTAGTTAATCCGAAGCCGGGACTGCGTCAGAGTATGTTTTATATTTAAAAATCAGTTCATCCTTGATTTTCAGGACTAACAGAAGTTTGCATTTAAAAACAGCACAGATAAAGTGCATCTAGTTTGAGATCATTTTATTTGCAGAGTTGTTTTGCTATATATTTTTGAATTGCCCAATTTTGAATTTTTATCTTTTTACTAAGACAACAGATGAGAAGCATTTGTATTTATGTTATGTGGTGGTAACTATATTACATTTCAGGAAATTGTTACATGTATGCAAACTCTTCAAGTGTATATTTACAGAGCAGCAGTCCCAGTTACCCCCCCCAAGCATCATTTACCCAATTCCCACACACAGGCCACCTCCACCCTCTTGTCAATGCTGGCTATTGACGCTAAGATCTATTCACCACCACCCAAAGAACAGAAAAGAGAAAGATTCCTTCTCGGCAGTACCTTTTATATCCCCATATTATATCAGGTCATACTTCCCAGCATAGACCTCGCAGTATTGTGCCTATTTTTGGTAGGGAGAATATGAGACAGGACCCCACATTTAGCCCCCACAACTTCTATAGAGATCCATAGATGGACTCAATGTGTTTCAAATAAATTGTAATATGTGTATGACCATGTCATAATTATTCATATTAAAAAGCTACAGTCACATGCATTGGTTTAAACAGAGATAATCTGATTTTGATAATAATCCTGAAATTGGAATTCCCACGCTTATATTCAAAAACACTGGCATTCATCTCCGTCTAGAGGGTTTTACGAATGCATTCACACTATCTTACTACGGTTATTTAACTCTTCTCTATTGTTGCACAGATACACTACAGTGCTTTATGTTTTTACATCCTTTGGTACCCATGATAGTTACTCTCTCTTTTTTGGACTCTTCCTTTTCTGTCATCACCCTCTGAGCCCACAGTGATCCAAAACATCAAAGAAACAGCTTGGTCTGTCCTTCATGACCCTAGCAGAGAGACAGCGGACTCTGGATTCTGCCCGTACTGTTAGGCTGGTCACAATAGTTATTTCAAGTGACATCAAAACATCATTGGAGCCTGTGCCATTAATTCACACCCTACTTGTATGAAAGCAAAGCAGAAAAATGTAACGCACCAGCCCTTCGATGATAATTGTCCATGCTATATGTCTGAAACACCATTTCATCAACATCATTTCATGCCTTCATTCATTTTATCAAGTATTTTTGTTCCCTGCCACACATGTCATTTATAATCAATCACTGTATTACAGCTTTCATACGTACAGCAAATAACGTGTAAATGAAGTGTTTTTTCTTAACAAAGGTTATTAAAAATGCCCATAATTCAACTGCAAGAATTAAGCCCTTTTCCATAAAGCTCACTTCTTTCCAACCAATCCCATTACGTGACTGGATAAGTAAGAGACTACTTTGGTTTTCAAGGACTGCAAAGCAGGCTTCATTGTGGTTAATTAAACCAGTGTAAAGTGTCCAGTGCTGTATTCATCAAAGTCCTCTGGCTAGACGCCTGGAAAATATCCATGCAGTATGTTTTCCAGCTGTTTTACAAAAATCTAGGGAGGAATACTCCAGAATTGACAAATGAAAATATATTCTTTATTATGCAATGGTTAACTGTAATGTGTTACTCTCCCAAGTGAGGTGCTGTGGTTTTCAAGTCCAGTGAAGAAAAAATAAAAATAGCACTAATGATTAATACATAGAGCACAATACAGATGTTGACATTCCAAAAAGATATGTATCATATCTATAAATCTATTTAGAAGGTCTGACTTGTCAGTCCCCCTCAATAGGGTCTGTATAGATCAGTAGATCTTCTAAGGATCCTAAGCTTCTTATTCAGTAGAGCCCAAGGTGCTTGCTGTCGTATAGGAAACTTAGGCGGCTGCCTAGGATGTGAAACTGATTGGACATGAAGATGGCAACAATGGCCTATTTAGGCCTAAACTGACAGGGCCCAAGCCTAGGGTTCCAGGTCCAGGGGGGAGGGTGCGGTTGGGGCAGTACTTTCTCCTGGAGTTCTCCAGGCAAAACACAGAGAGTTCCCAGGTATGATGGGCTATTAAAAGGTAATTATTTGAAGAGAGTCATGGTCCGCTCATGTAGAAAATTCCCAGATATGCAGCCCCAATATCCAGCTTTTGGGGCCAGCAAGGCTCATGGGCTGGTTGGAGAGATCATCTAATCTCCCCTGACCAAACCAGGGTCATGCTGTTGCGACAGACCTCCTTTGCTGCTTTCATATTCCCCCTCCAATAAACTAGTGTCACACGATTGCTGCTTGGGTAAGATGCCTGCATGTCCACATCTCCTACCATACCCACTTCCAGTGCTGTCCTGTTCACTTTATGGATTGGCCCTGCCACTCAACACACCAGCCTCCCCCTGTGAGTCTGTCACTGTTTAGTCCTCTCCAGTAGTAGTAAGTGTAGGGTGCAGGGGTCACCAGAGATATAAGTCATACGGTCACAAGAAACCCAAGGGCTCCATCTGACTCATGTACTGACCGCTTTGATATAGGAAGGTTTAATGACCAAAATGTATGGAATAGGAACATTTGGATTCCAGAAGAACCAAGGGATAAAGGAATAGTTAAAAAAGTCAGATTGCATAACGTATGATTATCGAATATGTATTTTAAGTGAGCTTGTGGAATGGTTTCATTATCTGTTCTTGTGCTGAGTTGTATGTGGTGGAAACAAATGGCTTTCTCTGGTTTACTTGGCATTCTAGGAAAACCTTTATTTAAAGCAGCATATTATGCTTCACTGGCTTTCGTGTGTTTCAGTCCTTGAAATGGCATTAAACAGACCTTAAATTATGAAGCACACTTTTAAAATAACAGAAACACAGTAGAAGAGAGAATGCTTACACCTTAATGAAGCTCAGGGATTCTTCATATAAGCAAAGTGCTGAAATCAGCAAGGAATGGTGACCCCTGAGGCTGGCATCTTCAGACCTGAGATGTCTTCTTGGCGCATAAGAGGCCAGCATTTTATATTTAACTGGAATAGTTATCAAAAATTTCATATGTATGAAAATAAAAAAAAAATATTTGCAGATTGTAACGGGTTCACCAAGAGAGCTGTAGTAACTCCCAGAGATCAGCCACATGTATCCTCCTGTTGTCCCCGGAATCACTTCCAGCACCAGTCAGCATGCGCACCTTGGAACCCTGCTATGTGTACCCAATAAGTAGACACAACTACCTTGAACTGAGTACAGCAGGAATGAACAGTTTATTGTAGTAAAACATAGACTGATATAGCCACAGAACTTCATTAACATAAATTAACAGATACATGTATTCCACCCAACCTTTAATCCCCAGTCAGCAATCCTATTGATGGGATTAATTAAACAATGGAGTTCCTGCCTGTTTGGCAGCCAGGCTGGAGCCATCTCTGAGTACCTTGGGCCCCTGTATGACAGGTCATTCTGTCACATATCTCCCCTTTTAAAAATAAGACTGAACTGGGGCCAGACCCAAACCGGGTCTGCATCCAGTTCAGTCCGACAGCACAGCTCCGTCGCTCCTGGAGTTGTGGATGCAGGGGGCTGGCAAAAGGCAGGGAGACAGGGTCCATAATCTGCGGGTAGCAGGCTTGCTTTCAGTCCTCTCCAGGGGCCCCAGTGATGGACAGTTCCGTCACACACTCCATCACATATCTCCTTTTTCTGGGGGAGACTGACGTCTGATAAGACCCCACACTGTTTGACTCTGAAGTCAGTCTGTATATCTGGACCATCACTGCCAGCCACAAATTGGTACTCCCCAACACAATGTAACAAAACAGCAGTACTCACCCGCCTGCCCTCTGCCTCTCCCGAAAAATATAACTGCCGCTGGAGAGAATTGCCAACTGCACCTTCTCTCTGGAGTCTTCTCAGCCGCTGGGGAGATGACAGGGTGGCGGGGGCCCCTTCAATCAAGGGTTGGGGATCCGAGCCAGCTGCCCAGCAATTCTGGGGACCACAGGTGGCAACCACAGTCTCATCCACCTGTATGGGATACGTGTCCCCAAGTGCTGGTTTCGAACCATCCTCTAGTGGAGGGACGTCTGATGTGGGAGGGCAGAGGCCAGCTGCACTCTGACCTGGAGAAATCTCTTTTATAGGGTTTGCGGGCACCTCCAGTGCTGGTAGAGAGGGGCCGTCCTGCCTCTCTCCTGTTGCCAGTATTTCGGCTGGGGTGGTCTGAGCGAGCACTGCGGGAGCGTCATGGTCAGACTCAGGAACAAGGGGGAGGGGTGGGCAGAGAACAGCAGCACTCTGCCCTGTTGCCAGCGCTTCTGCTGGGGAGCGGGGATCTGGGCCAACTGCCAAACATTCCGGGGACCCAGGTGTGGAAACCGCAGCCCCATCAACTACCACAGTCTCTGGGGCTGCCTGACTGGACCCTACAAGGTTGCTGTGGTCAGGCTCGGGAAACAGGGAAAGGAGCAGGCAGATGCCAGCGGCACTCTGCCCCGATGGCAGCTCTTCTGCTGGGTGGGTGCTTGTGGAGACCGCAGTGCCAGCTACTACACCCACAAAACCTTCTTCCTTTTGCTGGGAAGGGAAGCCAATTGCAAGCCCTCCCGGACCAACATCCTCAGATGTAAAATCAATTAAATCCACAGTCTCTGGATCTGGTTGTGGTGTACAATCACATAGTTCCGCTATCGGATCTGGGTTAGCTGTCCAGTAACCCTGTGACTCAGTCCCATCCACCCCTTCAACATCCTCAGGTGACCACGCAGTAAAATCAATGAAATCCATGGTCACTGGGGCATACTGTTGCACATGGTCAAACAACTCTTGATATGCCTGTTCCAGTTCCCATTCTTGTGTGACCAAATAATCCAGGTCAGCCCACAGCTTAGGCACGTATGGGATATCCTCCTCCCTTCGCTCCTGGATGTCTTCCTCCCGACACTCCGATGCACTACCGAAGTCGGGATCCTTTTCTATAATTTCCAATAATAATCCTGGGCCGCCGAAGCCATAGCCCTCTGTGGGACCTTTATCCTCCAGCCCCAGGCACATCTGTGCTGCGTACCACCGCAGAGCCCGATATCCATCGTCCAACCTCAGCTCTGTCTGGACCAGCACCTCCAGCTCAGCCACCCATTCCTCTTTGGGCTGCTTCCCCAAGAACGGCATCCGCAACTTCCGCTGGAGCCAAAACCTTTCCTCAAAGGTTGGGAGGCTTTTCCCCTTGTACTTAATTTCCAAGTGGAGAACCTCCCTCCAGAGCTTCAGGCGTTTACAATTCCTCTTGATCAGCTCTGCGTAGCTGACTTCCATTCTCTTTCCTGGAGATAGATCCCGGTGCAAAGGACGTGTCCCTCAGACTAGGAGGCAATCCCGCCGCTTGCCACCAATGTAACGGGTTCACCAAGAGAGCTGTAGTAACTCCCAGAGATCAGCCACATGTATCCTCCTGTTGTCCCCGGAATCACTTCCAGCACCAGTCAGCATGCGCACCTTGGAACCCTGCTATGTGTACCCAATAAGTAGACACAACTACCTTGAACTGAGTACAGCAGGAATGAACAGTTTATTGTAGTAAAACATAGACTGATATAGCCACAGAACTTCATTAACATAAATTAACAGATACATGTATTCCACCCAACCTTTAATCCCCAGTCAGCAATCCTATTGATGGGATTAATTAAACAATGGAGTTCCTGCCTGTTTGGCAGCCAGGCTGGAGCCATCTCTGAGTACCTTGGGCCCCTGTATGACAGGTCATTCTGTCACACAGATACCCATAGATGTTTATGTTTATTTTATCAGCCAGCATTGCATTCATATTTTGTCCTTGAATGTTTTTGTTTTATTAGGATGTCAACGTGTTTTTCTTCCCTAAAGACTGACGGTCTGCTTATACACTAAATAAGTACATGTTCTACTTTGGGGCAGCTGGAAGGAACATGAGGTGAAGTTTGGGCTATAATAAAGCCATGGGCTAGTTTAAAAATGTGGATTACTAGAGGTTCTTCTAATCATGGGAAATATAACGCTATGTTAATAACAGGGTGGTGTATAACTTGAAGTTTCCATCATATTTATGTTAGCACACTTTGAAAAGATTAAAATATATTTGAGCAGTCCCACTAGGTATATTGTGGACCTGGTTTGAATTTACACCCCAGGCATAAATGCATACTGATGGATGGTGGATCACAGACATATCAATGGGTTGTTTCTTTTCATTATAAAGGGCAATTGTAGGAGTTTTTACTCCTTGACTTCATTATCCATTATGAAGGGTAAACCACAGTGAGTTTCTACTGCATGAGGTTTGAGTTGGCCCTGTATAATGCATAGTTAATGTGTTATACTTGTGGACAAAACTCACCATGGCTGGTCCTTCTTAATGCACAGTGAAGCTCCAGACATACGTTCTTCATCTCTCCTACAAACTCCTGGATTAATGAATAATCCTTAATCGTTTTTAGAGATGGTTACACATCTTCAGAATTATTAATTAATAATAATAATAATGTAGAACATAAAATATATATATGTATATGGGGTATGTCTGTAATGAAAGGATGCTGCCCAATATAAATTGGGTCATTGTTCATCTGCAGCACTTACTGTGTAGAAGAATTTCTAAGCAAAATTGCAAAAAAAAATTGCAAACATACACGTAATCTCCCTTTCATCCTTACAAGAAAGAGTTAAAAAAAAATGTGCTTGCACTATACTGGGATTTATTAAGCTCAACCATCCCTGCAAAACGTGGTGTAATCCTCCCTTGAAAATAGATCTTAAAGATTCTGGAAAGTTAATTAGAAAAATCTCTTTATATATGACATGGGCACAAGGTGAACATAAATGTGAAATTTAAATGTACATAACAAGAAAAAAAATCAGAGCAGAGAATGGTATTCTTGATTGGACTTATTTGTTAAAAATAAAAATATCGAATTATTGCACTTTTAATATACATTAATATACATTATCAAATGTGTACAGAATGGATCAACAGACAAATGGTTACTTAGTTTCTTTGCCTTCATAGTATAGTGGCCTTTATTGCCTCTATCATCACTATATGGATATTTCTCAGATCATGGTTAACGTTGAATTATCCCCATATTCATGAATCCAAAATGAATTGGGAAAAAACTGAACACCTGAACACTTGCTTAATAAAGTCATTCATTAAGAATTAAATAAACATATGTAAGATCTAGAAACTGAACTATATTTAATAGATCGGTTAATGTGGCATAAAATGTGGTTGTTAAATGTAGATTACATAAGTTTGAGGAGACCGCTAGTTTTTGGTGTATCTTTTTATCAATCATATTGTCAGGATTCAGGATCTTTGTACAGGGGCACCAAACGCAGTTGGTTCTTGCATTAACTGAGGTATGTTGTTGGTGTTCTTCATAAAACATGTTAAGTAGATATGCTCTGGAGTAGATAATAGGTGTAGGCGTGAAGAGCACAAGAGCCAGACAGAGAAGATATTGTGCAGTCAATTGCCACTAAGCTTTTAAAATAACTTTACTCCATTTTATATTATAAAATGTGAGAACTTTTAGAAGTTTAAGATGCCTTAGAAGCTTTCTTTGGAAGGCATTCTCTTGCCGGACAGCGATCTTCTATAATCACATCTACAGCACATCATCAGCCATGTTTTCCAGGACACACATGATTTTTAGAAATTGCTGATCAGCCAGATAAAGTGCTGCCCTGCAGCATTTGGGATGTATATCGGACTAATTGGTTACCCTCCATGAGCCTATGTATCCCCTATACTGCAGGGCAGCACTTCATCTGGGCTGGTCAGTAATATGTAAAAATTCTATGTGTCCTAGAAAACATGGCCGATGTGGTTATTCTATCGATGACAAGCAATCCCAATACCTTGTAATGAATAAAATAGCTTGTTTTTATGTAAAACATGTTCAGATTAACTGATTCCTGTACTTTGGGCAACTTCTTACTTCTGGGGTTTATTCACTAAAGTGAGAGTTGGCAAGAGAGTTGTAGTTTTATTTACTATCTATTAAAAAGGGCTATCCCCGGCAAAAGGGGTGAGCTGGCCCTACATAATACAGTCCATCCGGGGGGGGTTCAAGAAATCACACTGATATAGATATAATTTATCCAAGGGATTCTTGGAGCAGTCGCTCACAGCAGGTTACTCTTCATATTGTGAAGGTGGTGAGATGAAACTGTATCTCTCCTTCCAACTCCCCCTTTAATGAATATAATGTGTCACGTCCCAGAACAGAATACTACCTCTGAAAAAACAATTCCTCTGTTTCTGTCAGGTTGTAGAAGTGGGACTATAAAGCATCTTATTGCTCAATATTGTTCTATTATATTCAGTTTAGTGTAAACAGCAGCAATTTCTGCAAATAAATAATAATGACGCATTCTGTTACTGTATTTCCTTAAAAAAAAAAATTCTATCAGAGATACATTGAGATGAAAATTCAGCCCTGGCAAACATTATTGAAACAAAAGAGAATGTTGGAAAAGTGGTCAAGTCTAAATTCACTATTAAGTAAGACAAGTCCTCAGCTGTTGAAAGCCCACAAGACTTTTTATGTATGTCATATGTGAATAGGAGGATAGCTTTTGTATGCTATCTTAAGTCATAGCTCATTTTGATTTTTTATACTCACTAGATTCCAAAAAGAAGGTTGCTTTCTCCATTTTTATTCCCTTAACATCTGTTTATAAAATTAACATTAAAATATTATTTAAACTGAAATCAGTCTAAAATAATATTTTATGTACGTTTCAGTATATTTCATTTAAAGACATAGAAAAGAAACCTGTTAGATTTTGTCAAAATCTGGTATTTTAACTTTTTCCATGCATGCATTTTACCACCAGCCTTTGTCACAGTTTGCCATAGTATTTTCTTGTGTGTTTCCCCCTCCCCACATACATTCTATTTTACAGCTCCTGGTACGTGCTTTGTCATTAAGGGGTTAAAGGGGAACTGTTGCTTTTCATCTAGTCCCAAGGTTCCATCTCCTGGCTCACCTCCTGCCCGAACCAATCAGCTACAATCAGCAACTTAACAGCAGGGAATCTAAAACATAATACAATGGAATAATCATCCAGATCCTGAGAAAATAAAAATCATATACACAAGGTGGAGCTTAATACTTATGTATTTCTTATTTTAATCTACATTATTTTGTTTAGTGTAGAGATTTGGAAAATGTAGAATTTGGTAACAGAATATATGGCCTTGTTTGTGGAATACGTCTATTTGATGCATTTGATCGCAGCCCATCATTACAGCCGATGACGAGCATATATTCTGGCCTAGACCTACTAGGCTGCTGCCCTCAGCGCTGAAAGCGACTGGTAAATACAAGATAAATACACCACTGCAATAATACAATATCTACTATGCTAAATCTTCACCAACCAGAGAAGATATTAAATTCCTGAACCGAAAATAAATTCACTTTGCACTTATGGAGACTAGTGGACATGACTTCTGCCTCGCTCTTGTGTTGTATTAGCACGTTTCTACAAACGCTAATTATTGGCTATTACCCATTGTTTTTCCTATATTATTCTGGTATGATATGTTTGGTATTGGGTTTTAGTGCCAAAGGATGGCTGGCATTCAACACTGAATGAATAATATGATGCCAAAAAAAAGACAGAAACCGCACAGACTGGATTGCCATATCAGTCATTTAAAAGTTCATTGCAGTGCAGGCCTGCAGCACAGCATGACCATATGTAAAATAAACTGGCTTAATTAAATTAATTAGAAGTGTTAATAGTACACGCTGGGCAGCACATGTCAAAGATTGCCCTGCAGCGAGTAGCATTCACAGGTGCCCTCTTTAAATGGCCAATACGGTTATCCTCTACCTAGCCACATCGTTTTACTATGCTTTGTGATCTCCAGCAATCAAGTTTGAATCTGAATGCATTTTCCCTGTAGCTTTTATTACGTTTTATTGAATGTGGTAGTGCTGTAAATTGTGAACAAAAGTTCTATTGATTGCTTGATTTTTGCTTTGCCCGTAACTTTTGACTGCAGCAGTCCAAATTTTGTATTCCTTGTCAGAATACCAATCCCTTTAAAACCTGCCAATTTCATGCAAATCCTCTGGGTTCTTTCTGAGAACCAAACGGCAGAAAAATAACATATGGCGCTACAGGAACTTTTGTCAGACCAACAGCCAAATCCTGTGGCCACCAAAATCACCGCAAAGAAGGGCTAGGTTAAGCTGTAATTGCTCTTTTTTAGTTCCAGAGATATTTGTGTTTAAAATTAAACATCGTAGGTAGGTAATAACATTTAAAGACACTTCCCCTCCTAGACCCTCTCTCCTTCATTCCTGGATTCTATTTCCTGTAAATATTTTCTTTAGTTATTTGGGATTTTCTCTGGGGAAAAAATTATATATATATATATATATAACTTTCCTGGTTAAACATACAAAACCCCGGAAATGCAAGATGACATCATCAATGGCATTGATGATATCGAAAGTTAAATTTATATTATATTTGATTCTGGCATGCCTATGTGGTGTTGAACTTCCAGATGAGACTTCATATGAGGGCTATCATGGGCACTGTTGTGAGGTTTTGAGGATTGTTATAATTACAATTAAAACTGCAGTGCCACCTTCTTATAGCATTGATTGGCTTTTTTTATCATTTAAAGTCTGTATAACATTAAAAAAAGGTTCCTGTGATGCAGTAAGGGCAATGAACGTGGGCACAAACTATAAATAACACATTTTCCAGCTGAACAAATGTTAAGTGAGGTACCTCAATGTTCTGTCTCACTCCAGTTCTTTTTAATTTATTTGTTAATGACCTTGACAAAGACACTGAAAACAGCCTAGATTTTTGACAATGATATGTAAGCTAGAAATCTGAGAACAGGACGGATCTTGTCTTTTTAACAGTATCATGATTAAATGGGGGAGTGCTAAATTACAAGGCATATGTGGTTCAACATGAAAAAGTAAAGTTATGAACTTGGACTAGAATAATCATCTTAAGTATCTGAATAATAATATTAAATTGTGTTATTTGGACACTATCTTTCTATCTAGAATTAATCAAAATAACTTGTCGATACTGTATGTTTTTTAACTGGCAGATATAATGGTATTAAATAATGTATTTTGTATTTAACCCCTTCTAGTTCTGGACCTGTCAACACACTAGCTTTGTCACTGTTTACCTCTATACACTTGGTGGGGCTCTTACTTTGTTGCAGGTAGCGTTACTTGAGGTGAAGGCAGAGATACCTTGTACTAAGAACCTACTCTGCTGTTCAAATCAGGACTTTGAAGCCAGGCCGCAGCATCATCTTTTACAACATATTCTCCAGTGGCTGATTCTTCCTCTCTGAGCTGCCTCGGACTTGAGTAGGGAGCAGCATGCAGGATGAGTGTCTTATTAAACCCTGGGACCACACATAGACAAACCAGTCGGGTCCTCCCTCAGCTCCTTCCAGAATACAACTTCCCTGAACTAGTCTGTTCCAGCTTAGGGAACTATTGAGCTCTGATTGGCTGGAACTGTCTCCTTAGGAACAATCCTCCAAGGAACAAAGTCCTCATGGTGATTGGCCTAGGGCTCTATAAATCCCAACCTAAACCATAATTTGAGACGTTATGGAAGGAATGGAAATGCTAGTAATGGTGCCAGGTTTTTCCTATTCGGTTTATTTACTCTATAAATCAGTATTCACCAGAGGAGACAATGTGATTATTTTTACGGATATATTCAAGGTCATTGGAATAGAACATTTTGGTGACCTTTTCAATTGTAAAAATCTGCTGTTAACATCATATATCCATTAAGGTGAAATAAATTATGGTAAGTATGCAAGTGTGTTTCAACTTTGTATTACTACAATTCATAAGATGGAGAATTTACAGCCATTTCAAACAGTGTGTTGCCATGAACAGAAGAAAAATCTAAATCAAATGAATATTTGGTGTGACCACCCGCTGCCTTCATAACAGCATTCATTCTTCTAAGTACACTTGCACAACATCAGGGATTTTGTAGGCATACAGTTAGGGTTATGATTAAACAATTATACCCAACAGGTGCTAATGATCATCAATTTAATATGTAGTTTGAAACACAATCATTATCTGAAACAGAAACAGCTGTGTACAAAGAATAAAACTGAGTGAGGAACAGCCAAACTCACTGGTGAGTCTACACCAAGACTGAGCACAGCAACAAGGCACAAGGTTTCAAGGCAGACAGGGGTTTCCATATGTTATGTCCAAACACTTTTGAAGAAGCACAAAGAAACAAGCAATGCTGTGGAGCAAAGTTGCAGTGTATGGCCAAGGAAACTTGTGTGTATGGCCAAGTGCAGAGGATGAAAGGCACATTATGCTTACACCAGAATTTATAGATGCTATGCTTACTTCCCTTTGTAATTTGAAGAAGTCCTGCGGTGCCATCAGCTCAGCGTTGGCAGAAACAATGGGACCCTTGTACACCTATCTACTTTCTGGAGAAGTCTGGTCAGAAGTGGTCTTTATAGAAGACTTGTGGCCAAAAAGCCATACCTCCAACATGTTAACAAGGCCAAGTTACTCAACTATTCACAAAAACATAGGAACTCAGTTGACAACAACCCCAAACACACAGCCAAAGTTTTTAAGAACTATCTTCATTGTAATGAAGAACAAAGAGTCCTGGAAGTGATGGCATGACCCCACAAAGCCATCTTCTGTTCACCGACTTTGCTTTTTGATAAATGATCAAAACAGATTATTAATTTAGAAAGCATACTTACTTTACAGCATTTTTTCACACATACATACACATATCTACATGTATGTATAGATATACATATACATACACACACATATATAGAAGCACAGTACTTACTGCGTCCCATGCAGTAATCATCCTCCCTCACTGTCATTGCGCTACCAGAAGTGATGTCATTTTGGGGCATACGGTATCAATGAGGGAGTATGATTGCCGCACATTGCAGGACCCAATCAGATCATTGCTTTATGGGACTCGAACAATGAGAAGAATGACAGGGCCCTGGGGCAATTGCTCTGTTTGCGCTGTCATTTTTCTGACCCTGGGCCCCATTTTTCTATGAAGGTTTGTGCCTAGTTGATCCTCCATAAGATGCTGTATTTGCTTCACCCATCCTAAATAGTTGAGTACAGGATATGATGTCATATTCTGGTACACAGCAGAAAGGATGGCAATGCAGAGGTAATTTATGGGGGCACCTGGGGTGCTCCCCTGGGTTAGGCTGAAGGCAGCCTTAGGCCTAAGTCATGAGTCATTGTTATTTTTCTGAGTTTCAGGCTTTTTTTGGAAGCTATAGCTGATAATCCATCTTAGTGCACTGTGTTCATTGTAGTTGCTACTTTAATGGTTACACTGCTGTGTTTTTCTCACAGATTGAAGTTTTAATGCGGTTTAAAACACACATTTTTAAAACTCTGAAACAGTGCAGGTTTTGTTTCAAAACATCACTCACAAAACAAGAAAATAAGCAAATGTGAACTATGGAGACAGATTCATATAAATGCCCAGACAATGTCACTGGCTCATAAATTTCCTATTGAAAGTGGAAAACCAATTATGGTTTTAAGTACATAAACCTGAATATATTAAAACAACTTGAAAGTGTAACTTTTATTAATTCTATAGCTGATAAAAAAAACATTTTTTGTGTAAATGACATGAATGCACAAATAGATCTGTGTACTAACAATAAACCGGATAAGTAGCATTATTAAAAAATATAATCTTATAATCAAGGGTGGTACTGTGATAGGATGCCTCCTTTGCAATAAGTCAGTTTGTGCATTTTCTACCCTGCTAGATATTCCACAGTTAACTGTAAGTGGTATTATTGGAAAGTGGACTTGCTTAGGAACAGCAGCAGCTCAGCCATGAAGCAGAAGACCACGTAAAGTCACAGAGCGGGGTCACTGAGTGCTGAGGCTAATGGTGCGTAAAAGTCGCCACCACTCTGCTGCTTCCATAGCTGAAGAGTTCCAGACTTCCACTGGCATTAATATCAGCACAAAAACTGTGCGGCCGGATCTTCATGGAAGGGGTTTTCAGGGCAGAGCAGCTGCAGGTAAGCCTCACATCACCAAGTACAATGCCAAGCGTTGGCTCAAGTGCTGTAAAGCGGTGTGCCACTGGACTCTGGAGCAGTAGAAATGTGTTTTGTGGAGTGGCAAATCACGATTCTCTGTTTGGCAGTCTTATTGGCGAGTCTGGGTTTGGTGGATGGAAGAGGTTCTCACCCAAGATTTGACGGTACATGGCCCCATCCATCTTCCCTTTGATATGTTGAAGTTGCCCTGTCCCCTTAGCAGAAAACACCCCCAAAGCATAATGATTCCACTTCCATGTTTGACGGTGGGGATGTGTTCTTGGTGTCATAGGCAGCATTCCTCCTCCAAACAAATAAAGTGAGTTGAGTTTTGGTCTCATCTGACCACAACACTTTCACCCAGTTTTCTTCTGAATCATTCAGTTGTTCATTGGTAAACTTAAGATGTGCCTCTACATGCTTTCTTGAGCAGGGGGACCTTGTGGGTGCTGCAGGATTTCAGTTTGTCACGGCGTAGTGTGTAACCAACTGTTTTCTTGGTGACTATGGTCCCAGCTGCCTTGAGATCATTGACAAGATTGTCCCGTGTAGTTCTGGGCTGATTCCTCACCGTTCTCATGAACATTGAAACTCCCTTTAAGAGAGTGCTCCTAAACTCAGCTCTTTACCTGTATAAAAGACACCTGGGAGCCAGACATCTTGCTGATTGATAGGGGATCAAATACTTAGTAAAATGCAAATCAATTTATAACTTTTTTATAATTTTTTTGTTGTCATGCTGTTGTTTTGTCTCTCACGGTTAAAATAAACCTACCATTAAAATTATAGACTGATCATGTCTTTGTCAGTGGGCAAATGTACATAAAGTTCCCCAGGCCGGGTTTCACCGTCAGGAGTTAAAGGTCCATAAGAGCAACTCTATTGGTCGCCGGCAGGGGCCTCCTCTAGCATCAACCAATTGGAGTTGCTCGCACGGACCTTTAACTCCTCGCGGGAACCTGCGGATTTCCGCTCCCGTTAACCCCTGGGAAGGGTCCAGGGAGATTAACGAAGATTCTTCGTTTTGTGTGTCTTCGTCTTCGTGTACGTTTTGCCGCCACCATGTTCGTTTCTTCGGTATTCGGGATGAACAAGAGAGAATGCTTCCTAGTGTGCTGCTGTGTAATGGGCCACTGCTTCATCTGTAAGTTCCATCAATATTATATCATAACAAAAACTATACAATATAAGCTAATTGGTTTTCTGTAATTTTACTACCTTACTCTGATTTTTATTAGAGGTAGCCCAGGTATCAAAAATGTGTTAGTTACTTCCTGTTAACGTAAAAATGACCTTGACAAATGTTGAAAAACACTCCAATATCACTTTTTTCACACATTTCCACATTAGACCAGCTATAGCAAATACAATAATTTCCAAATAGCCAGATGATTATATACCAAGCAATGGCATTTATAAGATAAAGTGATGAGTTTTATTAATGAGGTCTTTGGACATGGATAATGTTGGAAATATCAATGAGACTTGCAAAAACCAGAGAGAGTTGACATTTTTGCCCTTTGTACCTTATTTAAAGGTCACATCAGAATTCAGCTTGCACAGGCGAGTGATGGGTTAAATAAGGCAATATCTGTAGTTTTATTAATGATCATGGGTTATGTTGATAGGACCTGTAAAGAGCTCAGTACATTTTGTGCAAGGAATCTTGGTCTTTCGCCAACTAATTTTTTTTTAATAACCATTTCTAGCTTTTAATAGATTGGAGCATCAGATTGTTGATTGCAATTCCCTTCCATTGATAAATTGCATTAGAAATATATTGGCTGATTTTGTAACGGCGAGTGGTTTTTACTAGACACAGGCTGTTTGTCTGTAATTTTCTGCTAATGAGAAAATATATCTAGGTAGTAAAGGATTATAGGATAAGATATATATCCAGTTAATTAAAATTAACAAGGTCTAATTTTAGCTTTGAGTTATTTAAGTTCCTCCACATGAAACAAAGAAAAAAAAAATCGGAGTAGGAATATTTTCTGAAATCCAGTTTCCTTCAGAAGGTTGGTTGCCATAACAACTTCAAGTGATCCTATATTTTACTTAAAATTTCATTTCATAACAATAATTGTTATAATTATCTGTTTCAGTGCTTTTAGCACACATTTCTCTCGCTTCCATTGCTTTGGATCTCCGTTGCTGTAACAACAAGGTTGTCCCTGTTTTCTGACAAAAGACAAACTTTCCCCTTTCAGAAAAACACAGGTTTCAGTAACAAAGTGGCTGCCACCATTCTGTTTATGTGAATGTTGTTATATACACAAGCATCACAATTACATCTACAGCTAAACCATGAATCAAAACATATGGAAGAGAACTATTGTTGGCGCTGCAGACACAGTGCTCTCCAAAACGCATTAGAAGAGTCACAGCAGGCTGCCATGTTTATTTTTTTACTTTATTTTTTAAAATGTTTTGCATTTTTTATTTTTTTGTATTAATAAAAACAAGTCTCCCTACCTCTGCTTTTAGTAAAGCATGGTGTTTCTGCCAATGGCTTATTTACCTTGGGCATTTCCCTAGGCCTGACCCAGGGCAGCACTTCAGTCTCCCTCTCTGCGGCTATCATGCTCACCACGAAGCACTGGAATATGAGATAATATGGAGATCCTTTACGAGATTCGTGCAATATAATATATTATCTCTCTCAATGTCTCCCGACCTTCACCATACCTCTATAGCTCTATTCTTGTTCTCCCCTTCTTCTACTTCTTGTTCTCCGCATCTTCATTCTTTTATTTCTTTCTTCTACGGTGATCTGCTGCAGAGGGGGCGAGCCTTGGCATGCACAATGGGGACAATCTATACTTTATTAGTATATTGAACTATAAAATTTAAGGTTTGGGAGAGTGACAGTACCACTTGAAGAGTAACATTCTCCGGTAGGTCAGTCAGCTCATTAAATGGATTTAGCTATGCAGAAGAGACCGTTCATCTGCATCTATTATAATGAACTCATTAGGCTGATCTTCCATAGTCCCATCTAAGCCTGCCACTGACAGTCTCAACGGGATATTTGGAAAAAAAACAGTGCTCATGTTTCAGAAAATTTGGGAGTAGAACCACAAACCTTATGTCATCCACCTATAAGGCTAGATTGAGAAGCCTCTCATATAAGTGAGGTATCAACAAAAGATGTAAACAATTTTCAAAACAGCAAGGTTTTGTATCCAGTCCTAGTTTAGCTCAGATTAAATGAGATTTATAGCATGCCAGATGTGCAAGTCAAGAAAGATTTCTAAAACTGACGTGCAGTTCCAGAACCTAAAGTCACAGTAGTCTAGTAGATAGATAGGCCAACTGATTAGGGACAAGTGTTAGGAGTACACTGCCATAGTTTCATTGTCTTGATGCGTGTCTGTTGTCGTAATATTTTGATATATCTAATGTTAAACAAAGCAGTAAACCATTAACCAGGACAAGATCAGTATGTCAACATAATGGGTCTTGGTTTGCAACCAAAAGGAGTCGTCGAGATATCTTCTGCCGTTTGTAGTATATGATGGTTGTGTAAGTGGGAACATAATTTGCATATGGTAGCGTTACTAGGAGTAAGTCTACATATGTAGTTTCGTAAAGTTTCCCGTATGGCACATGATTTATCAAAGCATTTTGGATTACCCAACTCATATTTAACAGAGAGTAGGTATAAGTGAGGTTCCTAGCTCAGAACTAAAGTTGTTCTTCTAGAATGCACTGAGTCAGCTAGCTCCATAGTTTATCAAGACCGTATATGTTCCCTTGTAATTCTCACCAATGGCATTTTCCATGTTCATAGTGTTTTTTTTAATAACTTTTGCCTTTTGTATTATCTGTGACGTAAATGAAACCCCTTAACCCAACATTTGCTTTCAATAAGATTAATGACCTTTGATAAATAAGGTACTTACTTTTTCTCATTTTTTGTTCAGGTTGGAGATTTTAGCAATTAACTCCTATTGACCTCTTGCATGTACAATATTTTCCTGTTTATCTCATTTTGCTATCTGGAAAAATAAGGTAAGTGAAAGCAACGAAAATTTTTATGAAAATTAATCCCGCTGAATTGTACATGACTTTTTAGATAAATAGGTGGTATTTTTTTTTGTTCTTCTTCTTTTCAATTAACCTCTAAGAGATAAATAAAACATGTAGAGACTGTAATGTACAAAATGATTTATCACACATATTCAAGGCCACACTATGTAATCATTATTTTCATTTATAAAACTCAACATATTCCATAGCCCTGTACAATGCACCGTTACAACATTCCCAGAACTGTGACGATGTGAGTTCAACTAAAGCCCAGAATACAACTCCAGGGATGGAGTGTTTGAACATGGTGGGAGATGTACCGTATTTATCGGCGTATAACGCGCACTTTTATAACTAAAATAAGAAGAGGAAACCCTACCTGCGTGTTATATGCCGATAAATCCTACAGCTGCATGATTTGCAGCCGCTTCTCCCTCACTTCCGGTCCGGACAGGGGTGCGTGTTATACCCCGGTGCGTGGTATGCGCCGATAAATACGGTAATTTAGAAGCTAGATGGTCACTATATTGCAATACTGGATTAGCTATCCCAGAGATAATAAATTAAAGCCTTAAATACACAACTGAGAAGAAGCAAGGGGCAGAAAATGATGATATATAAAATAATTTGACTGACGATGATTGTGGTTGTGTGGTCCAACAGGAACTGGGTGATCAAAGGTCTTCCACTTACTGGTTAGATAGATTGTCCATTATGCTCCCAAAGAGTAGGCCATGCTGCTAACTTTTACACTGTGTCAAAAAGTGATTTTTTTTACATTTCTACAAAGATGGGGGAAAACAACACATTTTACTTATTTATTTATAGTAGAAACTAATGAGAATTTTTGCAGTGGATTTGTATCAGCTTTATGGCTACATAACAGTAGCAGAAGCACTGGATTTATCAAATAATGAGACCACATAGGATATCTTAGGAATTTTACTTTGATATATTTTATGTTATTCTGTTACAGTTTTGCTCGGTTTTGACATTTTAATATGTGGCCCTCTGTGGATGTAACTTGCCTTCCAGCTGCACAATTAGAAAGAACTCCATCTTACAAAGTAAATAAATCTCCTGGAACCAAGATGTGTGCACCTCCCCAGTTATTCTGTTTCATAATGCATGAAGATCTTCTATAAATGATGGCATGGTTGACATTATTTCGCTCCTTGCATTTTAGGGGACATTTTTCTTCTTGAAAGTGTGAAGAATGTTTTTTACAGGTGTTACAGAAAACGGTTACCTTATTGATGGGGGCTCCTCTTTCGTAGTCAAGATATATGGGTGCTCCTTCGTGCACCTTCTCTCGACCACCCTGTTTGTAAAGATATGACCTCATATACTGGATTTATGTACAGTGCAGTGAAATCCCAATACAATGCAGTGGCGTGGAGTTCTGTGCCTTTCACATTGATTATGATAGTGCCAACATAGGGCACTGTCTTGGCCACTTGTCTTTATTACCAATATATTACCTCAGCCCTTCATGGCAAACCCACACAGATTATGGTACCCTTATTAGATGTCATGAGTATTTCCCTCTGGAGTGCTAATAAAACTTTACCTGTATCATTCCTCAGAAGAACAATGTTCCCTAGCTATGAACGTTTCCACTTCATTTAGCTATAAAGATAGGGCGACCATGTGGGATCTATTTTTGGGACACAGTGCCCTAATTGAGACCTCTGGCTGTTAAATAATAAAAAAAATTATTGCTTTTCTTTTAAATGTCATTAAAATAAAAAAAAAACCCTACCAGCTTATTTATTTTATTGAATACTTCCCTTAAAAATGATATCAATGATGCTGAATGCATTCTGATAACATTTCTTTTTTCATCCAGCTAAACATAGCGTATATTTCTCATGCCTTTGCTCATAACTTGTTGAAATCATATAACTCAATAACTTAAATTCTCAAAATCATGTTGGTTTACGTAAAGAGGTTTATTGGAGCTGACTCTAATCAGTATTAGCATTTGTTCTTGCATTTCAGCCCATCTTTGGAGCTCTCCAAGTGTTTGACTGGCTTCTTCCTTGTTTTCAAAGCTCAATTCACAAGTAAACATTTTAATAACATGAAAGCACTAATAGCTACACCATCTTTCCACCAAACACAATTAATTATCTCTTTCCCACGCACTGGGATCCCTAAAGTACTTACCTGTATATAACTGCTGTTACTGCAAAACCGCTAACATGCCACCTGCCTATTCATCCATCTGACAAGATTTACACTTTGAATACTGAGATTATGACAAGAATTTTATTTTTTGCCTCTGCTAAAGAGTATTAAGAGTACTAAATGCTGTAAATTATTAGCAGCCCATTAATTAGTCCTCACATTAATGTATTAATGCTGATACATCCCTGTGCTTGAAAAATACTGTGGAAATCAAAATAAAAACACTTTTAATACAAAGTTCTAGTGTTTTTTAATGTTGTTGGAATCTATAAGAGACTGTATTATCAAATATTTTATATATTAACATGGCACGTAATGTGATTCAATTCATAATACAAATTTTTTCAAAAATGTAATTTAAAAATTTTAAGAGAGCGTCCATCCTTGCATTGAGCATAATCATATTTGTCTAATCTAAGCTAAATCGTATAAATGTATTAAATTTTAAGAGTTGAGTGTCATTAATGGCTTTATGTTCTGTTTTTCCCTTGTGAAGTAATAGCGTATTGGCTTGATTATAGGCCGCACCCGATTCTAGGCCGCATCCTTAAAGTTTGGTGCTATTTTAAAGAAATTTTTATTTTTAAAGAAAAAATATATGAGTGGAATAGTAAAACAGTATTTTATCCCTAGATATGGCATTCTGCTCCCCAGATATGCCACTCCGCCCCCCCCCCGATTTACCAATGCATGCCCAGACTTCCTGGTGTCTAGCGGTGGCAGCCAGTGGACATCTGCGCGATACGTATAGACAACCTATGTTGTTGCCCGCCACTTCCGCCAGGGCTTCTATGCCGGAGCTCTGTCATAGAAGCCCCGGTGGAAGTGCCAGCAGCAGCGGAAGTTGTCTGCGCGCATCGCACAGACGTTCACCAGCTGCCAGAGAGGAGGATCCAGGTCCCCTGCAGCGCTGTGGGGGATCTAGATCCTAACCCTGCTGCTCGCCCACAGCAGGGCTAAATGAAAAAGAACCACCTGCCTGACACCAAGAACTGCATGTCCCGGACGTCGGGTAATAGGAATTGCGCATCCCTGCGCTAAACACTGATTATAGGCTGCACCCCCACTTTAAAGACTTAAAGTGCCCCCCACTGGGATGAAATGTGGGATGAATTGGCCACAGCCGATTAGTTTAACGTCATTGCCATGCAACCTGTGAACATAAAAAGATGCGTTAACGTGTGACACCCTGCCCCCTGCACAAGATCGAACAACCCATAGGGAGGCACAAGTCTACATAAAACGCTTTGTCAAACCAGCAAGCCAAAAGATGTGGGCAATCATGGTGAATCGGTAACAACTCCACGTCCCCCTTCGCCATTAACGCCCCCGGACTAGCATTCTGCACCAAATCCGCCACCTTATCACCGGAGTTGTCCCCTTTCACCCCAGCAGCTCCCGTCCCGGCGCCAACCCTGCCCTGTTTGAAGCATCTGGACGCCGCCCTTGTCCAGAAGGCATCATCTTCAACCAGAGCGGAAGGTCCATCTGGTCCCACTGCATGCCCTGGTAAGCTGCCAGGCGCTGACGAAACTGCTCATCATAGTGCCACCAAGCCAGTCCCCCGTACAACTGGTACACCTCCCAAATTCCGTCCACGTAGCAGAACAGGGCAGAGCACTTATCAGGAGTTCGCCAGTATGCAAAAGGCCCGAAGCCAGTTCCCGACTGTCTTGGGTAGCCTAAGTTACTACCAAATCCTTTTCCACCTTCCTCCTTTCCTCTTTCTTGTCCTCCTCCTTAGAGTCTAGCGACTTCTCCAGAGGAAGCAAAGAAAACAACTCCGCATATTTACCTTTTCAAATCCTCTCCTATAACTCCGACTTCAGGTGAACACCAAGAGGCCCCGTAAAAGAGCAGTAAGCTGTCCTGACTCTGGCTCTCCCGCAGCTGCTTTGTCCCTCTGCCACTCCTGGCACGGAGCCTGCAAACGTGCCATGGCTTACATGTCGCATAGAGCGCGGGCCTCTCCTACCCGGGGTGCAACTTTCTGCTGGAACGACTTTAGCCGCCAATGCGCCCCGACCGCTCCTCCGCTCTCACCTGCTCCTGACCGCCACTTTGCCCCCCCTCTATCCTGGAACTAGACCTCTACGTAGGCCGTGGGCCTTTTCCACCCAGGGCGCTGCTCCACGGCAGGACTTCCTCAGCCGCTGATGCGACCGTGCCGCTCCTCTGCCCACCGAGGTATAGGAGCACAGGATCGGACCCAGCTGACCTTCAAGCCAGGCAGCAACAGCCAGACAATCTGTTCCATCGCCGCACGCACTCCTTCCAGCAGCCGCTCCACCACAGGATCCATTATTGCACCTGTAAAGGAGACAAAAAAGAGGAAAACCAGCAGAAAAGGAGGGAAGACAAAAACACAGGGTAGGCTGGTGCAAAAAAACGGCCCAGAACCCCTCCTTCACTTAACCTTATATACCCCGCCCTTCGCACTCTCTCCCTCTGACCTAGCCCTGCTCTGCATCTCTGTCATGGCCCCCTCCAGTCTATGTAGACCCTGTGGGCATCATATTTATTGTCAACATTCTTTGGCTTGCTCACCTCAAAATTTCCTGGTCCATTCCTGATTATGCAAGGTGAATTTTGAACTAAGGACATTGTCTGCTTCACTGATGCATTTCCAAAATAACAAACTTGGCCTTTATGTCCCATGGGAAAATGCATGAGGCAGTTCTCTGCTGACCTACAGATAGAAAGGCAATAGCTTAATATAATGGTTGTGGATGGCAGTTGAAAGACATTAAAGGCTGAAAGGCTCCCACATCTCAGAGACCTGGAAACCTGAATCCCCAAAAATAATGAGAACTTGTGTCACCTCCCTCCTTTAATGCATTATGACATAGTTTACCTAAACCTAAATATTAAATTCTTTTTTTTCAATGACCCATGAAATAGGGAGAAAAGCATGTAACTGAAAAAGTGTATGTTTTTTAAAAATTCCAAGGATTTCTTTAAAAGATACAAAAGTTAATTTTAAAGTTTAGTGGCAATTTCACAAACAATGAAGTATTAATATACTTTAAAATAACAATGATAATAATGTTTAATGCAATACCCTTTAGACTGAATGCAAATATTATGCTTTTAGTTTATTACTTTATTTATGGAAACAAATATTTGCATTCGTTTTACCTTAAAATATAGTTATAATATGACTGGGAGCTCTCCCAATGCAGCGTAGAGCTATATAACACAAGTGGAGCAGAACTCCAGACGTCTTAATGAGTTTTCTCTGCAGGTTGTGATGCCAGTTATTATCACAACATGAATGTTTTTCAAACACGACAATATATACAAATTTGTGCAGCCACAGAAGGAAATTGTTTATGATTCTTAACTAAAAAAAGGAATAAAACACAGCTGCAAAAGTGATCACGTTTGCACAAAAATTCCAAACTTTTACATAACACTGGTGCTGGTGTGTACAATGGTGTGTACAATGTCCCCTTGTGCCATATTCTATATATATAGAGAGAGAGAGAGAGAGAGAGAGAGAGAGAGAGAGAGAGGGGGAGAGAAAGAAGAGAAAGGAGAAGATGAAGAAGATGCGGAAACGGAAGTGGAAGACAGAAGCTGAAGTGGTCGGCAAACATTTAGAGAGCGTGAGAGAGTGAACAAGAATGAAAGTGTGAGTGAATGTTGACCCACAAATTTCAGATGAAAGTTCTGAGCTTTTTACTTCGTTTTCGTACGATTTGTGGGGGGTCTGGCCTAGGTTTCGGAGCTTCATACGAATTGCCAAATTTACCTAAATTCTGTGAATTTGCAATTCATAAGAATTTGAATGCACAAGTCTAAATATTAAAGATGGCCCTAGTTGCAGGAATTCCTGTCTTCAAAAGATTTTGTGGTCCTCTTCTTTCAGTCCTTCCTAGACATTTATCTGTTTATCTACATGGGATCAGGAACAAAAATAGTTGAGCAAGTGGAAAGACTGATCGTTATGCCTCCCACTAGACCACCAGGGAAAACGCTCACAATTATGAGAGGCTTAACCCCTCTCAGTAGTTTATAGTTATTCCATTTCTGATAATAACTGAGTTCATTGGAAGATGGGCGAATAATTATTCAATGTTTACAATGTGAAGCAAAGTTTTTCTAATGTTAAATATAACTAAAACAAATAAACAATCAACTACATATCTGCTTTTAAACTTATTTGGCGCAAAATCTTAAAACTATAAATTGACTTTAAGAGCGCTTTGGGGAACTCTTTTTTTTTAAATGGAGGTTCCCAGGCCTGGAATAGCCATCTGGGAAGCCACGCACATTTAATGCTGCTTGTTCTACAGTCCCTGAATGAAAGAGTTGAAAGAGTGTAGTGTGTGGCCATACGTAGCCAGCCTGTGACCGCAACTGTGTAATTTAGCGGCAGCTGTTTTTTTCTGCCAGGCTAGCCCTGGATGTTTCTATAAGATCCTAAATGAATTAAATAATTCAAAATTACCCAAAATCTAAATAATAATAATAATTATTTAATTTAATTTTTCCAGCCTACAAAATAAAAATAAAAAAAGATGTCTGTATTTGTTTCCAGACATTCATTCCTCATTAACAGATCCTCCAATTATTACGTTAACTGAAAAATCTTTAACATTTATACCCTTATTAAAGGGATTTCTCATAATAGGACTCGTGGAACGTCAATATGTAAAGACGTATCGATAGAGCAGCCGCTATTGATTCGCTTCTATCCTGTTTCTGCTTTTAATCACAACTCCTCTCCCTTGGCCATGACATGAGACCCGAGTGTTTTTGTATAAACATGACATATATTACTCGGGTCTCAGTAGCTGAGAAAACATCGGCAGAGCCAAGATCCTGGGCTGCGATCAATGCCATGAACTCATTTTCGGACATGCAGCACTAAGTCCTGCAGAGAAAGAGGATTAAGATGCAATTATTTATCTCAGCCTCCCTACCCCTTTAGACGGTTGTTATTTCAATGGCAGTGTTGGTATTTAACTAATGAGCACAGCAGTCCCTGAAGTATTCACTTAAAAAGAATTAGCAGCAGGGAAAGTTGGTGTCCTTTCTTTCAGGATTTAACTTCTACCATATCTTAGAAGGGCGTGTTAAAGGTACATCCCCTCTCTCAATTCTGGGCAAATATACATTTCAATCAAGCATTCTAATGACTTTCCAATTCATTAATTCAGCTAAAATGATGGATCTCTCATTTAACCCTTTAAATAGCCGAGTGGGGTCTGGGACACATTCCATATCTTGCCTTAGAAACAGCTTACAATTCTCATATCACTTAAAAACCAAGCATTTTTTTCTACTAGACCCAACTGAGAAGAACAAACACTGGAAATTTTTGAGAATAGGAATATTTGGCATGTTGTTTTATTATTATCATTTATACATAGGAATGAATATAATATTAATTGCTGGAAAATAATCATATCACGATGAGGGAAAAAAATGTCCAAAAATAACAATTAGCTTCTAAAATATACCAGCATTTTTCACAATGCAGGCTATGAGTGCTGTAATGTTTCCCCATATAATCATATATACAAGTGTCCCTACAGCACTCTCCCAGGCACTGCCTGTGTGTTATATATTTTAAAGCACTCACAGGTCTATGCATCAAAGTTCATATCATAATTTGCTCTTCTCTCTAGTTACATCAAGTTGGGTGAACCCATTTCACACTTACGGATGTATTCACTAACCTAGAAGTTTGTAGGGGACTTGAACAGTTTTACTCCCTCCCTATCCATGACATCACTTTTCATTTTTAAGTATGATACACATAGCACTCTTTTCCTCTCCTCTCTGCACTCCTGGAGACTGCCATTGTATGCAGTCATGTGATATTTTGGGTGGCTTTCCCTGCTCAAACACCACACTGAACTGGTTCTTTATGGCAATGGTAATGAAGTCCATTCCTTCATACAGTTTCATTAGCCAAAGAGTCCAGCTTGGTGGCATTCTATCACAGACAGTATTTTAAGGAGTTAAACAGTAGTTTGAGTGAAAATACTGAGAAATCCACCCATACAGGTGTGTATTTGCTGGTTATGCAATGTATTCTTGCTTTGTTCCTTGTACAGCATTAGGTTACTTAATACACTTCTTAAAGTTCAATAGAACGGCCTGGCAGAAAGCTTGCAATCTCAGCCAAACACCAAGTTGTCGGAATGACTTCTCTGCTACAGCTCTTTCTCATTCACTTCATGCTTTGCTTCTGTATTAGAAAGCAGCTTGAGGAGTAGGGGATGCCTGTTAAAAGATGCTTCATATTGTCTACACTGTCCCCAGCAGCAGCGAGTGCTGGACAGCTCCCTCCTGACACAAAGAAATACCGCTGCATGTCTGGTAATTGGATGTACAGCTGCCAGGCGACAAATGTACTCCACAGGTTGTAAGATTTCCTCTGTCAGAACAAAATGGCTGTGTGACGAGAACACAATGGACTAGATTTAACACAATAAACGAAGCAAAGTGTTGTAGCATTTATTCTAGAAGTTTTTTTCCTATTTATTTTTTACCTGAGGTATATGTTCATAAAAAAAAGAAAACAACACTATGAAAAATATGTTGTATGCCATGAAAATTATGGCTTGGCTTTGGTATTAGAAATTAGTTACTTGTACCATTCTTCATTATTATGTTAACTCTTTAATTCTCGTTATTTCTCCAGTCACTCAAAGGGTTAAGAACTCTAGCAAATGCCTATGTTGTTCATATTAGATTCACAAGACAGAATAGATATATTCATTACTAAAATAATAATGTGAGATTTGGCTCAGTTGATTTTTTATTTTTATTTACTAAGAGGTGTTATAATATGTTTTCATTCACACTGGGAATGTATTTAGTGATATGCTGGCTTCTTAGAATGAACAGCTGTGCTTTCCAGATATATCCATTATAAGCAATATTACAACCGGTAACACCTTTTAATTGAACCAGCAAGAAACATCAGACCTTCTTCTTCCAAGGTAGAAGCAGCAGTGGGTGTTTAGATATTCTCTCTCATAAGGATTATTAAATAAACACCGTCGGCAGTTCACATATCTAGTTAGGAGAAAAGCTACAAAAAAAAAAGCTTTGTCTTTTTTTTTACTTTAAAGGAATGGTGATTTTTCTTATGCTCAGAGACTGTAATGACCTTTCGCAATGACCTTTAAAGCTTGTGGACCTATCATCCCACAGGCCGTGTTACAACAGGCAGTAGGTACTTTGCAGTTTAGACTTGTACTCTAGTCACCTCCTGTTCTGTATAATAATCTGTTTTCAATTCTGACCTCGAAGCCCCAGGATCACAGTATTCTGAATTACTGCTACTCCCCAGACCCAACAGCTTCCACCAGTCTTCTTTCAAACTAATAAAAGTTTGATGCGGTATAAGTGAGAACAGACAATATGACTACTTGAAATTAGGAAGCTGCATTTTACACCGTTCTGTAGCCTGGATACTAAGATGAGCACAGCTTGGATGACTTGTGAGAATTCTACAGTTATGTGGTGATGATAACTGAAAAATAAACTACAAAGATTACTGTTTGATTTTCTGAAAGATACTTTAGCACAATAAAAATTTTTTGATATTCACAACTAAAAATCAGACTTTTGGGCAAATGTTCGGTGGCTGCTTGGGTGGCAGATCTCGTCCTTTATGGTGCAGCCACTAGATGCACATACACAAAGGTTCAAGAGTTAACTCAACTGACCATACTTGACTGAAGTTTGTAGGAGTGTCAGATGAGGACATGCAAACGTTGCAAAGCTATATAAATGAAAAAAAGGGACTGTATGCTCCTAAAGTTATTTTTTAACTGTTAAGCCCCACCAGACACAAGATGGGGGAGGCACTGAATTGACTCTGTGCCTTACTTAGGTTTGTCTATATGGGGTATAGGTAGCATAACTGTCATCCCCTGCCATTAACAGCTGGTCTAGGAGGTCTCACTTTTTTATTGTTTTAATTTGCTCATTTTTTGTAATTTCTCTCATTTTAACTAAACATTTTAATAAATCTGCCATGGCCCAAATTTACCTCAGTGGTGGGTGCTTCTATGCCCTCTGTACGCAGGTTATGTGGAGAGAAGCTTCGGGCCCTGTTGTCCGGGGCCTCTTCTCTGTGGGTAGCTGCACGCTACCCTCAGCTTCACAGCCTTATGTGGTCTCAACACACGTCCACCCCTAGGGGGCTCTTAAAGGCGCCACAACTTAATTAAGGGCCTAGAAGTCTATCCCTATACCATTTACGCCATTAACACCTGCAGACAAGTTCTCAGTTGTATTTTGTGTTTCTTAAGTATAACTAAGCGTGTTTGTTCCTTGCCTGTGCCCGTTACCTGCCCTTTACCTGTCCTTATGTGCCTGCTCGTTCCCGCTACCCATGTCCCTGGTAGTTCTCCGTACCCTTTGTTTTAATCACCCATTGTCAACCCTAGTTTGTTACTTGGGTTATCCGGTCTTGTTACGCCTTGGCTGTCTTACTGCGGTTGCTGACCTAACCCTTCCTTTTGAATGATCTCTGTGGTCCCGCTACCCAGCTGTTCCTGTCCTTCAGCCTGTTTGCTGTTATTTCTGCCTACCCTGATTTCCGCAGCTGGTGTCCAGTATTCCTACCTCCTGCTTCTGTTCTCCGATACGGGCCTTGTGCTCTGGTCTATACCAGTAGGTGACGGCAGGTGGTGGCCACCTCTACTCTCACTGTGACTCTCCCTGAGGTGAGGACCAAGGTGGGTCCTGATAAATCCTAAAATAAGATGTTTCCTAACTATATGTAAAAATGATGGAAATAGAATATGTTGTTTCTTTATCATGGTCATTGAAGTCTTCCCATAGTAACAACATTTACTTTACTTTAAAAAAGCAGCTGGTACCACCGTGTCAGATCTCTGGCTTCTTTATTTAGCTCGTATGCTAGAATTATGTCAGAAATACATTTTCACTGTCTCAGCTCTTCCTTTGGTGTCGGTGGAAACACTGACTTGGGTCTTTGTCATACCCCCGAGCACATTTACTGCTACAGATTATATTCCAAGGAAACAAACAAATAGAGATTTTACACAAAATGTCTTTCTTATATCTTTCTTTTTAGTCCATTTGGACACATTTAGCACTTTATATCGTTTTCTACCAAAAAGTGTCTACAGAATTTGGGATATGATGTATTCCGTGGCTTTGGTTTGTCACCTTGTTAACTAATGTTATGTTTATATAATGTTTCTGACAAAATTGATCCTGATTTGCTTTGCAAAATTCAGTTATTTAGTAACCATCTTTTTCCACTCATCATTTACTACAAACATTAGGCTAGGTGAGCATCATGGGAGTTACAGTTCCACATCATTTGAGAAGCTGCCTTCTAGTTACCCTACCCTTGTAATAGATTTAAATTGAAAACAATTGCATTGTTTAGTTTAGTTATTAAAGGGAAAGTGCATGAATCTCAGGCTTTTCAGGAGTAACAACAGCTCAGCCAGTAGACCATGCACACTCACTGTAACTGGGGCTTCCAAATTGCATAAACACTGTGCATTGGGCGATTCATGAAATGGGATGCCATGAATGAACAGCTGCATACAACCATGATGAAGTCATGGGATGATAAATCACAGTTCACTATCTGGAAGTCTGATGGACAGATATGAGTCTGGCAGATACCAGGAGAACGCTACCTAACGGAATGCACAGTGCATGCTTTAAAGGTATAATGGCCTCCTTGTTTTTCAAAGTTTGGGCCCCTTAGATCCAATGAAGGGTAATGTTAATGTTAGTTCATACAAAGACATTTTAGACAATTGTATGTTTCCAACTTTGTGACACCACAAAGATAGGCAAACGTTGGTGCAAAAGAGGCTAAAACCTCAGGGTCCCTATGCATGAAGAGAATATACAATAGGCATTATTAAAGACAGTTTGTTTTTAGAGGTGCAATTCCAGACATAGCCACAAGGTGCATTTAGAACCAAAGGGGACCAAATGGGTGAGGCGGGTGAGACACTCCCCTCGGGTGCAGCTGTGAGGGGGTGCCCGCTGCCTGATGAGCAGCTGCAGGACCCATTTGAAATGCCTCACAACTTTCTCCCCCGCCAATCGGGATGTCAGGGGCGGGACTTGTGCAACAGCGCTCAAGCCCTGCCCTCCTGGCATCCTGATTCCCAGGACTGAGGTAGAGCTTGGCAGGATAGGGGAAAAATCAGGGCTGTACCACACAAAGTGAGAATGTTGGGAGGCATAGGTTTGGGAGGTCATGGAGCTCCTTCTAACCGGCAGGACAACGTTAATGGAGCGTGAGGTCTGTCACATCAGCCTTTGGCTTCTGTGCTCACTATGCACCGGCAATTGATGCCGAGCGCCGGGACATGATGTTATATCCTGCCGCTCACGTTCAATTGCTTTGTGCACTGCCAGGGAGAAGCAAAGGAGAGGTCTGAACCTCCAGACACAGACATAACGCTCCAACCTAAAGAAATAAGAAGGAGAGATAAAGAAGGAGGAGAAAGGTGATGGGGAGAAATAGAGTAGGGAATAGTGAAGGGGTTATCTGATGGGGAGAATGATGGGTATCTGATGAGGAGAAAGAGAGATAGATGATGAGGGAAAAAAGGGGTAGATGATGGGAAAAAAGGGGTGCTGGATGCTGCCAGCCAGTATGTGGGCAGGCATGTATATGGGCAGTGTAAATGTGTGTATGGGCAGGTGTGTGTAAGGGCTTTGTATATGGGCAGTGTGTATGTGGTTGAATTTTCCATTCTTGCCTCGGGCACAAAACGGGCTAGCTACAGCTCTGATTAAAAGTATGCCTTTGCTTTTATTCATGGTTGTAGACTGGAAATGAAAGGGTTACGTAGATTATCATGCAGGAAACTTGGTTACACGTGATTAAGATTCATATTTCACCCCATGAACAGAAGAAATATCTACAGCAGTACTACGAAGTGAATACCAGAACAGCTGATGGCCCGTTGTGTTCCTACTGTTCTTTTCAGAAGCAGTGCCTTGTGAAAAGACCTTTTTTCAGAGCAAAGACAGCATTTAAACTATTCTCAGAAGGTGGCAAGCATGGGGTTTATTTATCAAGGGTGAGAAATGGAGCTAAAAGCTAAAGTCATGTAATTAGACTAGAAATTTTGCTTGCAGTTGTCAAAAGGACTTCACTAATGGTATTCCATTTTTCCTTCATTTTATTAAGAATAGTCACATTCCCTGTGTGCAACTGGGGGCTGCTTCAGTCTATGAAATAGAATTTAAGAAGCCAGTTTCTATAATTGGATCAAACAAGCTGGATCATATGTGGGTTTTACTGATTTCCAGTTAGTCCTACAGAGTTGATGTAGCTCCCGTGATTACATTTCGCTACAGCTTTATATGGCACATGGAAAGAAGCAGACGCAAAGTATCTGCTGCAGGTGGGAAAGGTATGTGATCAAGAAAACTACCTAACTACTGCAAAAAGCCCTCTTACAGCCTGCAGCGTATTCCTCCATGTTCCCACAACAACCCAGCAACTGAACCCCCAATAAACCACCTAACTGCTGAAAAAGGGTGTTCAGACTGGGCCAGGAGATCTCCACATCCATCTACAACTGTTTTGTTTATTGTATTCCAGTTTCTGTGCCAAATTAACCACTTGCCTTGTCGGAATGGGCATTCCTGCGCTGTGTGGGAGTTTCTTACGGATTGTTTTTATTTGTTAGAATGTATATCATGCCTGTCTTCTGGTATGTCTGTTTTATTTTCTCCTTTTCTGTTCCACTAACCCCATATCTCCTATATCTGCCCTCTGTCTGCCCCCTGTCAACTCTAAGGGTATATTTAACATTCCATTCTACAGACCTCTTAAAGCTTGTCTATCTTCTCACAATTCTGCCCTCCCTCCTTGCCCCTCTGCTGTCTTGCTATATAGAGACAATTTATTGCCTCATCTTTTTACACTGTAATCTATCAACCAGTAGAGGGCACCAACCCTTGCTATAGCTTTACTGGGTTATGCACATTGGGTTGAAAATCTTTCCATTCTGTTTTTTTCTCCAACTGTTCTTGCTCCTTCTTTTACTTTTGGGGACATTGCTCCTAATCCTGTCCCCACACATATTTATCTCTGTTCCCACATCCATGTCACCAGATTAGAACAGATAGCTATGCTTGTTACCTTCTGAGGCTGAGCACCAGATTATGTTATTGCACAACAGCATGCCTCGGGCTTTGAAACTGGTATAGTTTGTGCAGAACCATATTTCAAGCACTGAGCTCCTGTTACCTATAATTGTATTTGTTATACAGGGTTAGTAAAAATGGTTGCCATTTTGGAGGGTACTCATCCACCAATGCCTCACCCTGACCTCTCAGTCAACTTACAATACATCTGTGACACCTCTTTCTGCATGTCTCTTTATGGTACTTGCAAGTAGGATAGAGAAATGTGAGAATATGTGATAATGGTAGAAGAGAGACACAAGTTGTGGGAAGAACAAAGAGAGTGGGTTAAAGAGTATTTAGAGATGACCAGGGATATAGGGGTGCATTGTTGTTCAAGGTTCTGTAGGCCAGAGTCAGGCGTTTAAATTTACCGCATTTGCTCGATTATAAGACGAGGTGTTTTTCAGAGCAAATACCCCTCGTCTTATAATTGAGGTCGTCTTCTAATCAGACCTCAAATAGAGGTCTGACTATGAGACTAAGATCCAGATCTCCCGCAGCGCTGCAGGGGACCTGGATCATCCTGTCTGGTAACCTCGGCTGCTGCCGGCAGTATCACCGGGACTTCTATCACCGAGTGCCAGCGAAAGTGCGGGCAGCAGCGGAGGTTGTCTACGCACATTGCACATACCTTCCCCGGCTGCCAGAGAGGAGAATTCCCCGCAGCGCTGTGGGGAATTATCTTCTTTGGCAGTCGGCGAACGTCTGCTTGAAAAACGCAGACAACCCCCGCTACTGCTGGCACTTCCGTCGGGGCTTCTATGACGGAGCACCGGCATCACATGACCTTACGGTGCTCAGTCATAGAAGCGGCAGCGGAACTAATGCCCGCCTCCACCCGCTGCTCCCACCAGACACCTGGTGGGGGTGTTATATGGGGCATAAGGCTTTTCTGGAGGCAAAGTGCCCCATGATATGCCTTTTAACCCCCTTTATGTCACTCTCACTCCAGAAATGCCTTATACCCCCCTATATGCCACGATCTCCCTTGTCCCTCAATCAAAGCTTTTATTAAATATGAAAAAATAGTTTACATTAATTAATATTTACTAGTAAAACTTTTTTCCTATAGGGTCATCTAAATTAATATTCAGATTTTGGGGGGTCATCTTATAATCAGGGTCGTCTTATAATCAAGCAAATTCTGGAGCATATAGGAAGCCAGTGGAGGGACTGGCACAACGGGGCAGCCAATGAAGAATGATATGAGGAAATTATTCGGCAGAGTTTGCCAGGATGGATTTATGTGAGAAAAGAAGGTGAAGGGGGTCCATCGCAAATCCTTTTGCTGCCTACTTCTGGTGGTGGCTATGGGGGCCAAAAAAGTCAACCCTATACCTGAATCATGTCAGCTTAATCCTCTTTACCAGGACCCTTCCTATGTTTAGTAAGAAGGCTACAGTATGGCTAAATTGACTGATTAAGCGTCAGTATAGATGTGAAACACATTAAGCTTTTGTCAGCTTGATTTTTTTCATCCTCACTGATGTTCCTGGGAACACTTTATTTACAATAAATCTTTGAAGCAAGTAAGTGCAGAGTTTTCAATTTTTTTATTTTTGACCTTTAACTGATGCTGTCTTGGAAGCCCTACGTTTAATCCCAGCACCTTGTTTGATCATTTGTGCTTTGTGTCAACGCTTACTGATACTTCCAACCAGATTTGTAGCCAGATTATCCTGTTTAATGCCAGGAAATTCAACCCTTGACTTGGATCATGGCAGCTTAACCATCTTTACCAGGGACTGCGCTGAGTTCAAAAAACAAAAACTGTCTGCGCTTCTTACCCTAATAAAGTTGGCAACAAATATATAAACATAATATAAATGAGAGGTTTTGGTTATATGAATTGGCCAAAGCATAATTAAGCTCACCCGCCACATCAAGGCACACTCTCAATAGGGTGAGAACCTACTCTCACCTCCTACATAGTGGACACACAAAGCAGTTTATACTGCTACCAAAACCTTATTAATGTGTTGGGGGAGGTGCAATTAAACCTCCTCCCAATTAACCCCTGGACAGCAAGGTTCTCACCCTATTGAGAGTGTGCCTTGACGTGGCGGGTGAGCTTAATTATGCTTTGGCCAATTCATATAACCAAAACCTCTCATTTATATTATGTTTATATATTTGTTGCCAACTTTATTAGGGTAAGAAGCGCAGACAGTTTTTGTTTTTTGTATACATTGTACAGCCAATACACTGTTTCTTGCTGCATGCTTACACCTGTTTGGTAGGCCTCGTATTACACATTTGTATTATTTGAGCCTGTGACTAGCTTAGCGCACCGACATTTTTTCTTTTCCCTGTTTGCACATATTTGAGGTTGTTGGCTCCTCATCAGTCTGGTTGCAGCTTGCTGTCCAGGGGTTAATTGGGAGGAGGTTTAATTGCACCTCCCCCAACACATTAATAAGGTTTTGGTAGCAGTATAAACTGCTTTGTGTGCCCACTATGTAGGAGGTGAGAGTAGGTTCTCACCCTATTGAGAGTGTGCCTTGACGTGGCGGGTGAGCTTAATTATGCTTTGGCCAATTCATATAACCAAAACCTCTCGTTTATATTATGTTTATATATTTGTTGCCAACTTTATTAGGGTAAGAAGCCCAGACAGTTTTTGTTTTTTGTATACATTGTACAGCCAATACACTGTTTTTGCTGCATGCTTACACCTGTTTGGTAGGCCTTGTATTATACATTTGTATTATTTGAGCCTGTGACTATAGCGCACCGACATTTTTTCTTTTCGCTGAGTTCAGTAAGAAGACTACTGGCAGCTGCTGCCTTTGCTTTATAGGGTGGATCTTGTTGCGAACCCAGTAGTGGCGAGTCCCCTCCAGGTTCCGAGCCCATATTTTATATAATTACTTCTACAATCGATTACCCCGAGGACATATGTTTAACAGGCAGTGATTATAAGCAGTTAAGGCAAATGGTGAGTTTTGCAAACTCTCACAACCATGTTAAGAAGCCGGTGTGATCAGCGTAACTTTTTTGCCCTTGAAGAGAAAATGTTACTAGCATTGTAAAGGTTGAGGGGGATATGTGAAAAATTATATATATAAAGTCCATTAGCATATTGATAAACATCAGCAGAATATTAAGTTAATGACATGACTTTTGCTTCTAGCAGCCTTGCCTAGCGCTTGATAAATAATCCTTCAAACCTCTAGTTTTCTGTGCAGACAGTTCCCTCGCGCTACGAGTCTGGATCACAACAGCGGCCTTTCCTTGTATACAATTCAGACGGACTCCCTGCAGCTGACAAATACCATGTTTATGGGCAGACTGTGATCAGGGGAAGAGCAGGAGATGTGAGATTGCCAGAGGATACCTCATTATATGATCCCAGCCATATTTAAATCCCCGTTACGCTCAGAATATGTTTCCAAAGTGATCATGAAATCCCAGCCAGCCATTGGCAGCACTCCAGTCCTGGAAGAACTACCTCAGCACTGGTCCAGCTGCAATTTCCGATTAGTATTCACACCAGATGGAGTCTTAATGGTCTTAATCAACAGCTTTAAATGTATAGAATATCTTAAGAATGATCACTCTTACATGCGCATGCGTTGCTCTGGGACCATATGCTCAGCTGTGGCTAATATTTTAAACTGGACCTTGCATAATTACTGGGCAATACTGTTTTTAACCTAAATTTTAATGCGTTTGTGTATAAAAATTGTGTGCAGAAAATAGATTTAGAAATGACTCTAAAAACATCTCATGAATGAAATAATGGAAAATTATTAGTGTTTATAAGAAGAAATTTTATTTGGAAGTCAGTGCAACATATTTGTGGGCTGCTTCAGACAGTGCATGTCCTAATGGCATTTGATAAAAGGAACACAAGTAGAGGCTATTATGAAGTGCGTTAAGGTGGACGAAATATACTGTTTTTGACATCGCCTCTTTCCTGGCAAAACAAGGAGAAAATTAATTTAAATAACAGCCTCTGAAATGTTTTATCCTTTAATTTATGTTGGAGTCAAATGGACTTTTGTTACTAGAATTACCTTCATTTTCCAAAATCACGTCTTACTTTCAAGTCAAATATCTCATATTTTGATGTTTCCAATACTAGAACAATTTTTATTTGTGGAAAAAACCCAAAATCCATAAGTAGTTTTAACAAAGGGATTTAATAATATAACAAGCAGCGTGTTGGTGACAGTTGCCTTTTAAGTTCATTTTAAAACTAAGCAGAAATTCTTTTATTTTGATCACTTTCTTTTGTCACCTATTAACATATTGTACCACTATTCCTTTCATTTAGCCGTTTTTACCTTTCATTTATCCGTAATGTCTTCAAAAAATCCATAGCTGCCATTGTTGGAATCATAAATCTGGGTTCTTAGGCAGAATCTACATTTGGGTTTTCTTGTTTCAGAAAAAAGGAATCCTTTTCTATCAAAGGTTCGCAGATTACTGTCATTGACACGGCTCAAAAGAAGAATGCATATTAAAGTACGGCATGCGTACGGATTTCCAAAAGGGACAACATTAAAATTGATGCAGCTATCATATATATTTATGTGCATATGGTGGCTGGAGTGCTCGTTTACACAAAACAGCTGTTCTGGCTAGAAAAGCTCTTTATACAATGACCACATCAAGTGTTAAAAGGTTTAACTAAATAGATGCATTCTGCTTGCATATTAAGTCAACATGTACCCGAGACAGCCTGATCTACAAGTATAATGCTCAACATATATACATAGAGTATGATTCTCATCGATGCAGAGGTACCTTAGAGATTTCAAACTTTTTACAATGTACTCAGTGTTTTGTCAAATTTTCTTCCGTGGAAATTGTTAATTTTTCACTTAAAATCACACTTAACTAGTTAATAGGATTAATTATAACTTAAAAGGCGTTCAATGCATTCAATATATATAGTTGTATTTAAGATAAACATTTGTAAATCTATAGTTTTTGAAGATCTTTGTTTTTATAATAAATAGGCTACAGCGTTAGCTGCACAAAGATTTTTCTCTTCAAGATTCTGGCTGTCTGCTTAGACAGGTGAAGTGTCAGATTAAATCAGATCCGCGCTGAATTCAATTCCGAAATTCAAAAGCTTCTCTCTCCTAATAGGCATGTGCGGTATTCCAATACATGTGCAGTAAGACACACCAACCATCCCATATGCTTGAATTAACCACTTGGCAGCTGGAAACTTCTACTTAATGCACTTCTTAATTTGCCTGAAAATATCACTTAGAGCATTTGGGGAGAATATGCAATGTTTTAAAAGGTGGTTGCCTCTTGTTATTAGCAATATATATATATATATATATATATATATATATATATATATATATATGTATATACATATATATATATATATTTGACTCTGACATGAATAGGTGCTACTAAAATTTGCTATATTCTGTATAGAAATGGGCAGCAAATTAACTGACGTAGTCCAGATGTAGTATTGAGCTAAAACCTGGAACCAGAAAAGGCAAATTACAGGCATTATCCCAAATCTCAGGGATCACCACATTTCACATTGTTGTGGTAATTTGGGATAACTTTTTTATCGACTCACTCCTTTAAAATGTCCTTTAAGGGTTTGGGGAACCCCCACCATGACAAAGATGCCTAAATCATATTTATAAATAACTGTTAGTAACTCTCTTTCTCGCTTTTCTGAGACCTGATTAGCACATCACTCTGTTTTTCTTAAGAGCAATTTCTTGGTCTACACGAGAACAAATTCAAGGATCATACCCTTAAGCTACCGAGAGGTGTGGAGAAAGGAACAGATAATCCACTTCTACAAGCCTGGTTCTCCGTTAGGTGCTGTTTCACTAATTGTGTACTTTTTCTACTAATTTAAGTAAATATACTTTAGCAGACGGGTCATTTTATTCTTCCCTCTAGAGAGTTGTATGACATAGAAACCCCACATAAGATGTATAACGTATCAGTGTCCTCCATTGTGTCACATTGCATTTACGTTTTCCCAACAAGAGATATAAAAGTGGAAACATATGTGAAGATCTATTTCTGGAAAGAGTTTGCACATTCAATATCACTAATGATGGTGTTTCTAATGCTACATTAAGCTACAAAAATGTAAATTCCAAAGAATGGGTGGAACAGCATCATAATTTTTTCCCTTATCCTAAAAGAATAGGATTGCAGACAAATATTATTTATGTATATTAGGTTTTGTCACATTATAACTTTTCAAATGTGTGCTTATTTATAGACTATTGATGCTGATGTGTTGACCCATGTAATCTGCCCTTCCATGAATCAACTAGCTCTTTATATGCTTTCTTGTCTTCCTCTACTGATAGGAATTTAGTTACGTTTCACTCTCTTTATTCTTTACCATTTCTAAGAAAAGCCATTGAGATAAAACACCTTGTTTAGAACAATACCATCCATCAGTTACCAGGTCTATCGATATACCATGGTCTGTGATTCTAACAAAACCACTGAATCAGAGAGATGAAATTAGACTTTGCCTAAATGTTTATCAGAGGGAAAGAGACGCAGACCATGTAACTGGTTAACAGACAGGTAGAAAAGAGATGTAAACTACACATTCAAAAATATACCAATTCCAAACAACCCTATATTATATAATAATGATAAACAAAAGCGCTCTTTATTATTTTTTTAATTATACATTTAATCTTGAAAAATAAAGTGCAATTAACATTGAATGGTGGCGCACTGCACTTTTTGTTCCCAGTAAAGATTCCTTCCAGAAAAAAATGATCTGATGCTGTTCTATAATCCTTATTTAGCCGACAGCTCCCTATGGGACTTTTGACTTCAATAAATATGGTGCTGTATTGTTGCTCCACTGTTACCAGCTGTAATACTGGCAGGAGACTTTGATAAATAGGTTTCTTTGAACACTGGTTATAGTGCCACTTATTTTGGGTAACTAATTGGTCCCAGATTAGCTGCGACAGATTTGCACTGGGCTTTCCGTATAGGAATCTCTTTGGATTCTGTAGCCCCCGGTATAACAGAGCATTGCATTATTTGATAAATAACTGGTCTTTTATTCCAAAAATGCATCAATGAATGTTTCCCTGGAGACGATGGAAATCATTTATCAAAGTCTTCTGGCAGCAAATTTATTTACAAGCATGCAAAATTTGTATCAAATTCTTTATGACATAACTGATATAATAGCTTCTCCATAGTCATGGTGGAGTCTTGTAACATTTTTCTCAGCATCAGTCATGACTCCTTAAGCACCCCCAACAGTGCAAGTTCAAGTATTCCATCAAACAAGGCAGAGTATATCTGTCTGCTTTTTACACTGAGAGATGTTGCCAAAGAGGACATACAATCTCCAAATACCTTGTTAATGTTCTTTTAAAATTAGTTCAGTATCTTAGGACATCTAGAAGAAACCCAGTGTTAGGATAATTTAACTCATTTCTGCTCAAAGCAAAGCATTAAAAAAAATCTTTAAAAACAATCCAAGTGGCAAATTTATTACAATGCAGTTTTTGTTTTGCCAATCTCAGGAATGAATCTATATAGGGACCCATTTATCTTCCTGGAATATAATAGGACACCTTGATACCAACTTGATATTAACCATGATAGAGATTAATTCATTAAACAGTTCATTTATCTCACCCCATAGCTGTACAGCCTCAGAGAGGTTCCTAAGGAAGGGCTGAGCTGGCCCCACAAGCCTCCCCATATAATTTATGTTTCATGCAAGGCCAGCTGTTTGGTGACTTAACCCCATAGTCCTTAATTGGGAAGAGCATTTAGTGTAGGCTGTCTATAAAATCCTTCATCCACATAGCGTGAACTGAGGGCAATATGGCGGCACATGCAGTGACGTCTTTTCCCCTGATTGGAGGATATCGGAAGACGTCACCGCATCTCCTCTGTTTTATATATATACCCAACACATGGAACCCTCGCTATCATTTCATCCAACCACTAGTTACATTCCTTCATAAAAATATATTCATCCATAATTAACTTTTCCATTAGTGTTTATTTATCCACAATAACACAATAATTGAAATGAAAAATATCTATGGAAACTACCTTATTTTAACACATATCAATTACATTCCATTACTTCAAATACACATCTAAGCCCACCTAAAGTGTGATGTTGCCTTTTAAATGCTCTGCTGGTATTAAATTGCTAAAGAGTTTAATTTAATCCTTCACAGGATAGTAATGGATTTGTTCCTTTTTTTGATGACAAGGTTTAATTTTGGGATTGAAAATGTTTACCAAGGAACATAATTCCATATGGTAGTATTACATAAGAAACGCTCAATGTCTTTAATGTAACATCTGGGGGTCCATTGAAGATCTGCTTCTGGTAGAGAAAAGTTCAATGTTACATCCAGAAAAGAGAGAATCCCAAATCTCATCGTGATTTAGTAGTTCATCGTTCCATAGTTATACTACTGTCAATCCAGTAGACATAAAAAATGTTTACAGTAAACAAAGCAATGCGGAGAAATATGTACATCAAGAGCAGTGTTCCCTCTAAGCTGTGCGCTTGTGCTTTTTTAGAGAGCTCACATGTCCAAAAATTGTGGATTTTTGGGCAACAGTTTCTCTCAAAAAAAGAAAAAAAATATATAATTTTTTTGAAACTTTATGCGGCGCGGATATTGTGCGCACAAAATTTTTGCTCTGTGAAACTTTTTGCACAAGAGAAATTTTCTGCGCACGCCAACTAAGAAAAATTAGATGGAACATTGATCAAGAGTCATACATTTGAAGCCTTATGTAAATATCAAGGGCCAGTAATTTAAACATTACTGCCCCTTTAACCATAACTAGTAGTAGCTCTATTGTTTTCTGCAACACAACATATCATGCCTGCACTTTCACATTGACTCTTTTTTATTTCCATGATAATGCAAACAAAAACATCCCAGAGTTCCAAAAAGAAACTATAAAATTATGGATTATCCCCTTTATTTTTATTTTTTTCACTAACAAAATGACCTCTGTTATTATCTTTATATGAGAGCTGTCATATTGCTGCTACATAACATCCTATAGAATGCTGTTTTAATACATCACAAAATAAAAAAAATACAATATAATTCACAAAAGATGAAAATCAAGTAATCAATTTGTAAGCAGATGCCTGTTCCTCAAAATTTTCAGTGCAGATAACTTATGAAATATTTGGTACGCTTTGGTGTGGTATGTACCATTGTTGCCATCTTTGGTGGATTTGCCTCCCCTCCCAAGACAAAGGAGAAACTGACCAAGAGACCCAGGGAAAGAAAGCGTCACTCGGAGCCTGCGGTCAATCACAGAGACCTCCCAGGTATGAATAAGAGTAAGCCCTTCATAACAGCTCATAGGTGGCTAAAATTAAACATATATAAACCCAATAATTCACAGTTTAATGAATAAAACCCCAATATTCATTTCATCCTACAGAAGTCAAATTGGCCTTCCTACTGATAAACCCAGTGCCTTGTTTGTATAGGATATACATCAAATGTGTACTTTTGGAGAGGCACAATCATGTCACTTTATAAAAACAAGTCTGCATTCAATTTCTTTAAAAACAGTCATAGGGATGTATAAGTACCTTACTAAGTAACTACTTAAAGGGTCAAAGGGGTCTCTGCTGCCAACATGTTTTGCTCATCATCACGATTGATTATTGATTGCTATTTATTGTTTTGGAACCATTAATATTAACGTTTATATTGCAATCACTCTATAGCTCTCTAGTTCGTATCAGCCGGAGGCAGCTTCTCTCAGCTTGAAGGTTATTGTAGCTATAGATCCATAAAATATTAAAGCCTATTAGCTGTCCACCCCTCTGTTGAAGCTTTGCATTACACGTAGTAAAAATCGAAGTGATTGAGCCAAGTGAATACCAAGGTGCAATTAATATATATAAAAAATACATTATGTGCTATTACTTTATTAACAAAATCTGCCCTCCACCAAGCATGCTGATTACAACATTTCCACTAAAAATCATTTTAGTAAATAGACGCCATTAGCTTGTGCTTAAATTCCTATTTGCCTCTCTCATAACTTTCTGCTGGATTTTTCCCTAGCTCTTAAATTGTCTTTATGCTTTTATAATAAAACACTAGGAAACATTAAATAATAATAACGCCGCGTGCTGATGCATATATTCATGCATGCTCCAGAATACAATTTTTCTTAGAGAAAAGAAAGAAATGTCGACCTAGTATATTTTTGTCAGTAAAGGAATATTAGTAGTGCCTAGGTGCTTTTTTCCGACCATTATCAGTACCATATTTTCTCTGTATGCAGACGACGGATCTCCTATTGCAAGCCACATACCCTTATTCCTTGCCATCACTTAAAGACCCAACATCCCACTCATATCTAGAAGCGTGTCCCCATACACCCCCACTCTCTCCCCTGCTATTTTTGTACTAGCTTCACACCATCCTTACACCTTCTGTCAATGAATTGTAATAGTGCCCTAAAGCACCTCCTGCTAGCTCACTCTGATCATTCCCTTGAGCAATGGCTGTCAATCCCTCTTTATTCCCTATCTGAAATTTGTCTATATTTAGATTGATACTGTATATATTACTCTAACCAGATAAATGTGCCTTGGGAATAGATTTTCAGTACGCAGGGGCAATTTCTAACCGTTAGCAGTCTTTTCTATCTAATTTACCATTTAAGTGATATGTCGGTGTCCTTTGCATAAAAAGCCGGTTTTGTTCATGTTAGAAAGTCTCTGTTCCATACAGACGGTTTGTCCGCATTCCCACTCATATTATTCTATATTTCAGAGGAATAAAAGGGCAGGGCTCGCTCTAGACAACCTTTAGGTCTGATATGAGAGGGTTACCAGATTCCTTAAGGATGATTGTGGGAAACGCATATTACAAGGCTGTATTACAATCACTTCTACCCTGTATGATACATTTTTTTTAAATCAGCTTCCCTGGTTAAACGGGGCATCTCGTCATCCTCTGTAACAGTCATGCAGTATCTTATAGACCATGTTGTAGGGCAATCAGTGTCCCGGTTTATTTACAAGGCTTTATAGGAAATATAATTCTGAAAAATCTGAAAAGTTGATGACTAAATTATATCTAAACTCTAATTTATTTCTCCAGCTGCTCTAAGTGAGAATGGGACCTGACAGTTCTGAAAAGCTGCACTTGGGAATTCTGGAGGTATAAAATTTTCACAAATGGGTGAACATTACGGCATATCGGTGTTTTTCTTTTAAGAATTATTTTTAAGAAATGCGGTGCTAATGATTTGGCATATATCACATATATAATATAATCTTATGTAACATCTTACCAGAGCCCAGAGGGACTAGATCACTAGATTTAAGGGTTCCTCCTTGTTCTGCATGCAGGGAAGTTCTGGTTGGGATGTAAGGAACTGGTTATCCCTCAACTACAACCCTTGCCATAGCCCTGTTCTTAAAAAATCAATGAAGGCAGCCCATCCTTATGGCTCAATTAGGAGTCATCTTATGGCAACAATTTCAAGGGACAGAGCTCCTCACCTATCCCAAATATGAGGGAAGAAGAAGGATATAGCTCACTTAGGACATTGAGAAACCTGTACTACACCTACCACGCAATGCCAGGACATACAATGGCCTACAAAATGAAGAAAAATAAATGAAAAAGAAAAAAAAAGAAATGAATGCTCTACAGCGGTAACATTCCAAATATTATTTTATTTCTCTGCTCTTCGCCGTAGTGCTTGACTCAGCTTTTGTACAAAGTTATTTTATTATTACAGTTGTGGTACGAATAATTATTGTCTTATTTATTTAATTGTAGATAGTGCAGCCCACGCACGTAGAACTTTGCAGCGTAAGCATTCAGAGTACAATACCGGGATAAGAGCTCTAGACATAAAAGAGTCATTAGGAGCTAGGATAATCCATGCCTCAAAGAGCTGACAGTCTAAGCAACATGGTGTTAGACATGGGGAGCCAGCTAGAGAAAGCAGAGCATTGGAAAAGGTTCTCAGTGAGACGAGGCAATCGAGTGTGGATGATAAAAGAGGAATGTGGTCTCCAGAGCTTTACAGATTAGTGCAAAGCTTCCTTGAAAATGCCAACTTTTAATTGTGACTAATTCATAAACACAAGAGATTATTCGGAAACAGTGTCTTGCCAGCGTTACAAATGTATATTACATTTTTAATTGTTTATTCATTTATTTTGACAGGAGACATATTTCTAAGTAGCTTCCTCGTCAGAATAAGTAGGAAAAGGTAAATAGAGTGATTTGGGACGCAAGGTCAGACGATGTGGGAAAGAATATAAGAACATATATCGAAAAGAAATGTATGTGGTCTATACAATAACAATAATAATCACTTTTCCAGAAACACCGACCGATGGTCTGGCTTTTGATCTATCTCCGCAAGATATGCCAATTGTTTGAGAGTTACTGGTGTTTAGTTAAAGGGGCACTCCAGCCATCATATGCACTTTACTGCATACGATAGCTGTGTAGTCCCTTTAAGTTTAATGTTATCTGTCTTACAAAAGGTGCATGGGGGGATTCTACAGAAAATTCTCCTAAATAATGTGCAGCAGATGCACTCAGCCACTGCTTGTAGGGGTCTGTTTTGATTTCAATGGGAGCACCTTTCAGCCACTGATTGACAGCTTCATGCAGCCAATCAGTGTCAAGAAATGGCAGATCATGGAGGAAATTGACAGTTTTGCAGCATGCAGCTTTATTTTATCTTTGTTTTGAAAGAATTCACATAAAATTACTCTCAGAGGGCTAGGATTATTAACTTTTAATATTCATTCTTCAATAGTAGGGGTGTCGTGGTCAAGATTTATTTTAAAGAGACACAGTCTATGTGTTTATATAAAAGTATGTTAGAAATAGATAACATAGCTTTCATTTATAAATAGTAAAGATCAATTATCCAAGATAACTAAATCATATTTATTTCCACCTAATCTGCTTTTTTTTAATTAAATGCTGCATTAGCAACGTAATTGATAGTATTGTTGAATGCTCAAACCCTTCCTAGAAATAATTATTTAATAATAAATGTCTCATTCATATTTTTTGATGGGGGCACCTAATTATCATTTGACAGAAATGCAGGCAATAATAAATTATTCAAAGATTATGCAGAATCCCACCATGCATCTTGGTCCAAGAAAATTTAAAGGGACCACGCAGCTATCCTAGACATTAAAATGTATATGATAGCTGGAGTGTCTTTTTAAGTCTATTGTTTGTTTTGTTTCCAAAGTATGGTCATAATTATTCTGTGTTTTGTGTTGTTTACTGGCTCACGGAGTAGACATGATGGTAGATTAAGGAAGTCAAAACACATTTCAATGTATTTTATGAAGTATCACAATTAATATTTTATTATTTGGCATATTCTCAAATGAGACCTTGGTACTCATGACCCAGTGAGACTACTTTCCTGAAAAGAGTAAAGCCTTCACACCATTTTGAAAGATTCTATCAATTGTGAAGCGATGACATCTCATGCATGAAAGTGTTGCAACACATTTTTTTTATTCTTTTTATGTTTTTTTATTACAGCTATGTACTAAAATCAGCTTTCCGCTTAGCTAGAGTCCCCTCTACTATAAATACCGTTATATCTGGGAACATGCAGAAATAACCACATTAAATGAGTCCTAACATACATATTTGTGCATTGTAGTGTTTATTAAGATACCTTATAGGGAGTTTATAAATATTTAAAAGAATAGTTACAATTTGTGAACAATAGCAAATATTCAAGTATTACTCCTTTAATACTACATCTATCATGTTTTATCATCTCACTGATAGTGGTAACCAAATGTTTCCACCAACATTCATTGGAAAAGCCATTAAAAGCCATTTTTCAGAACGTAAAGGGAAAGGCCAGGAAGTAGATGTGGCCAAATGCTGCCCTAACAACAAAGAAACTGACCCAGGAAAGCGGTGCTTCACTTACGTAGTCTGGGTAAAACCCAGAGAAGTCCCAGGTATGTGCATTATCAAAGTATAAAATGATGGGGTTTGCCCCAGGGATCTTTAGGTTCATGTAAAAACTTTGGGACTCAAGGCCAAACTGTTCCCACATAGTATCCTGACCTAGAACGACTAGGCCTAGACCAAGAGTAAAGCTGCAAAGCTGGAGGACAGGTGGCCTCTTAGGTGATCACCCCTCAGTGTCCTGCTGCTCAGTGGGACGGTTACATGGGAGATATTTGATCTTCCCAGCTGGCCCATTTACACTATGGAGGCTGTGCCGAATGCGCTGCGTGTAATATCCTGGCGCTCCATGTCTTAAAGTCAGAATACAACTTTAAATGCAGTAAATACACTAATTGTGGGCAGCCGGGGGGACTGCCGTAGGGTGTTGCCCACATATGGCTTTCATGTGACTTAAAAGTGGCACCTTCTATACATTACCTATGATTACAATACACAATAGGTCACATAGGTCACACACACACACTATGTGTACCTTGTAGCTTTCTATATTGAATGTTTATGTTGCCATTGTGGTAGATATGTTGTAATAGCATTTCCATAAATTCCTCCTATGTGGAGAACTGAATATGCTTCCTTCAGGGAAGCCAAGGGTATTTCATACACATTGTTCTATTTATAATTATGGTATTTCACTTCAATTTAAATAAACACAATATCTTTTTTTGCTAACTTGGACACAAACACTGGGAAAAAAAAAATCATATCATTATTCATACTTATCCTGGTCTGGTAATCTTATCTGTACCAGTCAATCTACGCACATATATAGAGCATGGATTATTTTCGATGGACTCCATTTAGGATTAACCGCTCAACATCGTAGTCCTCAAACACATTGATACTTTGTGCTCATTGATTGGAGTCTGACAGGAATACCTGGAAGTGTTTAAAAAATTCAGTAGTTGCTTGCGTCAGTAATTTCATTCTAATTCACTATGGTTTGTCCCTGGTTTTGTAGACTACAGCTTCCATCATGTGCTGGCTGAAGGTGGTGTGAGTTCGAGTAACATTTTTCTCTCATCTGGTCTGTCTTGGCATGTTAATGAGGGCCTACTTGCAAAGAAGACGTTGTGGGATAAACCTTATTTTCCGTGTTTATGATGTAAAAAGCTTTTTATTTGATTCATGTTGTACAATAGTTTTATAACCAAATGTCTTTAATTTTGTCTTCATCCATAGATCCTTTAAGAGCAGAATTCATGCCAGTAAGTGATATATATATATATATATATATATATATATATATATATATATATATATATATATAGCCTGCTTGAAATGAACAGGTAATAGCATTTTCAATATAATCAGCATCTTTGTGTTTTCATGCTGACAGAAATCAGAAATTTGTTTGCTCTTTTCTCAGATCTTTACCATATCACGTAGCGACAAAATACCATAAATCAGCATTTCTCTGCCAGGCCAGTATAATCCCTTAAATGCTGAACTGGACAGGAACCCCTAGGCTTGCTGTGTCGCTTGTTTTATAACATCACGAGTGTGGGTTTACTGGTGCCCCCATTTTATAATAAGGAAGGGGCGACGGGGGGGGGGGCTGCTGGCCACCATTTGATTAAGTGGCTAGCCTGTAAATCTTACACCAGTCACACTCTTGCAGTAAGGGTGAAGTCATTTTTCTTCTGACTTTTATCACCTTTGTTTCTGTCTGAGCCTGCGGCAGCCACTGTCAATAGCAACAATCCCAGAGAAGACACAGTACATTTATACCGTCCCTGACAATGTGCTGGATAAACATTCTCTGTGATTCTCTCCTTTCTCTAATGTGCATGTGTGCGTGTGTGCGTGTGTGTGCGCAAGCCTGTGTGTCTATAAGTTATGAGTAGACCAAGCTCACTTAAAAGATCATCTACAAATCATGAAAAACATATTTTTTTTAAACAAATCCCCGGAACAGGAGGATTAATGGGGCAGACGTCCTTATTTCCTATAATCCCTGACAGACTATATCTTTATAGACTCTTGCATTTTCAAGTCACAATCTGTTCTTCAGGGACAATCTTGATTCATGTTCCGCTGATAAGTAAATCCTGGCAGAGCTAATGAAATATAAGGTTAGAGGAATCTCTTAGGATTGGTCTAATATGCAGATATGTCTACGGGAAGATTTGTCTTAGCCTGCCTCTGCCTGACTGTGTATCCAAATTGCGATGTGTCTTATAGTGATTGCAAATGCGGCTACAATTCAATCGTTTGGCACGGTTGTGAAAGCTGGTGCTATTTATGGTAGATTTCTGCCAGAGTTACCAAAATAGTACAATCTGTCACCATAAAGGACATTAGGTATCAGATACAAAATTGTCTCTGCCACATCATATTATGACACAAGAACCTTGCCTATTTCCCTTATAATTATTCATTTATGGAAATGTATATATTCAGAAAAATGTATTCAATGAACATTTGTTGTTGGGAGGGGGTATATAATGAGCTACAGTATGAATAGTTGGAGAGATTTTACTTTGAAATGTTTTGGAGACTTCTCAATTAGTTTTGAAAATGTGGCATACATACCCAAAATATTTTTGGGTAAGTATGCCCACTGTTTCACCCCTTAGTGAGTGTTCTTATAATGATTTTTTTATATATATTTCTATAATAGTTTTGGGTTGTTTTTTTGGTGTATTACTTGGAACCGGGAATGGCAGGGATTATACAGCACCCAGGAATTCAACACAAGATGGCGATGGATTTAAGATGGTCTATCCTATTCTAATCAGCTTTGTTATCTGCTCTTTGATCATCCTTCAACCTCTGTTCATTTCTGAGTTCAGTTTTAAACAATCTTAATGCCAGAGTAGTAAGCAGTGTATTTTAACCCCTTGGCTGCTAAGCCATTTCACACCCTGGTGCTAAGCTAGTTTTCGGCATTTTGGTGGATCTCGCGTTTAAACGTGTTTCAAGTAAATTTCTTGGGAATAAACTATACAAACCATATATTGTTTTTTTCAGCACACCCAGCAGATTCCAAATATACCATTTTTATATGTGTATGTCTCATTAGGTTTGCAAAATACAACCAAAAATGGGAAAAAAGTGTAATTTTTCACTTCCAACTCAATAAAAACTAGTTTGTAATGTTATTTTTCTAAACTCTAATATCAAAACCTGTGTTGCTAAATATTTGTAGTAGGTAACAGGTCTAAAATAAACAGACATTGAGAACAGTAGACTGTGTTTTTCTAATATTTTATTGCTAAAAGTTAAATTTATTAGACTATCACAAAATTCATCTTTAAATTTAATGCATGGCTGCGTCAATTAAACAGCTCTAGCTGCCCTGGATGTTAAAATATGCCAACAAAACTATATATTTTTAGAAACTACACCCCCAGCCGCAGCAAATGAGGTCTTATTTGTATTTGTATCACAAATCTGACTTGCACAACAAATAAGTGAATATCACACAAATAAAAATAAAAAAGAAATAAAAATTTAAAGCGACAAGTTCATTTATGTCTTCCGCACTCCAGGTTTGTCCTAGAAACACATGCAGCCCCTCATTTGATGCGCCAAGGGGTGTAGTTTCTGAAAATATATACTTTATGTACCATAATTTAACTTCCCAGCTGTCTAGAGCTGTCTAAATGCAGCCATCACCACTAAATGTTTTAAGACAATTTTTTAACAAGATTCTCCAATCTGCCATATCTGAAGTTAAGGTGGTCTAGACATCTGGGAAGTTAAATTAGGGTACATAAAGTACACATTTCAAGAAACTACACCCCTTGGAGCTTCAAATGAGGGGTTACATGTATTTCTAGGACAAAAGTTAAGTTCACAGATAATGATGGAATATGTCGCTTTGGCTAGAAAATATGTTTTTTCTAACCATAGCGACATGTTCATTTGTGTCTTGCGCACTCCAGGTTTGTCCTAGAAACACACGCAGCCCCTCATTTGATGCGCCGAGGGGTGTAGTTTTTGAAAATATGTACTTTTTGTGCCATAATTTAACTTCTTACGTGAGCAGTAATGCCACGTCAAGGCTTCAACCCTAATTACTGATCATTCACACGCCTTTCATATCTCCATTCACTCGCAGAAGCACACACCATACTTTCCATACATTCACTCGCAGAAGCACACACACCATTCTTTCCCCTTACAATCCCAAAGAGATGATCGTAAAGGGAGAAAAAAATCACTTTTACAGCAAAAAATAAGTTTTGCGGTAAAAATGCAAGGGGCTCCAGGGATGACATGGTTAACTTTCGTACTACAGGCTATACGGCTGATTTTTGCAGTTCATCTGGATTTCAAAAATTGCCTTCCTCTACCATTGGCTAAATTTAACCCCATGATCAAAGGGATCATGGGGTTAAAATTTAGTATCGCCCATTTTTAAAAAGGGAATATGACTTTTTATAGCTGTATGATCACTGTGATAACAGTGGCTACCACAGTGATCATTTAGCTAGAATACTTAAACTTTTTTTTTTTTTAAAGTTAAACCAGTTTATGTTTAGATAATTTAATTTGGGGGTCTCTAGGCAATTTTGATCTTTATTTATCTGCCTTTAGAGACCCCCAAATCATTTTTTTTTACTTTTTTGTACATTTTTATTTTTTTAACATAATATGTTTTATTCTTTTTTTACAAGCATTATACCGTTGGAAAGGTGAGGCGATTACCTTTCCAACGGTATATGTTGGGGGTCTGTAGCTGCTCAGATGCCTGAGATACAGGCATCTAAGCTGCATGCCCCCATCCCGTGAAAACTGACAATTGTCAGTTTTCAATAAAGTTGCGCGGTGACGTCATCGCGTCATTACGCGCGACGTCACCGGCCGGATCGGGTGGTCCCAGTGATGCCCTTCAAAATGAGGGGCAGATCGCCGGGGTAGGTGGTGATGGGGGTCCACAGACCCCCATCAAGGTAGGAGAGTGCTAGCGACGGCATGGTGCCGTCGTTAGCACCTGACTGGGACTGCTAGCGACGGCACCATGCCGTCGTTAGCAGTCAAGGGGTTAAAGCAAAGGTGCACCTTAAAGAAGAACTCCTATCACCCTGCGCAATATTTTTTGAATTTACTGCATTAAATAAATAATTAAAACATGCTTAATTCTTTATTTTAAACCCTTTTAAAACATTCATTTTACTTAAATTCCTGTTTAACAAGAGTACTCAGATACCCATGATGTTCTGACGCTCTTCTGTCATCTCCTAGTGCCCTGGAAGCCTCCTACAGTGCAGAAGACATGGCGTTGCATACAATGTAGCATGCAGTATTATTGTGTGAACATGGAGGCTGCAGATGGCATCAGACACCCTGGGTATGAAGACTTCTATACTTTTTTCCTGCAGTATGCGTCTTCACACAAGTGGCGTCGGACCTCAGCAGAGTATATCACACCCTGTTTGGTCCAAAGTTCCAGTTGAGAGAGGTGACACTGGAGTGCTGTAAAGGAAGAACTTAGCACACGGAATTAATCGGGAAGTAAAGACACCCGTGGAAAGCTTCAGCAATGTTGTCCAATATACTGCTATGTTTATGAGCATGTTTTCCGATGTACTGCTTCATGTAAGACTTACCTACTAAGCACACACTAGGAACCCTACGGAAGTGACCACCACACTACCACCAAAAAGGGGCCATAAATAATCATGTATTGATGGTTCACTCAATTTCCTTTCTTTTCTCAGTAGAGACGACAGTCATATATGTTGTTGTTATTATTATTATTATTTTATGTTCAAAGGCAGGTTAGTATGCACAGTGGAGAACAATGCTGCTCCTCTCCTGGTTTACTTATCTATATCTATAAGATTCCCTGGAGTCATATCCATGTAGCAATTACTACAATACAAAACATACCGCAAATCTCTTTATTTAACTACTCTGCCCTTTTCTCCTCTTTGAAATTGTGGGCATTGTCAATTCACCATTAAAATGGCAATAATTCTCTTTTCTTATGTGCAGTTATTTTATCTTTTGTTGGAGAAAATAAGGGATTTACACTTTTGGTGCTAAAGGGAAGCCGAATGTATAGCATTGCAATTGAGAGGTTTAATGCCATATATTTATCTAGATTTTGATATCAGCGTGAAAAAAACCTTTTGGTTAATTTTAACATTAGCATTTATATATAAAAAAATAATATTAATTTCATCCAACTCAAAGGGGGGACTTTTATGAAAGTGATAACTGACATCCCCATTCTGAATCCTGTAATTTATATTCCAAAAGGAGAATTGTAGTTTTTTTCCCAGAGCTTTCATAAACAGTGGAACTTCTTCGTTGTCGCTTAACATGTGCAAATGGGCCAAAAACGATTCCGACGAACAAATTTCGTTCCCTGCCCATTAGTTTTGGCCCAAAATTCTGGTGCCCAGTGCCCACATTCTCACTCACTCTCTCTTTGGGGACACCAAAGCAATATCTTGTTTGGGGTGCCATTTGTACTAGGGCCACAAATCACTAAAGCAAAGACCCGTTGGCCACACATTTAGCTCCAAACATTCAGTGACCGGATGTGCCCAGCCACACACCAAGTGAGCATAAAAATGTAGTGTGGCCATGTATATCCAGCCGTCGACTGGAAACTCTCTGGCTACCTGGAGCCCCCCTTGCGGGCTGCGGGTAAGAGATCCCGCCATTTTTTAGGGGAATTGGGCGTGCCACAATGCACAATATTGTTTTTTTTAATATGAGAATATATTGTAAAATAGTTCCCCAAATTATTTTCACCTAAAACCTTGTGAATCTTAATCCACCTTGTATCTCACAAACATATATTCATAAACACACACACAAAGCGTTTGAATGGACTTGTTAGATCCAAGTTCTTTTGTTCTTGAAGAGCTTGCTAATGAAAAGCTTCCAAAGTAATAACCTAAACATCTGCTGATTAAGTGAGAGAACAGGCATTTCAGATATGGGTAAGGAGAAACAGCTTGTTTCCTTGACTTTTATTCTGCATGCGCGCACGCTTACATCTCTCGCTAGAGCCCACTCAATATACTTGTGTAAATATATATCCCTGCTCTATACATACATAATAATGCAGGAATGCATTCTTTCGTATTATTTCTGTACTTCTTCCCTCCCCCTTATCCCTTTCAGATTCCTCTTTGTTCCCTACCTCCCTATATTTCTTTTGTATCCAATTCTCTCTCTGTATATATTTATATCGTCTTACCTCTTCTACCTTCCTATACATACTTTATATATATATTTCACCTTCTCTGCTTCTGTCTCTTTCTTTCTGCTGTCTTATGGGACTACTTGACTGTTTTATTATTATTTTTTTTATAGCTGGGGAAAAGATGAGAAAAAAGAAACAAATGTAAAAGAAATAAATAAGAAAAGATAGAGTTCAGACCTCTTCTGCTTTCAGTTGCTCCCCCACTTTTTATAATTCCTGATAGCTTGGTATTTCTTTTTTCTTGTTCTTTGCTCTTTGGAGCCCATGACTAAACCCATCTGCATTGAATTCTCCTACCCCTGGCGTAATACTCAAAGTCATTCACCTTTTTTCTCTACTTTTGCTCTCTTTTTGAAGAGACTGGGAATTGGAAATACATTACAAGAATCTTTTGAGGATTTTCTTTGGCTTTAATTTTAATGAAAATGTGGATCGGAGCAGGGAAACAAAATTGTTTTATCATCAGAGTCTGTTTGAGTGATTGCTTGACGGAAGCTCCATGACTGGACACATCCTATACTTTTGCTCTGCTAAATCCCAAGGCTTGAAAGACTGTGAAATAGCAAATAGGACAAAAATTAGCTTGAGAGATTTGCAACGCTGGCTGGTTTATGACTTCTTTGATACTGGATCCCTTCTCGGCTTTTCTGTTAATGACACTAATGAATCAGTGATGAAACTGTCGCTGGTTGTGTGAGGTCTGTCTCTCCATATATGATTGTTTTGCGACTTTAGTTATTTTTTAATGCAGCTGCTTAAGGCCATAGTTCACCGGGGCAAAATCTATCAAAGTCTCCTGTCTGCAGTCCTGGCCAATGTTTTTTCAATGACATCTTTCCCAGTGAAACCAACAGAGCTCTCTGACAGATAAATCTCATAGATTTCAGCCAGAAGACAAAGCATGTTGTCTGCCCTATTGCTGCGGTTAAACGAATTTGGTTATTAAGTAGATATTTTTACCCCATCCAATGTATATCACATTTTTAACCAGGCGCGGCTATAAGAGAATGTACTTACGACTGGGATTATGGCCCAAGTCAAAAAAATAAATGTGTGTAGTGCAGAATGCTAAATCTATGGCTTTTCTCCAAAATCACTATTGTGGGATTAAGAGGACAAGGCTGATAACATTAGTGACCTATCGCGTGAATGGCATTATTCATTATAACAAATGACAGCTTTTGTTGCTTAATACTGATCTTTAGTGATTTTCCTTCAGAATGAACTAAAACAATTCCAAAATGAAATAGTTTTAAGATGTTGGAATAGTGTAAGGTTCGGAGATCTATCAAGGTATCATGATATAAGTCTTGTCTATGTGATACATGATGCATAAGGGTTCACTGCTAAATAAATCTGAACAATATGCCACCACAGCCAGAAATGGACTGGGGATTAAAATCACACTTGGCGCTTTAAGGCATGTAACCAGTACACGTGGCTGCTTTTTGTATACCATAACCAGTTCCTACACTCGTACGGTTTAGCAGCGTACGAAGTGTATACACCTTGCAGCCACACACACTGCGCATTGAGCTTTTCTTCCGTCTGGTGGCTATAGTCACTGAACAAGCGCACCTAAAGCTATCTTCTTCATTTATACACTCCCTACAATATTCCTAATCATTTTACTCTCTGTTAATTCATTTCTCAATATGTCTCTCATAGCTTTCTTACACTCCTTCCCCAGTAATATGTGACACGTTAGATCCTATGTCCACCAGATGGGGCATCTCTGCCAAATGGCAAAATTTGAGACAAATAAAGACCCAGTAATGGAAAACTGTAAGATGAAAGTAAAAGTATTAGATGGGGCTGAAAACCACAAACGTGTATAATCACTAATGTCACCAAACCCCGAGATAGTGAATTTCGGAAAAACCTGCATTGGAATTGATTTTGACATTAAAATTCCCAGTAGTTCCATCGCTATGTATTTTGTTTTAAATAGATTGACTTTGATAGAATGGCTGATTTGTTGATCTCCACCCATCTTTCTATCTATGGCTACTGCTTGCTAGCGAAAGGACTTTCTCAAGGAGACATGATGTGATATAATGATGTTCAGAGCCCTCATTCACTGGCTCATTTCCATCCTCTGCTTTTCATACTATTTTTGTGTCATCTTGAAAGGTCTACTAGGTCAATTCCTACTGCCATGGGTGCAGCAAATTAGATTGTTATTGCTGTGCAAGAAAAGCTTATTTTATATTATTTGAGCGTCTAACCAATCCCTGCATTCATAATCTACAAAATATATTTTAAAAAATCCTAAAGCCAAATTGTCTGCCAAATCCCTGAGATGCAAATTAGTAAAAACTGAAGAATAACTCTGACAGCAATTAGTCAAACCCCACTGAAGACTATGACACCATTAACACTGGGAATAAGAGACCTGAAAAACTAGAAGCACATATCAGTGTATCTTTCTCAGTAAAATACTTTTTTTTAACAGATAGATAGATGACTGACAGTACCTTCCAATTAGTGGGAATCGGTCCAAGTGAGGGAAAGCTGACAAACCTATATTAACAAGGTTGCCGGATGGCAGAGGAAGAACAACTTAAATATTGCAATAAAGGATTCCGGACGTGGAAGTGACCTGATATATTTAAATTTGTAAAAGAACCTGTTACAGATGTTAGTTAATTTACAGTCTGGGCAGGAAAACCAATGCCAAACGTGACTGGATGCCAGACCCTGGTAAATAACTAGTTAGAATAGAAAGAAAGACCAGCGCTCCTAAACTATGGGTCCAGGTATAATAAAAATCAATATCTCTGTATCTCACTCGTCTTATAGCTGATCCCAGTGAAACCAGATCATTGGACCAAGATCGGTGACATTGGGCCACTTTATCTTTATATTATCTTTATATGTATAAATCATTGGGAGATATTGCTTTACAATGGAGCCATAGCAAAAGTTTATGCACTCTGGACCATTCGCTCCAATAATGACTATTGTTATTCCTTAGGAGTTCAACCGCTTTCACAGTGATGTATCATATACTGTAGCATGATTGCAAACAAGTTAACATGCAAAAAATACTATACAAAGCACTACTGCACAAAGTTGGGTCTGATGAGCCACTGTTTTGTTAGAGATACAAAATGATTATATCTTATTGTACTGCCTAAATGTTATTTAAAATTATTGGCTTCTACAAAGAAAAAAACAACAGAGTAGTTTATGTGACTGCAGCACAGAGGTTTTACAGATTATTCTTGTTAACAATGTTGAATCAATGATTGAATCTTAGGTTTTTGTAAATTAATTATGGAGACGTCACAGAGCAAAAATATTATTAGTACATTTCTAAAATTCATATGTAAAAATTACTAATTGTGATCATATGCAGATCATACCAGTATTACAGATTTAAAAAAAAAAGGGTGATTTGGCAATTGCCCTCTTTGACTTTTAAGTCCAGTCCTGTCAAGCTAAAACGATGAAAAAGAAACAGAAAAAAGATAAGAGGGAATAAGGATGAGAACAGAGATTTAAATGTGTAGCCATTTGTGCTTGGTTCAGATTGTTCCCAGGTAATTTTGATTTCTGAGTTGTGTTTGATGTTTCAAAAGAGTCTGATGTGTGAGCAGAAGGTGACAAAGGAGACAGGAATATGATTCTAAAATAGATTTATTAGCTGTAAAATATAGATTAAAACACAAGTAGAGAAGTCCACTTGCATGAAAAAGCCATGGTTTCTCGACTGGTCTCTGAAGAGCCTAACAAAGTCAAATGATATATAACAATTATGGAATTTAAGACCTAGACTATTTTAAGGCAACAGAAAAATAAGAATAACAACATTTATTTTCTTGTTCAATGCAGAGGACCAGGTAAAACATATTTTTCAGCAGTATAATTTAATTGAGGTTGGTGAATTATTATAGTATCAGTACAAAACAGACATACCTGTAAAATATGCATTAAAATAAAAAAGTATGATACATTCAGTTGCCTCACATAAAATACTTCTCTTACTGCACAGAAGGAAAATAACAATATTTCATATTTTAGAAGAGGAATCAATTGCATTTTTATGGATTGACAATAAGGGTCAGTTAGAGCTGGATAATCTGTAAAGAGGTCCATTGAGAAAAAAATGGCTACATATTCAATACATTCAATACATTCTGATTAATGTCTTAAGACCCAAACATGTCACTTGCTTGTCAGTTGGCATATTTAAAAGTTTCACTTTTATGCATAGTAGAAAACCTACACAACCTGGCCAGGGGTGTAACTAGAAACCACAGGGCCCTGGTGCAAAAATTGCTCCAGGAGCCCCCAACTTTACCAAGCAACATAAGCAAAATGTGCCATCTTTGCCCTAAACAAGTTGTGACTGCCAGCTTTGACCTCAAACTTGAGTGCCTTTGTCCCCAATCAGCTTGTCAGTGCCCCCAAACAACTTATCTGTGCCATCTTTGCTCCCAAAAAGCTGGTATGTGCTATCATGGCCCTCAAACAGCTTGTATGTGCCATCATTGCCCCCAAACAACTTGTCTGTGCCTTCTTTGCCCCTTGCCCCAATCCACGTGCATCAGTGAGCATTGGCCGCCCATAACCCTGTCGCGGTTCAGCACTTTTCCTTCCTTGGATCACTTTTGATAGGTACTGATTACTGCAGACCGGGAACACCCCAGAACAGCTGCAGTTTTCGAGATACAAACTCCCTTATATTTTCTTCCTTAACTTTCTGTACAGCGTAGTCAAGCCGGGCTTGGCTTGTGTGTGGCTTGACAAGCCAAGTACAGTTTCTGACAAGTTCAGGTTTGGCACTAACCACCGACCAACTACCCTCTTTACATTGAGTATAATGGTATATCATATTCATTGTGATGAATGTAGTTTCAACAGGTTTTCATAAGCAAACAACCATTGATTTACTTTTTTTGGTATTTATGATTTAGATTATGTAATTCAGCTATATAGACAATGAAAGAAATATTTCAGTTTTGTAAACTGAAAAAAATGAAAATATATCTTGAGCAAAATAGATGTTAGCATGTAGGTAACCATGGATAGAAAAATCAAGATCAAGTGAATTGGTTTTAACTGCAGTCCAATCAAGGGATGGATATGTGTTGGAAATTGTTACATAGTTATATAGGCTGAAAAAAGACACGCGTCCATCAAGTTCAGCCTTTCCTATATCTGTTAATTTGTTGCTGTTGATCCAAAGAAGGCAAAAAACCTCGCTCTTTCCAATTTTGCACTAACCAGGGAAAAAAAATCCTTTTTGACCCCAAAATGGCAGTCCGATTTCTCCTTGGATCAATAAGCTGTTTCCCCATAATTAAAGATTATATCCCTAAATATTATGTTTTTCCAAGTATTCATCCAGTTGCTGTTTAAAGTCTGTACAGACTCTGATAAAACTACCTCTGCAGGCAGAGAATTCCACATCCTTACTGTCCTTACTGTAAAAAAACCCTTTCCTCTGCCTTAGACTAAATCTCCTTTCTTCCAGTCTGAACGCATGACCACGTGTCCTATGCATAGTCCTGTTTATGAACAGATTTCCACACAATGGTTTGTATTGGCCCCGAATATATTTATATAATGCTATCATATCCCCCTCTTCATAACTAAAGTGCTCCATTCCTTTTATTAATTTTGTAGCCTCTGCACCCTTTCTAGTGCTATGATAGCCTTACTGGCCTTAGCAACTGCTGACTGACATTGCACATGGTTGCCTAGTTTGTTATCCATAACAATTCCCAAATCTTTCTCATTTAGGATGTAGGTTGCTTGTGCATTCTCTACCCCGAAGTGCATAACTTTACATTTATCTACATTAAATTTAATCTGTGTCATTTGAAAGGACAGTCACCCATCTCATTGTTTTTTCCCCATTTCGGCTTGGTCTAGGATTGAATCCAACAGTATCCCACATGCCATCAGTAACTTGCTAGAAACACTGTTATTGTAAGTCACAGTCATGGGGAAACTGGGGCTAACAGCTGCACAGGGCATTTGACGCAGAAACAACAATTACCATTACTGTTCCTTTAAGGCTATTAATCAGAATTCACTGGCTTGTGATGGATATAATAGCTAGACTTGTGCATTCGTCTTCGGGCGAACATGGAAACGAACACGAAGAGTGCGTTTTCGTGTTCGTTCCGAAGACACGCCGAAGAGAAGACGGCGGCAGTAAAACGTAGGCGAAGACGAAGACACACACCACGAAGATCTTCGTGATTGTCTTCGTCTTCGTCTACCATTCCCCCCCCTTCATCTTACCTTGTCTTGGCTTCGCGGCTTCGCGGCATCGCGGCAGTTCCCGGAAGTGGAAATCCGCAGGTTCGCCGTCACGGGTTACAGGGCAGTGCGAATGAGCCTATTGGTCGCCTACAGGGACCTCCTCTGGCATCAACCAATTGGTTGATGCCAGAGAAAGACCCTGCAGGTGACCAATAGGCTCACTCGCACGGTCTTTGTAGCCCCTGACAGCGAACCTATGGATTTCCGCTCCCGTTAACCCCTTCGATGCTGCGTTATCTAACGCAGCATCGAAGGGGTTAACGGGAGCGGAAATCCATAGGTTAAAGGGCCGTGCAAGCGACCAATAGGCTCACTTGCACGGCCCCTTAACCCTTTAAAAAAGTTAACCCCTAACTAATTGAACAGGGAGGGAGACCAGTGGCATCGGTCTCCCTCCCTGTTCAATTAGTTAAAGACCAGTGGCATCGGCAGGGCAAGTTGCAGCATTGGGGTGTTAAAACCCCAATGCTGCAACTTACCCTGCCGATGCCACTGGTCTCCCTCCCTGTACAGAGTTAAATGTCCGTACGAGCGACTTTATTGGTCGCTCGTACGGACATTTAACCCGACACGGACTAACTAATTGAACAGGGAGGGAGACCAGTGGCATCGGTCTCCCTCCCTGTTCAATTAGTTAAAGACCAGTGGCATCGGCAGGGCAAGTTGCAGCATTGGGGTGTTAAAACCCCAATGCTGCAACTTACCCTGCCGATGCCACTGGTCTCCCTCCCTGTACAGAGTTAAATGTCCGTACGAGCGACTTTATTGGTCGCTCGTACGGACATTTAACCCGACACGGACTAACTAATTGAACAGGGAGGGAGACCAGTGGCATCGGTCTCCCTCCCTGTTCAATTAGTTAAAGACCAGTGGCATCGGCAGGGCAAGTTGCAGCATTGGGGTTTTAAAACCCCAATGCTGCAATTTACCCTGCCGATGCCACTGGTCTCCCTCCCTGTACAGAGTTAAATGTCCGTACGAGCGACTTTATTGGTCGCTCGTACGGACATTTAACCCGACACGGACTAACCCCTTACGAAAAAATTACTGCAGTTTTTCTGAAGTAATACTGCAGTTTTTTGGACATGAAAAAACTGCAATACTGCACTTTTACTGCAGTATTACTGCACATTTACTGCAGTTTTACTGCATTTGTACTTCACTGTACTGCAGTTTTACTGCAGTTATTTTTGTACGGAAGTACAATTGCAATAAAGCTGCAGTACATTGAAGTACAATGCAGTATAATTGCAGTAAAAAAAAAAAGCGCAGTAAATACGCAGTAATAATGCAGTACAGTGAAGTACAAATGCAGTAAAACTGCAGTAAACGTGCAGTAATACTGCAGTAAAAGTACAGTATTGCAGTTTTTTCATGTCCAAAAAACTGCAGAAAAACTGCAGTAATTTTTTTGTAAGGGACTAATTGAACAGGGAGGGAGACCAGTGGCATCGGTCTCCCTCCCTGTTCAATTAGTTAAAGACCAGTGGCATCGGCAGGGCAAGTTGCAGCATTGGGGTGTTAAAACCCCAATGCTGCAACTTACCACGCCGATGCCACTGATCTCCCTCCCTGTTCAGATAGTTAAATGTCCGTACGGGCGACTTTATTGTTCGCTCGTACGGACATTTAATTAATTGAACAGGGAGGGAGACCAGTGGGATGTGCCGGGTAAGTTCTAGCATTGGGGTTTTAAAAGTCTGCACGAGCGACCAACAGAGTCGCTCGTGCAGACTTTTAAAATCCCAATGCTGCAACTTACCCAGCAGATCCCGCTGGTCTCCCTGTTCGATCAGTTAATAAATGATCGAACAGGGAGACCAGCGGGATCTGCCGAACAATTACGGCACCAGGAGTATAACAGTCTGTACGAGCGACCCTATTGGTCGCCAGCAGGGGGCTCGTCTGCCATCAACCAATGGCAGACGAGCCCCCTGCTGACGACCAATAGAGTTGCTCATACGGACATTTAAACTCCTGGCGCCAGAGCGGCTTTAACCCCGTTTTAACCCCTTAACCGGGGAAAACGAAGAAAACCCGAACACGAAGAATGTCCGCGAATATTCGCCCGAAGAGAAGACAGGACCAGGCGAATATTCGCGGAATACAAAGTTTTTTTTTTTGCCGAAGACGAGCACGAAGACGAACACGAAGAGCCCCCTGGTGCCCAAGTCTAATAATAGCTTACTTACTAACCAGGCTGCCTATATGGCAGGGTCTGCCCTGCATACTTGATATGGGCCTTTTCACGAACCCAGTGTTTAATTCATATAGCACTTTGATCATAACAAATGTTTTACTCAGTAGATAATTTAGAAGGCACTGAATACAATGTAACTATAAAATATACTTACATTAGTTTTATGAATGACTATAATAGCCTACTCAGATGCATCTTCCATTTGTTCATGTATAATACCCATCCATTAAATAATATTACAAAGTCTGCCTCTCTAGCATAGCCGAGGACACTGAGAACACTAGAACTTGCTCTTTATTAATACTTCATTAAAATATTTAATGCAGAATTTGCATTAATTATGACACTTGAATTTCGGTAACAGATACTCTTTGCTAAGTCCTGATGAGTGTGCGTTAGGTTTGCGGGAATTAATTTAGTTTGACACCTTTATGAATGTTATGTGTGAATGTTAATACATCAAAACAGTTTTGATTTATATTGTTACACATCTCATTGGAATATCTAAGGTTACTAAAACTTAATTATTTTATGACAGTCTACACAATCGCAACATTTACAGTTTATGCTCCTTAGTGAAGATGTTAACTATTTGTAAGATTAGTCATTTTATTTTTTAATGTAAGCATTTCCATAATTATCTATGAAAGTTATGGGGAGAATGTATAATATATATATATATATATATATATACATATATATATATATATATATATATATATTATGACTGTATTGTCTTTTAAATAGGCTACATAGTTGTTATTTATATTTAGACCAGTACAGTATTAGCATAGAAAATATTCTGGTGCACTATACAGTAGTTGATTACAGAACAGGGTTAAACATTTTGCAAAGTAAAGGTAACAAAATCATACAATTAAAAGCATACTTATTTTAAAAGTGAATATTTTTTTCTCTCTAAAGTCACTAACTTTTCTTTAAACCATATCGACCAATCAAATGTTCCTACTGAATTTAACCCCTTTATTTTATTTTTATACAGAATAATCCATATAATGGCATTGGTCTCTTCACTTCTGTTCTTAGATTGCTTAATCTGGTTTTATGCAAAAGCTACCCTTCCGTGCATTTCTCATATTTGAAAGAAAACTACATGGATGCATTATAAGATCTAAAATGAGCTAAGATTAATAAAAATGTCTAATTTCCCAAATTAGACTTGAATATTTTGAAAACATTGAAAAATATATTTAAAATGTGCACTTATTAATAATAGTACTCTGCTCCATACTAAAGATGCTAATTTCATATTTTGTGGTTATTAGCACTTCTGCGTAGTAATGTGTGCAAATAAGAACTTAATTGGACTTTTAATATAACAGCTAGGATTCATCAATGAAATTTAGATGTTATGGTCACGGAATATCTTATTTAATCAGAGCATGTGTAACTCAGTCAGATTACTTCTACATAATTAATTAAATAATAAATTGGTACGTCTCCTTTGTTTGAAGAATGGTAGGTTAATGGAAAGCTGTAGTTTAGTTAACTGATTGTGTTCCTAATAACACATTTCCTCACATTGGAATTATTTTGGTCAAGTTTCTTGAGGAAGAGTTTTAAGTTAGCCTTCTGGGTGCCAGAGGGTTAATAAGAAAACAGCAGCATATCTATTGATGAAACAAAATTGCTTTGTTTTTCTCTGGTATGGTCATGTGTCAAAATCAGAATATTTGTTCCTAAAAAAGAAGCTTTGGCCACAAACCAGATAGACAAGCATAGAGGGTGGCCAGCCCTCTTCACGGCCGCTGTCTTCACTATGAAGCACCGGGATATGTTATAAAGGCAAGCAGTGCCTTGTAAGCCATTCTATGAAGGCTACAACTAGTAGGCCTAGGCCAGAATTTGTTGCTGAGCACAGGTAAGTATCCCTGCGACTCTAATTCTCCAAACAGGGTCAGCTGGCTCGCAGATTAAGGGCTCAGTGTGATCACATAACACAACGTTACCTCACAATAGTGGTGTTGCGGTTCACACTGAACTCTGAAGTCAGGCTCTGGATCCACACAAGGTAAGTGAGTGTGTTATAGTGTGCGTTAGAGAGTGTGTATGTTAGTCTGTGTTAAGTGTGTAAGTGTTTTAGTGTGTGTGTGTTAGTTACAGTGGGTGGGTGAGTCGCTTGGCTTTATATTCCCCCTCCCCGGGCCAGAAGGTACCAGCCCTGCCTTGTTGGTATGGATTGGCTGCTGGGCTGATACTCTGATAAAATAGTTCTCAGAGCTTAGACTTGTACCTTCAAATAACTAATATATCATTCCACTAGGCTTTTTTTCTTTTTAATTCAGATCTGAGCACAACAGATTGTTTATAAGTGTCTTCCATCTGTCTCCTTTGTGTAAAGTTTAAATAAGATATTTTCTGAATATGTTTTTGAAGATTTTATCGGGTGCCTCTCTAAATTAAATGCTTTTTGAGGTCACAGAGCAAACACAGAATGACACAGCTTCCAGGTTTCTCATTGTGCACACCATCTGCATCCCAATCAGCGTTCCCAGTAGGGTACCTCCTGGCAGTGATGTTACTTTGCACATGTGAGGTTCAATGGGCCATTTTGACTTATTGAATCTGCTCGAGGTTTCTGACACTAACATTTCTGGGACGAGACATAGTAAGAACCCACTCCAAGGCTGTGTGTCACTGATGCCACTTGGGATTTGCTGATCACAGCAGAACAAAGCAAGACCTATGGGCATAGTAATAGATATGGATCACAGCTTCTAAGTGAACATCATTTCTTGACATAAGATTCATGCCAGCTCTGTTGGATCCATTTTGACATTTACATTTTTTCAAGCAGTTCCGTGTTTATGCAATGACAAGTTTTTTTGGCTATAACATTATAGCTCCCAAAGCTGGACAAAGTGATAGAAATACATTTTTATGTGGCTTTAGTCTTTTATCAAAGCAGTAAACCACTGTCAGAAACCAGTTAACCCTTATTTTGCGCAGTGGCTTAGTTTCAGTACTTTGGGATGAGTAGAAATGTATCTCTCCAGCAGACATTCCTTTTATGTATCCTTATCAGTTGTGAGTGGAGACCTCTGTCTATAAAGGTGAGCTTGGCATGGCTGGTGCTTTGTAAGTTTTTTTTTTACTGAAACTATTGTAGTGTTGGGTTTTTGGTTGCAAAACATTGTAATTGTTTTTGGCACTATACCGTATTTGCTCGATTATAAGACGAGTTTTCAGAGTTCTGAAAAATACCCCTCGTCTTATAATCAGGGTCGTCTTATAATCAGACCTCAAATAGGTCTGACTATGAGACTAAGATCCCCCGCAGCCTTGCAGGGGACCTGGATCCTCCTGTCTCCCCCCCAACTTACCGGTGCTTCTGAGCCCCCGGTGAGTAGCCGGGGTAGCGTGTAGACGTCTACACGATTCGCGTAGACAACTTCCGCTGCAGACGGAAGGAGGTGCGGTTAGCAGCGGGGGTTGTCTGCGTCCATCGCACAGCCCTTCCCCGGCTGTCAGAGATCAGAGTTCTCCTCACCGGGGGAGGCACTGAGATTAGATGCCGCAGGTGGATGAGAGAATAAATGAGCCAAGAAGAGGCCAAATCACATAAGCTTCACAAATGCTCACATAGACACATCAACTCATATGACTTACTATCAGGACTGGAGACCCTGACACATAAAGGCCGACGAGGTGTGTATAAAGGGATGCTGGCCAGTGGCCCACTGGGCATTTGCATGTCTTCACGTGAAACTCAAAAGTCACTGGCGCTCGCATGCCCTTACAAATAACGCACAGATTAGTGAATCTGGTAGTGTTGCTATGTGGAGGAATGCCTTAACTGACCAGCCAGCTCCTTAAGTAGACACAACTAAGCTGCACATTCTGTGTTTTCAGAATGCAGAATTTAAATAATGTTTTCTTTTCTGAATAAGTGTTAACATTAATAAACTAGCAGTTAACAAAAAACAGTTTCTTCTTTACTTGTATGATGAACTGCTGTGTTGTGTGTTAAAACGTGTAATTATGCAGATTTTCTGTCAAGCAAAGGAGTTCCATCTTAAAGGCAAGACAGATACTATACCTTTATTTACAATAATTAGTCACAAAGATTACTGATGGTATTTGAGATTTTAGTACAATAAAAGACAGATTAATTCCTTTGAGCTGAGTGTCAATCTCTCAGTTCTGTCAAGATAATGAGTGTTTTTTAAACCAGAATACATCACCTGTTAAGGTTCCATTTCCCATAAAGTAATTTTAGACGTTTCCATAACTTATACATTGTAACTGTGCCATGTCGGCACCCAATGAAATGCCTGCTGCCAATATGTAATTTTGCCTTCTTATGCTTCTTGTATATCTCTAGGACATTACCATTAAGTAATATTGTTTTTTTTTTTACAGATCCTCTCACCATGGAATTTCAATGTCATTTTGAGCAAAATTTTCTATGGCTAGCTTGAATGTAAAAATAAGAAGCCTGCACCTTAGATGAGTTATGTTTAGTCAATCCCTTCTGATGATATACAATAACTCAAATGTATTTTATTTTCTAGTCTTACCTCTTCTCTAATTCCTGATTTTGTATTTTGGAGAATCCCTCAATAAAATTTGATTTACAAAAATGTATTGGTTCATTAGGTTAAAAGTATATACTGTATATTCATCATGGTGTTCTTACATGCAGGGTATTTTAGACTGATCAATAGGTTAATATGAACTTTATATTGTCTGTAGATGCACACCGCCAGGGCCGGCCTTTGGGGTGTGCGACCGCACAGGGCGCCACACTCCAGGGGGCGCCGCCGCGCGGTCCGACGCCGCCGCGGGGTACGCTGCCGCCAGTAGCGTACCTAGCAGGGGCGGGGGGGGCGGTCCGCACCGGGTGCCGCTCATCAGGGGGGCACCCGGCACCCCTCCAGAGACGGACAGCAATGTCCGCCGCTGGAGGAGCAGGCTCGCAAGGGAGCGGTGTCGGAGGTCTTTAACAGACCTCTGGCTCCCTTGAGGTGTCGGAGGTCTTTAACAGACCTCCGGCTCCCTTGAGTGATTTTAAGCCGGTTCAAGGATCTCCCTTGAACCCGTCTTAAAATCACTCAAGGGAGCCGGAGGTCTGTTAAAGACCTCCGATACCGCTCCCTTGTGATCCGCGCGGCAACAGCTGCTGTGCGCCGGGGTTTGTTGTCAAATCCCGGCGCACAACACTGAAGCCGCGCCCACCGCTGTCCGTGCCCTCTGACCCGGAAGAAGACAGAAGAACTGAAGAAGAGGAGCGAAGAGAAGGAAGAGGAGCTGTAAGGAGAAAAGAGGAAAGGTAGGAAAACATTCAGTGAGAGTGGATTGGTATATATGTGTGTGGATTAGTATATATGTGTGGATTGGTATATATGTGTGGATTAGTATATATGTGTGGATTGGTATATGTGTGGATTGGTATGTGTGTGGATTGGTATGTGTGTGGAATGGTATGTGTGTGGAATGGTATGTGTGTGGATTGGTATATATATATGTGTGGATTAGTATATATATGTGTGGATTAGTATATATATGTGTGGATTGGTATATGTGTGGATTGGTGTATATGTGTGGATTGGTGTATATGTGTGGATTGGTGTATATGTGTGGATTGGTGTATACGTGTGGATTGGTGTATGCGTGTGGATTGGTGTATGCGTGTGGATTGGTGTATACGTGTGGATTGGTAAATGTGTGAGAGTGATGGGTGTTATGCTGTACCATTTCCAATGTCTTTTTCTTGCTCTAAAAGTACATCATAACTCCCATCACTCTATACTGTTCCATACAGTGGCAAAGCTGGGAGGCAGAGGCCTTGCACCCCTACCGCAGGACTCTTGAAAGGTAAGTGAACTTCAAAGAGGGAAAGGGTAGATAGTTAGGAGGGGGTAGATAGGGAGAAGGGAGTGAGACAGGGGAAAGGGGGTAGATAGGGAGAAGGGAGTAAGAAGGGGTAGATAGGGCAGAAGGGAGTGAGAAGGGGTAGATAGGGCAAAAATACTCCTATCATGCCAAGTCTGCGAGTACATCCTGGAATCTGGGTATGCCTGGGCATGATAGGAATGTGATTTCTGTTAATCATATATATATATATATATATATATATATATATATATATATATATATATATATATAATATTGTTATTTAATTGTTTTGTCCTATTTTGGTGTGTTACTTACTTTAAATAAAAGATTTTTTTATGGTGTGGGGGGGTCATATTCGGTTTTGGCCAGGTAAATGCTGCACTTTCGGTTACAGTCCAGAATTCGTTTCGGTGCATCCCTACTACTAAGCCAGACAATGAAGTGGTAGGCCTACACCACATCAATGTTTGGCGTAGTAAATAGTGATTGTGGTTTTGTTACAAGTTTTATTACAAGTTTTGTTACAAGTTTTTATTCCTTTCTTTTTTTGGGATGGGGGGGCGCCAGAGGAGTAGTCCGCACAGGGCGCCAGAACACCTAAGGCCGGCTCTGCACACCGCTTCTAATATTACTCGGCTCTTAGTATTTCCAGTTGGCTAGAACTTCTTAATTATTGCCCTGATGGTGGAAATGGCCATTTCCAACACTTCTGCTATTTTCTTATAGCCACTTCCCATTTTGTGAAGCTCAACAATCGTTTGCCGCACATCACACCCATATTTCTTGGTCTTATTTATTGTGATGAATGACTAAGGGAATTTGGCCTATGTGTTACCTAATATTCATACCGCTGTGAAACAGCAGGTGATAGTTGAACAATTTCTTGTTCCTAGTCAACCAGGTGTACTAAAAATTTAAAATATCACTCAGAATATACTTCAAATATATCTTTCTCATTTGAATTCATAGGGGTGCCAATTATTGTGCCACACATGCAGCAAGCTCCTAATTCCCATAGCAATCAGTGGAACAGTCCTGCTGATGTGACCTTTTGTTTGGTTGCTAAATTGATAAGACATTTTTCTCAATTTGTACCTAGATTGTGTCGTTATGCATTGATAGGGATTATAGGGCATAAAAGCATAAGATTATAAACAGAGAAATATGTGTTTTTATATGCATGAGTAATAATTGTGTCATACTGCTGCTGGCATCTCAAAAATCCCAATGAATATGATTATATGAAATTCTATGGGTAGAGACATGTACCTCAAGAGCAAGATTGACATATATTATTAGTTTTAATTTAAATATAACCTGTGACTATTACACAAATACTAGATACACTGTGTTCTACGCTCACTCCATTTATGAACAATCCACTTTAAGGGGGAATTATGTTCAGGAACCATCTAATTAGTAACAAAAAGTTTTGACAATGCAATAAGGCACATATAAGTAACTTATGATTGAAAAATAAAAGAACAGGAACAAAACAGCAACTATTACTTAAATAAGATCGTTCTCTCATTACAATTACATTCAGTATCTGCTTTTTTTAAGTGTAATATATTAGGAATTTCTAGAGTGATTTAATTATTCTTATTTCTTTTTTAATATATTTTTTGTGAAAAGTGTGAATTGTTCATACACCTCTTCAGATCTATACCTTCCCTTTCCAGTCTTCTTGCGGAAGCTGTCATGACATCAGTTCCCCCGAAAATAGTGGAACACATTAATAAGGAGATATAATTTTGCCAATCCTGTTATGATGGATGAACCCAGAATGCCGAGCGTCGAGGAAGGTGACAGGTCAGATCGAGAAAAAAGGCATTGTAGTGTTTAAAAAACATTTTAATATTTCAAATAACATTATCAGATGATTCATTAAAGCTATTAACATATTTTACGTAATCTGAGAAAAGTCACAATAGTTTTTGTGAATTTGATTTTTTATGTAAATATTAAAAGTAAGCGGACTTCTTTTTTTGTTCCCAGATGGACACTTTATTATTATTTTTTTAATTAAACGGAAATATATTGGATATCTATAAATGGCTATAGCAATCTCTTCTTTAAAAGCTCAAAGGGTCTAAAATAATGCTAAATTGTTTCAGCAGTATCGCCTCTGTTCATAAATACAGTATCATAGCCATATGGTGTATTAATAAAGAATTCTTATTCAAACACATGCTTGTCGGTTGAGACACGCTTATAATTTTTATTCATACATGTTTAGGCGCTAAACACAGATGCCAAATTGCCCTTTCGACATGTTTAGTTGAACGTGGAATAGCTAAACACAGGCTGTCGCAGGCTTGGAATTTCAATGCGTTCATTCCGATGTCATAACTGATGCTCAGCAATGAAGCACAAACTCAAAACATAATCATTAATCAAGTTTATACAAGCTTTAAATGTTAAATATGCATATGTGAAAATTGTAGCATGCTTAATTAAAAAAAATATGTTTGCCACCTACATTTTGCATTGCACTCGGGGGAAAAAAAATATAACACAGCAACAGTGAAATCAGCAAGGTGTGCAAGGACAATTATTTGCCGAGGGTATCAATGGTTGGAGAGAGGGTTGGAAATTTGCATTTGTCAAAGTGAGATTTAAAGGCCATAAAATGTTGCATTTTCATATTATACTGTGATATTGTTAGAGAGTAGGAAATTTTAACTATTTAAGAGACAGGGAGCTATACGTGAGAACACATGTTTAAAATGTTTTGTTAAATGTATACAAAAAATGCATATAAAAGTCCTAAAACGGCTGATTTATCACATTTATAGCCATGTAAATGTTGAGTGCTAGTTATAGGGTAGACCAGGGGTGTCCAAGTTTTTTCTGCAGTGGGCCACTTCATCAGAATTGTATACGTGCGCGGGCCGCACTCATTTTTCACTGTGACAAAAAATATGGCCTTTAATAAAATATGCAGATTAAAATAAAGTAAATAACACAAAACCTTTACTCTTCCTCTCACTGATTTCTGGGCCTAGAAAGTTTTGCGACTACAAATTCAGGATTCCCTAGATTTATTCTAGGGATGAACTAAACTGAAAATTCTGGACCAAAACATTCAGGGTTCACTTAGCCAAAACCGAAAATGACCCCCACCTTTAAAAATAATAATAAAAACTCACATTTTTAATAAAAGTAGGTAACACACAATTGGACAAAATTAGCAATATGACTTGGCAACCTGTAAATGCTGGCAACCCAGGCAACCAGTAAATGCTGGTACCTAGGCATGATGGGACTGTGCTCGCTGTGATTGCTGTTAGCAATCACACTCCTATCATGCCAAGTCAGCCAGTACATGCTGGTACAGGGTGGCTGTAAGTGATGTGCAGACCCCATACTGCTGGCAGCATCACTACACAAGGGGGGCAGCTAGCTAGGTTTCAGCATGTACTGGCTGACTTGGCATGATAGGAGTGTGATTGCTAACAGTAGTCACAGTCCCATCATGCCTAGGTTCCAGCACTTACACATCCATCCAGTAAATACTGGAACCTAGGCATTATGGGACTGTGATTGCTGTTAGCAATCACACTCCTATCATGCCAAGTCAGCCAGTACATGCTGGTACAGGGTGGCTGTAAGTGCAGACCCCATACTGCTGGCAGCATCAATACACAAGGGGGGCAGCTGGCCAGGTTTCAGCATGTACTGGCTGACTTGGCATGATAGGAGTGTGATTGCTAACAGCAATCACAGTCCCATCATGCCTAGGTTCCAGCACTTACACATCCATGCTATCACACACACACACTCATTTATTCATATAATCATTCATTCACAGATTCATTCCCTCAATCACACACACTCATTCAAACACCCTCCCCACCTCCTTACCTGCAAGGCAGCTCCTCGATGCCGCTTACAGACTTCAGCAGGGGGCGCGGCCTCCCTCTGCCTTCTCTGCTAAAGCACAGAGGAAGTAGGATGTCACGTGAACTCCGCTTCCTCTGTGTGCAGTCCAGAAGACCCTCCCACAAGTAAGTAGCAGGGCTTGAGGTGCGGCTCGCGTAAGATCGGTTGCCCTGGCTGCCGATCTTACGCGGGCCGCACCTCGAGGTCTCGCGGGCCGCATTTGGCCCGCGGGCCGCATGTTGGACGCCCCTGGGGTAGACCAAAGAAATATTAAATTCTAATATTTTTCCTTCTGCAGTGATTGGAGGTGGGCAAAGGTTCTTTAGCATGGCATGAGCCGATCCGGGTCCAGAGTCAGACCACACGCAAGCTTAGCTGTACTCGCCCAACACAGATACAAACACAGTGAAAGGACCAAAATTCCAAAACAAGCGAAGGGTTACATCCAGTTCTGCTCCGGGTGTCACTCCTGGAGGAACAGGGAGAAGAAGTGTAACAAAAATGGGAAGAGGCTCAATATTGATAACCTGTCTAGGATACTGTCTCTGATGCTCACACGTTCACTTGCGGCATACTATCTTCCTCGCTGTTTGCCTTCTATTAAGTAGCGTATTGTTGTATTAGAACATTAGTGTATCTGTTCCACAGTGTTGTGTCTCTTTTGGTTCTCTATTTTGTGTGTAAAAAGATTATGCCATTTGAAAACACAATTTCTGCATCAGATGCACACATTGATATACCAATGATTATAACTCTACCCTCGCAAGCCGGCAGCTGGCTCACATAACCAGTTCATTCCATATATTATTCTATGGTATGTTAGAATTTTCTTTCTTATCAGTTGTTTGAAAGCACATACTTGTTTTTTTTTATTCTTTGTTTCTACTACAAAACAGCATAACTCTTACGCAGGTTTCAAAAATTTAAGAAATAAAAGATCTCAGAACATCACAACATTATTAGTTGTCCTTTGTGAATACAGTTCCTGGTGGTTGTTCACTAGCATATTGCAAAAATGTCAACTTTCATGATCCCAATTCAGTTTGATTTAAGAGCTCTGGGCCAAAAATGTCATTGCAATGGAAAGTATTGTATTCAGGATTGATACTCCATGGTTAGACTGATGACTGACTTCAAAGCAAGAATACCTTAAAATTAGCGAGGCCCAAGTGAACGGACATTATTCGTCATGAATAAGAGGATTTAGGTGGAAGCAAATATCTGTTGGATTTTGTGTTTTACATGAATAATAAATATATAAGAACACAATTCTTTCTGCTACATGACATGCTATTAATATTTTTTAACATTGGGGGCTCAATATCACGCCGCAGAACATTGCATAGACCAGCATGGATGTACAATTTCAGAGCAGAAAGAAGACATTCTGTATTTTGGGAATAATCAATATTGTGTTGCCAGCTAATGTGAATGTGATTTATTTATGTAAATATTGACAGTAAGTGGGCTTCTTTTTTTGTTCCGAGATGGACAATTTTTTCTTTTTTTTAAATAAAACTTAAATATATTGGATATCTATAAATGGATATAGCAGTCTCTTCTTTAGAAGCTCAAAGGGTCTAAATAATGATAAATTAGTTCTTGTTTCAGCAGTATCGCCTCTGTTCATAAATACAGCATCATATCTATATAGTTTATTAATAAAGTATTCTTATTCAACCACATGCTTGTCAGTATATATATATATATATATATATATATATATATATATATATATATAATATACACATATATATGCAGAAAATTAAAAAGACTGCATTAAACATGTGCTTTATTCGCAGATTATATTTTTTCTTGCACCGTATACCCAGTATTTAATTTGATATATCTATATAAATTGTTCTTTCTGCTGCAATATACAACATGTTATTATAATACACATGTGTATTTGGGACGGAAATTTGATCTAGCTATCTATCTAGCTATTTCTTTGGTTGCCTTGGGGTTTTGTAATAAAAAAAAAAATATGTATGTTTTCCATATATGTTTTCACAAGATTCCAATGTAAATCATCAAATTTTTTTGTACTCATCGTTTTTAAAATGCATATGCAAAATAATTTTTTTATAATAGAATCTTCCTGCATTATATCTTAACGTATACCTGTCACTTGTATCTTTTGATTGAAGTAGCGACGTTAGGATTGCTAATGAGATAGCTGAGGGCTCTTTAGTTAATAAAAGTATTTTGGAAGCGTGCTGACTGGTTACGTTTCCCACTCAGGTATTTATTAACGTTTTTACGGCGCTGCTTCTCTGCTTGTTGACTCAAGCCCCTTGTCATGTTGATTTTGTTTAAAATTAGATCATTTCATGTAACTGCCTCTTTTCTCATTCTAAATGAATGCCTGTGTCAGAAGTGGCTAATGCAATTGGGCACGCCAACCCAGTGGAAAGACTGTTTCAAGCCATTACTAAATCAAGTGATGAAAGCGCTTGTAATAGTTGGTGAGGCTTGTGACTACATCTAGAAGAAAAGAATTGCTGCAAGAAATGATATATCCTTATAGATATAGATAAGTGATCTTCAAACCAAGAATTCTGGACCTACGCTGAGATCATTGTCACTGGCAATCTGGTGGAAGAAATAGTCTCATGTTTTTTCTACCCTATTGACGTATATAATCCATGGGTTCAATCAAATGAACGTTAAGAGCATAAAACCATGCTTTTATCATATCACAAGATCCAACGGGGCTGAGGGTTTTACAAAGAAAGGTTTAATCAAGTGGTATATAAACAGTTATTAAGAAAGATGTGTTCTCCGGTTAGTTAAGGATTATTCCAGCTTGATCCAGGACCCATATATTATTATTTTTGGAATGGAAGAGAGAAAAAAACCCAAACAAACAAATAAACGGTAGTAATAAAAACCCGATACTACACAGTTATATCGACATGCATTCATATATCAGTGTAATTTGTTAATATATGTCAAGTGTTAATACATACCAATTTCATGTGTTAATACATGTCAATACTAATTCATTTTCTACCACTCACAAACTGATGTTCAAATCAATAAGTGCTTCTTTAACGCATTTCCAGTCTGGCAGATTTACTCAGAGCAATCATTGTGATATTTCCCTTTTTCTTTGCACTCGTGAAATCAGTAATGTTCACAATAGAATTTTCTAAACGCTGTCATATAAATCAATCTATCTATCGTTCTATCTCTATATTGTCTATCTACTTATATATCTATGTACATCATGTAGCATATGCTAATTTCAGGCTTCTTAGTCTATGTTTTCCCTGCCTATTCGCGTGTTTGATACAGGTCTTCTCGAGGCACCAGCATTCCTTGTAACTAGGAACACGATACGATGTAAGTCATGCTGTCATAAAGTACAGTTTTTGGGTAATAATTCCAACTTTATTACAGTAAGGTTAGTAACCCTGCATTAAGACACCCCATCAGCAATGCCCACCAACTGTGTTGACTTAAAACAGAGATGGTGCAGGTGAATCTTGCAATTGAAAATGGCCACCAAACCTCCAAACCCCATGCAACAATTCCACCAAAATAAAAAGCCAATAACATCTAGACGTGTATACCAAGTACATCCAATCAAAAACTTCTTCTTTAAGAGCATAATTCATATTCAGCAGATTCAATAGACTTTGGAGAGGAGAGCCCTGTCTTGTACTCCACATAAAAACATACAGATAGGAAAACAGCACGGAAATGACACGAAAATGACACGAAAATGACATGTTTAACAGAGATTCAATAGGTATCATTACACAAAATAGCCCACTTGAGCTATTATCCCTTATAATTTCCAACATATGCTGAAAGTCATCTGCTACAATTGTCCATGTCATTTAAACCCAATGAATACACGAGATCGTTAACATTTGTAGACTTGTGAAGCTGCTTTTCACAGGATCACATGGTTTCATTATCACATATTAAGATACAAACACAGCTGTAGAAGAATCAGACATTGTGTCAAATTAAATTATAACATCATAACAAATATTGGAACATTTAATTCTAAGTAGTGCAATCAGTGGAACATCTGCATTCATTTAAATCCAAGATCCTTTTTTTGGACTTGGCAAACTAAAATTATTCGTCTTTCATGTAAATGAATATGGGAATGTTATTCTTGCATTCTAGGTACATATTTAATATGTAGATCAAATTCTTCACAGTTTTATTCTTATTTATGGGGCCCCATCCCAAGTGGTCTGCTGCCTATTTGTTTTTTTCTTTTATTATCATTTCTACACTGAAGTGGAGGCCTCCATGCCTACAGACCCATGAGCATTTTAGTAGGCCACAGGGGTTACAAAAGAATATTCCACCAATTCAGTTTACCTATAGGGAGTACCTTCTCATATTAATAAAAAAAATGTTTTATTCTTTGTCACTATAGAACAATATTACCCATATGAATTATAACTGAATGTATAGCATCATAAAAGAGGTTCTAACACACATTGAACTAAATAGTCTCCTTGTAACAGCATGCCTAGCAACAACATACAGCAGACAACAAGCGTACATCACACAGAAGTATAGATTCAGTGTGCCAAGAGTAAACATGAATATAAACTAGACATATGAAAAAATATAACCTGGCAGCATCACACCTGAAATAACCCACTGTTCTCTTTTTTATTGTAAAAGCTAGGGATGGTTTTGCGGTATTTTTATGGCGTATTTGTTTAAAATGTATCTAGATTCCAGTCAGCTGAGATATATTTTGTTGATGTTCCGTATCAATTCTCCCAAGCAGAATGGTGATACATTACAAAGCCAGAGAAGACGCAAGAAAGACCAAACCTAATGCTATTGATGTAGTTACCGATAATTCCATTAGGGTGGGAGTAGACCATTATTTTGCAGTGGCTAGCTGTCTCAGACAAAGTTCCAGTTTTTTAATATACTGTAATTCAAAGCCTTAGAGTAGGCAGAAAGAGGAGAAACATATCCACAAGCAAGATGGAGCCACAGAGGACCTAGACAACACTAGGATACATACAAGATGAGGTAGTTGATGAGTTTGTATGTGCACTTGCTGATAGGTGTCCAAGTATGTAATTCTGCCAAATGTACTAATTTGATTGTAGACCATTATCCTACTTTAACCAAAGCATGATACAATCTGATTTTCAGAGTACTTCTGTCCCAATGAGGGCCATGATAACACCTCCAATAAGGCATACTGGGGTGGAATCCATAGGATGAGGATGAGTACAAAGACATCAGATGGTCAGACAAGCCAATGTATGGATACCAGTAATCCAAAAACAACCCAGGCAAGGTATAACATTGAACTAGGGCTGTTGGGGTCAGGACATCAGGTATGGGGAACCATGTGTTTAAATGTGTTCAAATGTAGTTGGAGACCATGGAACTCCGGAGCATGTGAACTCAGGATACTTTGAACAAAGGCACATGTATTCAGGAGGTGAGAGTACTTGGGATGCATGATCAGCAACATGTTCGGAAAAAAAAACTTAATCCAAGACACTTTTTTAAAAAGGCTCACCACCCATTCCCATATGGCCTCATGTTGAAGATATACAGCGCCCTCCTCACTGGCTCCCATGTCACAAACCCCTGCCTTGTAGACAATGCCTATACAAGGCAGACATGTAAGGAGGGCATACCAGGATGGGACTGCAGAGGCCCAGGGCCCCTCCAGTGTCTTGGCATCAGCAGTCCTGGGTGCCCCTAATGGCAGCCTTGCTGTTCATGAACAAACAATGTTTCGACACAACATTGATCTGGCAATGCAAAAAAATAAATAGTGAGCTATGGTGGGCTCCTCGTTATCTTAATTGAACAGGCATGAAATTATAGTGGACTAATGACCAGCCTACGGGTCTTTTTGAAGATCTGCTGTCAAGTAAAACAAATACTTCAAATTTACAGTGTTCTTCATTGAAGTGGCTTAAGGGCACATTTACTTAAGGAAGAGAAAGTCAATAGATCAATTTATGTACTTACGTAAATGCTGCAATTGTATTCGTGCGAGCAGTAACAGATATCTATGCACATATATTCAAAGTAGTTGTGTCCTCAAAACAGAAATGAAGACATAATACATAATTAAAATAATTAAGAAAACTAATTTGACTTCTAATTGAACCTTGATGGTAGGGGGAAGCCTGACTGGTTTCAGCCTGGGAGGGGGCAAACCAAGACAAATGGTAAGCTTGGTGTGTTCCATGAAAAATATATAGTCTTAAGAATAACTGAACTAACAAGTGAAGTGCAAACCTTGTCTACAGTGGAATGACCATCCTATGTTGGATGTATAAACTTAATTTACAAAATTTGTACCAAATACAAATTTGGAGTACATTGCTAAGGAATACAAATTTTTGTTTTACTAATTAATTACATGATTATAGTAGAAAGAGAGCAGGGATATGTTTCTATTCCAGATTTATGTGCTGCTTCACCAACTCTTTGTGGAAAATAATGTATGAAAAACTATAAATGGCTGGCCTGTAGTCACATCAAAGTCTGTTTTGGGCTTTTATACCACCAGAGCGAAGGTCAGTTGTTTCATAAAAAGTCACCAGAGCTCATAGGTGTGGTTATTTACAGGCACTCATACATTATTGGTTAAAGTATATGATTTTGTACAGTGTACAGTGCTAACTTTATCCTATTAAAAAAAACTGTGACTTATTGTAAAAATGCAGTCCCAGTCCCAGAGAGGATTCACATAAATTATATATTTTAAGGTCAAAAATAATATATTAGATTAACTTCATATGTAAACGGAAACAGGTCCATCTTTTAATTGTCACAGTGATCAGTAACACCTGAATATTTATTATCACGGGCTGGCTTAGAATGATAGGGATTGTAGTACAGGGTAAGATTCATAGAGTAATAGATTCTAGTGTGCCCTTTTAGGTAGATTATTGTCTGGTTGCTGCACACTACAGAACTTGATTTTTCTGCGTTCAATGTTGTGGCTTGCAATTTAATATTAGTTACTGATTTCTTTCATTTCAAGCTTCCCAGACACCATTTTAAAATCTCTGGTTTTAATATTTAGCTTGGCAAAAAAGATATATATGTCTCATTAGTACTTTCAAAATACTGTAAATACTATAAGTATTAGCTGTCATGGTGGGTAGCTGGAAAGAATAGCTGACAGCCTACCCGCTGATAATGTCAGAAATAGACTTAAATGCTGTGTTTTGTTCCCTTTCTTTATGCGTGATTTATATCTAATAATGCTAATCTAATTCACTATTGATGAGGGTTATACTTAAATCATATAATCACACCAAAACATGCATTCTTCTGGGATAAAAGCTTTTAATCAATTATTTCAATTTTGAGATTGTCCAATAATTGTTATTTCATATTTCTTTTATTTCTCGTGAAACCCAGATATTTTAATATGGGCCAAATAGTTTTCTTTTTTGAAACTAAGTCTGTCGTAAGGTGTCGTATCCCAGCTCTTAACACTGAAACCACACCTACCACCCTTACTCAGAAGACAAGACAGAAGAAGAGGAGGAGGAAAAAGAATAAAAGAGCTGCAGTAAAGGAGACAGGGATATGGCAAAGGTAGGGAGAGTGTGAATAAGCATGAGCGAGAGTGTGAGGAAACATTAGTGGGAGTTATGATGTACCATCATCAGTGCCTAGCTTAGTATAATGTATTGGGAGTTAATTTGTACCACAATCAGTGCCTGGCTTAATATATAGTAATGGTAGTTATGCTCATACCCAGGAACTCTCTGGGTTTCATCTGGAGACTTCGGGTGAAGTGCTGCTTTTCAGGGTCACTTAGGGGAAACTCTGGGTCATGGGTGCATCATTGCTGCAAGCCCACCTCCCCACCCACTTTCCCATTAAAAATAGCGTTTGTCCTGCAACGTCGGAAGGGCCATCTGTGATGTCAGCGGGACCTTCTATTTGCATCCCACAAGGGACGATCTGGGTAGCCAGAGCCAGAAAGTTCCTAGGTATGGTTATGCTGTACCACTATCAATGTCTGGCTCTGTATATTGTGATGGGAGTTATGCTGAACCACTGTCAATGTCTGGCTTCTTCTATAGTGATGGGAGTTATGCTCTATCAAACATTGGTATTATCTGTTCAGTTAATGTTATTTATTGAAACGTATTTTATTTTTCTTATTTCTATTTTTTTTCCAGTTTATATACTGTTTACAAATATGTGCAATAAATAATAATGAAATTTTTTTTTTCAAATTTATAGATATTAATCAAGCACTGATCATACAACAAAAATATTTAGAATGGGGGGCACAACCTAAATAGCATACCAGACATACACATTCAGATTTCTGGGTTGATGCTAAAATAATAGTGACCCATAAGTACAAAAAAACATAGCAAACATTTAGCGCATACCCAGCCAATAAATATTGGAGATTCTGTTGCACTATATGGCCATATATTTTTTAGCCCACCACTACGTCAAAGGTATTTGCTGGGTATGTGCTGAATTCTTGTTCTGTTTTGGCTTACCAGATAATCAGTTTTTTTTCACTTTTGATATTTGAAGGAAGGTAGACAAAGTGACTTTATACATAATCAAGAATATGTTATTAATACAATATTTGCATGCATAAACAAGTTGTTTGCAAAATTTTGGGCTATATTATTTTATTGCTCTTATGCTTTAGTGTTTTTGTGGAGTGATTTTATGCGCCTTCTCTGGTTATGTTTCAACAAATGAATTAACAACAGACTCTGCTTCCACCTTGGAATTATCCCTTAATAGGCCGACGCAGCTGCCTTGTTGACGAGGGTGTGACTACTAATGCTTGTGTTTCTGCTCAGCTTTTCGTGGCACTTTCCCTGCTTGTAAAAATAAACACAGATAAAAATAAATGACATCGCCATCTGTATTATTCAGATTTCTTCCCCTCCATAAAAGTGGTAAAACTAATTATAAAGCCATTAAAGAACAGTGCACTCAGAAGAGCTGTTGTGATACCTTATTGGAAGAATTTAGGATTAACCCGTATGAATCTCAGTAACACTAACTGCATACTAACTAAAAGGAAACTTTTGAACTGTTTCAGAAATATGAATATGGCAGCCGTAGGTACAGGTATGGCTGACGATGGTCCTATTTCTTCCATTTGGTTATTTGGGCACTTTGTAGTTTGGTTATTAATGTGCAAGATGAACTGACTGAACTGTAAACCTGTGTATTCAATAGGCTGACCTCACATTTCTTTGCCCAAAGTTGTGCAATTTGAAATGCAGATCTTCTGAATGTATTACTCATTGAAAACATAGGGAATTTGCATCAACTATGGAATAACTTTGGAAATATGTTTGTAAATTAGATCTGCCTCACTGGACTAGAGTTGCACAAGAACTGGACTGCACTGGAGGTTTACATAGTGGTCTAGGTAGCCAAGCATGAATGTAAAAAAATAAACCCATTGATCTCTCGTTGTGCCTGGTGCTCAAGAGCGTAACGATCGGAGCTAGAATGTGTTCCAGTGGCTTGCCATTCCTCTGCTTAGAGAATGTGGAAAGCAGAAGAAGAATGATCTCTGCATGTGAATGAATAAAATATCCCTGCATCCCTGATCACTAGTGACTGAGAGCCCCCAGAATAACCTACACTAACTTCCATAATCTTAAAGAGAATCAAGGAAATCATCTTTATGCAACATCATCTGTTTATCAAGTTCCCCAAGTATATATGCTTAGGCACAAATGCTATAGAAACATTCCCACCAAGTCTATTTGTGTTTCCTCTACCCACCAGGCAGAGTTATATGGCCATATGGAAGCAAATGATTGTTGAGACCAATTGGTGGTTATCCATAGCAATATATATCAAATATATTAACTGTTGATCATACTGAATGTAAGAGTAAACAATAATAAGAGTGACTACCCTGTTGGGTCCAGAAAATATATTCATAGAGAAGTTTTTTTATTGCCATCAAATGCTTTTGACTCCCTTAAAAACACAAAAAACCTCTATAATTGCCACTGGATAATGTCATGTTTTTACATGTTTACTTTAAGCAATGCAATGATTTAGTGCTTACTCATGGATGAACAAGATTTCCCTAGGAGTTGATTAGTGTAGGTGGAGAGACCACTGGCTAAGTACATTTTAGTCAGTGCTGAAATTAATTAGCATCGTGCACCTCTTTTTTACTTTAGGAACTCATAAAATAGAAAGGTAAATACTTAAAGAAAAGTTTAATGTAGAAGAAATAGCTGCCACACAGAATACCCAGTTTTAGTGACTTTTAAAAGTACTCTTCCATGTTGAATTTAACACTTTGTAATACGGAACAAAAAATATCACTCCTGGTACTACTGAATGCCAAAACCCTCCATAGAAATAATTATTTGTTTGTATAAAATTTTATCTTATTCATGTTTTTTTTTTCTATGTGATCTGCCAAGGTTTGTTTCCTTTATATTCTATATAGTGTAATTAATATTTTGCCTTAATGGAATTTCACCTTTAAAAGAGTGTATTTCATACGTAAACAGTCTAGTTTAACACGGATAATAACAAATCTACCGTTATATCGAAAACAGGCAATGTCAAATATCCCAAAATAAGAAAAAAACGGGAAACAAAGCTTACTCGCCCCACACAGGTAGGGATAGTCCAGCAAACACCAAGTCTTGTTCAGGAAGCATCAAAACAACCAATTTTTCTAAAAAGTATTTATCAAGTACAGGTCACCAGTATGATCAGTGCTTTGTAGACTGGGGGTTTGATACATCGGGTAGAAGGAGGAGTGCTCTGTTATGTCCTCTGACATACAAAATACATTTGCCCAAGACCAAATACCGATACTATTTTGTATGTGGCTCATGAGTTCTATAATTGCTAATCTTATGCGTTAAATATACCCCTTAACAAGAGCAGGTTTTCTATCACCGCCACAACATTGAAAAGATGAACAGAGTGGAATTGACACTTTTACAATACGACTGCCAGGGACTATTATCAAACTGCTGATCTAGAGTTTACTGGCAGGTAGTAACTGGCATTTTCCTTCGGTTTAGCTCCAATTGATAGTTATCTGGTTCATTTAGCAGAACTCAGGCATCCACTGTCACTTACTGATCTATGTAATTTGCTTTAGATGTTTCCAAGCATTGTTTTAATTAACACATGGAGGGCCTATTCATCAAAGTCTTCTGGCTGCAAACCGAGTGCGCTAATTATTGCTTGATTTATAAAACAGAAAAAAAAAGGGACTCAATTGTATAAATTGTGATAGAATAAAATTATAGCTGTTTTTGAAATGAAAGCAATAACTGGGGATTAGCACAAATAACATAAAATATCTATATGACAGCAGACAAAGAAAGTGTAGAATCTAGCAGACATAGGTTAAATCTTATTATAGAGTCATTATATAGTAAAGTTATTTACAAGTTTTAACTTATATAGAAAAAATACATTTCTTTCAGACTGGTATTAGAATGCTAAACTAGGAATTACCATTAGCAAGCCCTTTTAGAGTTCATTTAAAATGACCCTTCTTCTAAGAGGCTCCTTGCAGGCAAAATTTATTAGCACAGCTTTGGTGTTGCATCTTCTGAAAAGAAGAGATGGTGTGACCTGCCGACTTTAATGTATTTATCTTGAGGCAGAATTCCAATATCTATCTCCAGGTATATATTATGAGAAGGAGAGTGGAGCATGAGCCTAAGTAAGACTACTTAGTATGTATTTCAGATGGTGAAAAAAACATGCCTCAAATTTGTCTTCGTAGGTTAAGTATGTTAAAAAATATATATATATAGGAGTAATGTTGACTCGCACGCTAGCTTCCCCTTTGGCTAATATAAGACAAAAATTTATATTCCTATATCCACCTATTCCAAATGAAGATAGCCTTTGTCTATACCAGATGGTTAACATACTGAACATGGTATATGTTTAAACTGAGTGTAAGTTATTGCTTACAAACTATTTTTAAGAGACAGGTCTACTTTATTACCCCACTTGTCTCCTGGCTACCGACCACTGGCTTGTTTAATGGACTACCCCGCTTGTCTCCTGGCTACCGACCACTGGCTTGTTTAATGGACTATCCCGCTTGTCTCCTGGCTACCGACCACCTGCTTGTTTAAAGGTTTACCCCACTTATCTCCTGGCTGCCGACCCTCGGCTTGCTTAACAGACGACCCTGCTTGTCTCCTGTCCCAAATACTGCTTTGGATTCTTGTTACTGCACCTGGGCTGCCTGCCTTGATCAATAGGGCTGTCAGTGCTTTGCTGAGTTCATTCCTGTGTCTGTTCTATTGCTGCTGCCTTTCATTTACATCTGAACCCAATAAGTTGGGCATTGCCCTATATCTCGACACTAACACACACACATACACAGTGTATGTGAGTCATACGATGCTCATTGTTCCTTATTTTCCTATGAGTGTATGGCACTAATAAAAATATTCTTTTGTTCTTATTACAAGTAGTAACTAATCCTGTGCATCTTTCAGTATATGATTATTTTTTTCTTTTTATTAAAACATGTATTCAGTCTATATACAGATATCCAAACTGTGCATGTAAAAAACACAATAGTTGAATGATTCTAAACACAATACTTGATGATTATATTTAAAACATGCTGCAATATACTGGATTCCTATTTTGAACCCCCCCAGAAAATAGAAAGTAACGCTATTAGGAAATAGAACAAGTACATAAACAATGATTACAGTGACACATAATATATGCACTGTAGCAACAGAAACAGTAGGGGTTATGCATATAGATCACTTCCAATGCATAGTGTGAAAATTGAGAAATGGCCATAGCAACCAATAGAATGTACCTGTTAATTGCCCTGCTTTGCATCAGGAATTACACTACATCGACAAACATAAACAAGAGCTCTATAGGACAGAGACTTTGCAATATACACCCCGTATCGACTACTATTTATGAATATGCACTTAGTTAACCTTCTCTGTATTGTAATGCAAACTGAGAAGAGCTATATTTAGTCTTATATATATATATATACAAGGGACATTCAAAAAGTCCCCACACTTTTTTTAACTCTATTTATTTCAAAACAAATTACAACAAAAACAAAATACATCACTTTTCTACATAGTCACCTTCCTTTGCGAGGCAATTTTCATCTTCTGAAGAAAATCATCACCTTCTTCACCATAACGGGCCAAATCTAAGCGCTTGCGATTACGCTCCTCTGTCAGCTGCTTAGGCACCCACCGGGCACACCCTTTACTGAACTTAAGGCTGTCATGAAGCAGGGTATAGACCGATCCAACACTCACATCCAGCTTTCCTGCAACCTCTCCAACTGTTATCCTTCTGTTTTCGCGAATCGGTTCCTGGGTTCTTTCTTCATTCCTGGAGCTCGTGGCTGTAGCTGGACGTCCGGAGCGATCCATTCATAGACGACTCTAGAAGACTACCTTCTGCCCTCAAAAAGCATATGACACCAACGCTGTTCCTCTTTGGTGCAATTTATAAGTTTCGCAGCCATCTTCACCCCAGGGTGAAAAACTCTTTTACTAAACTGCAAGGGCAGCTGGCTTGCCAGACAGAACTAGTCACATGACACGCTAAGACACGACCAATTACTACTCCTCCCGCCTTATAAAAAAAGGTGAAGTGAATAACACGGATAATTTTGTTATAATGGCTCCTGTCAGTGGGTAGGATATATTAGGCAGCAAGTGAACATTTCATCCTCAAAGTTAATGTGTTAGAGCAGGAAAAATGGGCAAGCATAATGATTTGAGAGACTTTGACAAGGGCCAAACTGTGAAGCCACAAAGCAAAGATGTTTTAGGAATGGCTTGAGGAACAACGAGTTCAAGGCCTCCAAAGATTTTTCCATGATCCCTCTCACATCACGTTGTGCAATATGCATTGCATCCTACTTTATCTTAGTTGTAACCACCCAACAAGAGCTATCAAAGGAGCACTAAGATTTGTAACACCCCAGGCTGTGAAAACATTTACTCTGTTTTTAAACTTTATGAGTATTAACGAGACAGTCCTACCTTTCATTATATTTTTGACATGGCAAGTGTGTCTGGTTTATGGAAAAACACACATTGCTATCTTTATCAGCCCCAGCTCTCCCTCGGGCAGTAATGCCACTTTCCCACAAAGCTTACACAGAAGTCATCTTTCAATAACTGAATAGATACTATTGTAGGTCTAGTCTTGTAAAGCAAACAAGATAAAAATACTTCTGTTAGACATATCTGACATCAAATTATTTATGACAAGAAATTACAGGATGCACCTAAAATGTATTTACTGTGACACATTTCACTAATAATGCAATTGCTTGCATTGGAACATGAAAATCCAGATCATGTCATCTCCTACTTTTATATGGAAAGGGGCTCCGTGGATCAGTGATGAAGAGACATAATTGCTTGGCCATGTAAGTCTGTTAGTGGCCTTTTTCCGTCATCATCTCTTGTACTTTATGGGGAGACGAAATATGATAGGGCTAGCCTAGGGCTAGCCTAGCTTGAGCCTAGGGCTAGCTGTATCTGGGTGCAGTATTTCTTTGGTTCCCCCCATAACTTAAACACTCACTCAAATATCACGCACTTACACACAGACGCAAGCTGTCTCCCTCCTCTCTCGTGCAGCACTAACCCTAGGCTCACTTCTAACACCTTAACATCACACACTGAAACATATACTCACACTAACACAATGCACTATATAGAAACTCTAACACCAAATACTAACTCATACACTCACTCTAACACCATATGCTGACACATGCGCACATGCTAACAAAACTGTTACCACACCCAAACACTAAAACTATACGCTATTATACACACTCTAATACCATATACTGACATATACTAACACAAAATACTAACACACTCGTACTAAAACCATACATTAACATACAAAGACACTCTAACACCATATGCTGACATATAGACTCACGCTAACAGCATACACTAACACACACACTGACAATATAAAGTAAAATGCAAATGGTATACACTAACACATGCTAATATTATATAGTCACACACACACAGATAACACTAGATGCACACACATGCTAACACCGTACACAGAGGCGTAACTACTACCCCTGCGACACATTATTTCTGTCTCCCCATATCGATTCAAAATTGTTTAGAAAAGGTCCTTCCAACCTGGACCGCACCAGTCTAGTTTGGAAGGGCCATTTCTAAACAATTTTAAATCGGCACAAGGAGACAGGAACATACCGGGGTCACGTGACGTCCCCTGACCCCACGGTAAAACCGAGGATGCTCGCAAAGTGTCTGAGAAGCTAGACAGAAAGCTGCAGGAGCAGCAGGAGGTAAGCAGGGGCAGGAGGGATAAATGTATATGTGTTTGTATATATATGTATGTACTAAATATATATATATATATATATAACTAAATCTTGGGTTTACATCCGTTCACGTGGGTGGATTTCACTGAACTTGGCTTGTGTTTGAACAAATCCCTGAATAATGATTTTGCAGAGCTGTATCTTTAAAGATAGTACTGGTTGCATCTAGGCAGTATTTGCATACAAAAGTTTTCTATGTGTATAGAATGGTATGCTCAGTGTTGTATTCTAGCCCTGAGCAGCTTCTAAGACCAATACATCACTGGATATCTCAGACCTTTATATATTGCCCATTGTTACAAATAATAGAAATATGTGCTTACAATTTTTGCTTTCTCTCTTTCCTTCTTCATTGTCTGCATGGAAGCCAATGGAAACCACAGGACTAAGTCAAGTGCCGCTATGCACAGGTTGACTTGGTTTGGGAAATGTTAGGTGCCCATCTAGAAGAACTCATCACCAATCCATGGTCAGTTGTTGCAGCTTATACTGATGAGGAATTCTTCAGTTCCATAGACAGTGGTGAGTAATGTTGTTTCTTTATATACTGCAGGTCTCAGCCTAGGCCAGTTCAATCAGTTGTTGAGGCTTTGTGAGAGTAGTAATGTAAAACTCATACAGTAATAGGCTGCCTCCTGCTGTCATTGTGTTCTGTTCTGAAAGCAGAAGGCAAACACTCAAGCTAATAACATAAAATGTTTCCAAAACAACAATACTTTGAAATCAGCCACTAGATTTATGATGGAACAATTGTGCTTTCATCATTTGGTTGCTGAGACTGTTTTGAAAGTTTTTGGTTGGGTACAGAAAGAGTTTCTTGTAGGGTGAAATGTCACTAAATGTAGATGGTGGAAGACGCAATGGAGCCTACACTGCTCTAATAGCTTAAAACACTTCTAATGCATACCAAGAGAGTGGGGCATTGTGAGCTATGATGTATGTGATTTTCTTACTTATCAATAAATACAGGGGATTAAGGGGAGTTGATGATGTGTTTTGGTTCCTCCTGTATACACAACTGCAGATACAGGTAGCTTTCAGGAACCTCAATGTACTGACATTGATTCATTTACGCAATCTTTTCCATGGGAAACCAAAGTATATTTTCCTGGGGGAAGAGCTTAACAAAGAAATCAATGTAATGAATCTCACTTCCCCTACTTTTATCCTATCACTACCTTATACCATTCATCCCCAAGCCCTCCGTTTCACAGAGATTTAAATAGCAGGGATATGAAAGGGTTTTTCAGGCATCAACTCAAGGTAAGATTATAATAATATCATCTCATGGTCCTACAAAAGAGACTATATACAAAATCACAATTTCTGGTAAACATTTTCATTAATCATGTAAATATTTTAGCTTTTTCAAAGCCCAGACTTAAGCTAAAATTCAAAGGTAATTTACAAAACAATTAGCTCAAGCAGTGCATAATGAAAAGCCTGGGCCTTCGCCATCAACTTTTGATGTGAATACCAAATAAGTTGATGTTATAGCCTCTGGGAGTTTGTTAGATCCAAACAATTTTCCACACACTTTTTAGCTTGCAGAATTTTTGGAACCTAGTAAGGGGGTTTGATTTGTTTGAAAAAATTCCATTACAATTTGTATTGTTGGTGGAGGCACTTCTTTCCAGGTTCAAGACCATTAATCCAATTCGGTGTCCCTGATAAACACCCCAGCAGAGAATAATTTATTTTTTGCAATGTTAATTGGAGAGCATTTTGTAGAAGGTATAAATGTACAAGAATTATATTATCTAAACCGGTTATGATGTCATTCATAAATTAGTTACCTGGATTTGTCTACTTGGGTTGACCCAGGTGTCAATGGGGGTGTAACATGGTTAGCTAATCTGAGATTCTGGGCTTAGATTCAGGTTTGCAGCCTGTATTTATGCCAATGAGCAAAATACAAAAGATCAAGGACTCAATCAGAACATTCAGAAGCACACAAGTAAACAGAGGAAACACCACGCACCAAGATTAGGAGGATTTATTAGTGCAACAAATGCACCAATAGCCATGTGATTTCCTTGAGATACATCTGTGATTAATGTAGGTAATGTGTATTGAAATCTTCAATGTGTGCTCACGGCGCCACGTATCTAAGTGTGTCACCTTGTCTACTGTAGTAGAAGGGGACCCTGTGCCTCAAATGGTTTGGTAGCCAAGGCACATCAACCTTCCTCCCAACCCTGCAGTCACCATACTTATGGAGAGGGTCGGATTAGGGAGAGGTGAGGTCTGTGACATCATGGGTGCTTTGGTTGAGTTTCTGAAACAAAAGCACCTGTGTGAAACGGTATCCCTCAATCAGTAATATATCCTGGCCTAGGCCGACAATGTTGTATAACATATTCCTTTCTGTGAATGTCTATATGCCACAAAAAAATTGTCAGTTAGGTCATCCAATTAGGAGTGAACATTTAATTATGTTGTAGGATGGATTACCGTATATGTATCCTGTACAACCTTTTCTCAAGTAAGAAAGAGAAAGAGTGACACTTTCACATTAAAGTAACTATGGAAAAATGTTTCCTGTGATGATCCTTTTGTGATACAATTATTTATTATCATAACATCTTTTCCCCTCATGCTAACCTGAAATACAGAGCATTTAAATGTATACAACCACTTTCAATTTTTAGGTAATAGTTTCTCTGCAAGAAGTATCATAAATTTTATACATAACACAAAATTCTAGAAATATTTATGATGTTTATTTGTATTCAAAATGTTTATTGTCATAGGAACTAGATCTATGTGCGTTCTTTATTTAATGAGTCTGGAGCTATGGCGAAAACTGAATATTTAATTACGAATTCTATTTTACTAGCAATTAGATTTTTGGTAAAGGACTGCATAAAAGATAAAATAAATAAAAAGAAAATCACTAAGCTTGTTAATAGAGCAATTTGACTTGGTTTTCACGACCATGCAGGAGCTGAGGGTGTTGGAAACAGGTCAGAAATGATCAATTAGCTTCATTTCATCAACTCCATGGGGAATCGTGCGTTTTAAAAGGCAGGATGCAAGGGCGTTTTCAGAACTTCAACAAAGAAATGGCTTCTTTATCCGGTGTTTGCTGCCAGAAGCAGCTGCAACACAGGGAGTTAAGTGAATGTTTCTTCTGGATTTCCAATGTGCTGTGTTCCTGCAACTTTATCAAAACCCCTCTGACCAAGAGCTTAGAAATCCGCAGCGTCCTCCAGCATTAAAGGGAAATCGTTAAGCTTTGTAACATACTTTAGAAGTTTATGAAAGCGACGCTGTAGCAAATATGCCTCAAATCACCTATTATTATTTCTTTCAGCACAGGAGGAACTTTGTTGTAAGTTCAAACAAGGACACCTAGAAACAGCAAAGAGTCCTTTATAGGTCTGGGCAACAGCTGCTGTATGACTATTCCTGGATTACATTACCAGCCTGTTGCCTTATACCATATAACCTTCTATAGTGTGCTGCGCATATGTTTATCTGAAAATCCCAGGTACAATTTGTGTCTGTGTTTAATGCGCAGGAAACCTCTTTATACAGGTTGTGTTACTTTGTAGCATACAGCCCCCTTCCAAAAAACATATCTATACATGAGAAGTAAGCTCCTGGTCCATCCATGTGCATCATCAACAATGAAGCTGGTTCATCTCATGCTAAACTTTTTAAACAACTTCACATTTTTGATCATTTAATAATCAGTTTCCAGAACTGTAACCCACTTACCATCATACAATGGATGTGACCCAACTATTTACCCTGTGGCAACTGCACCTTACCTGAGGCTAACTCTGGATTCATCTCTTTCCCTCTGGATTGTAAGCATGAGCAGGGCCCTCCTCACCTGTTATTTCTGTAAGTCAAATTGTTACGTCCTGTCTACCCATTGAATAGCTCTACGGAATATGGTGGCGCTATATAAAACAATAAATACCGATAAGAATAGTTCTTACACTACCCACAATAATGAAGTAACTAAAACTTGCTTCTTTTGTAGAAAATATCACAAAAATCCACCCATTTGATCTCGTTCTGCAACAAAAACATGTGCTAAACTCCTTGCTCATAGGTCTGAGTGAGTTTTCTCCTGTTGTAAATTTTCATGATTTTGAAAGTTGCCTTTGCGCATGTTCAGTATATAAAAAAGAGACAACTAGCTATATAAACAAAAAAATAGTAATAATTGATACCCTAGTTTTGCCACATTTTGTGACAAATCTTAACTCTGCTAAAAAAAATAATGGAACGCTTGTTTCCCTATAAATATATTCAGGCTTATCTGAAAATCTCTTTTGGTGTAAAAACCAGTATAAACTAACATTTCAATTTCATTTTTTTGAAAAACATGGATATCCAGAAAAGTGATGGTGAACCTTGTGATGGTGCTTTCCACCAGCTTAATTTTAAGCTTGTGCCCCAAAATAATCAAAGCAATAATCAAAACTAGACACTTGAAATTGGCAAGGTATAAGTTTACAGGACAAAAAGCCAACAGCTAAATAAAATAAAATTATTATTATAATTATTATTATTTCTTAGTTACGTGGCTGTATAGACATTTATCTAGAATATTTGTTATTGTTTCTAATACAATGTTATAAAAAAATTCCAGGCATCGCTATTTTGCTAAAGCAAAGCAAATAACAAATCCACGGAATAAAAATGTGATTTTGCAATGAAGTGTGTGATCGGGTTGGTAATGGAAAAAAATTGGAACAGAATTAATGGGATGACACCTTAAAGGAAAAAAACGAATACAATTATTGTTGTACCTTGTGTTTTTCGGTACTGCAAGCAAAGCGATAAACTGGTCAAAGTCTACAAGCTTGGAGACATACAAAAGAAATCCTAGACTTTTGCCTTCCAGAAAATGGTGCACTTTTTTCAGTTTTATTTCGGTTTTTTTATTTCCATTTTTTTTCATTTCCATTTTTTTTTTTACAGCTCACAAATATTAGCATGGAAAAATATTCAGAATCAGGTTATTTTGTAACATTTTTTCTATGTGTGCCATACTGTAACCTTTATCACAACATTTTGAGATGTGTAAAAACATGAATTATTCTGAGGAGCAATTTCTAAAGTCCATCTGGAAATATAGGAAAATAAAATTAAACAAATAACCTATAATGTCATAGAATGGCGACCAGCTCATAGATTGGCAGCTGCATTTCAGTCAGTACTGCTTCAGCTATATTCCAGTTCATATAGATCATAAATATACGTGTAAATAGTGGCTTGTTATGCATTATGAAGAGTCAAGCCGAATGAGCCCTGCCTAATACATAGTTAAATCATTGCGATTTAACCCATCAATTGATTGATGTATTAAACAGTCTATCAAGTGATGCTCACTGGGGTTGACCTTTTATTAATGGATATAGAAATCAGTCAGTTGAAACTGCAACTCTCCTGCAAACGCTAGTGTAAACTCATCTACAAAGTGAATGCGCCTCTAGTGATCTCAGGTATTTGCAGTTGTATTGATTTAGTCGCAACTACGGACGTCTGTGAATTTATTCTCATCTGTGCTTTGGTTTCAAATATGTCTTCCCATTGTCTGCAGTCAAAATCTAGCTTTGTTTTTTAAAAATGAAATCCACCCATATATATCTATACATTATTTTACTAATCAGATTAAACATCTCCGAGCGATCAGACCTACAGTCATGCGCCTTTAGGATGGAACAGGTGAGGGGGTTTGCTTTAACCCCACCACAATCTTCTTTGATCTGCCCCTCATTTCTATTTAATATTCATATGGGTTTTCCCCCTAGATTTAGCGGAGCTTCAGATGTACGTTCTAATGATCTGATCAAGAGTGTGTCGTTTTTTACACTGAATATCTTACTAATGTACTCTTGCATGATACCTTGTACTAATAGAGGGTACAAGCATCCCTCTTTAGAACAGACATGCCTTTTTTGTTGGTACTCAAATTCTAGGTGCTCAGAATTTTTGAAGGCAATAAGTGCATACGTGTTCTACAGCAACACAATATATATATATATATATACATAAACAGTGTAAATAGGTTTATAAATCAAATTGTCTAAATAAAACACGTTTTACTTACATGAATAGCTATAGATCATATGAACAGATTCTCGCACCGGGGCCCTGAGGTTTCTAGTTACGCCCCTGGTTAGGCCTGTCATTAGGTTGGGGGCCATTTTGTATGTCACCCTACCTCGTGTAGTTTGAACCCACCCTCTCTATTTTGGGGAGTTTAGGTGGGTGTTTTTTTGTCACAGTCGGGGGCGGAAGCTTACCAGGGGGTGAATGTTCTGGGGAGAGCATTTGGCGGTATTTCGGTGGAAGGTTCATGGCTGGTGGAGCTTGGAACCTCAGGTCTAGGTCCTTGGCATCCAGGTACATCTTCCTCTGTGTTGGTGGTACCTGGATATCCTGGTAAGCTTAGGGGAGATCTTCGGTTTTTTTTTACTCATGTTATTGATCGTTGTTCAGCTTTTGGTAGTCATTGTCCTGTTAACGCACCTATTTTGGTTTAGGTTGCATGGGGCCCTTTTCATATACCGGTGGCCAGATTTCAAATACCATGAGATGGTCTACAAAAGCAGAATACATTTAATGTAAAATTTCTAAGTACCAGAAAGGGTTTATTTTACATAACAAGTTCTTTTCTGCTCTTTTCTTCGTATCTATCATGGCACATTAAGCTTGGCACAGCCCTGCTCAGCATGCCTTGTATTTATACAGCACACGCTAGTAATTCTGCAGGAGGTCTGCTAAAAAAACATGCCCGTACCTCCACAGCTCAGTCGGTTTGCGTTTGCTGTAATCACTTCTCTGCAAATTCATTTCCTCGGATGTACATATTTCTTTGGAATGTGCCCTTATTATCTTATTTTATGTTTTCATGGGTTGCTGTTTTTTTTTCCTATTAAGTGTTTATTAAGTTTAGAGTGATTATATTAAACTTTAAGTGTACATTAGGATGCCATAAAATAAATATGATTTACTTTTTTGTAAATGTTAACCCCTTCACCATTCCTGCTATATTTGTTTAATTGTCCAATTTAAAGGTTTTAAATCATCCATTTAGTCATGTCAGTTTGTCACAGTGTTTGGTTGTGTGACTGTGTTTGTCTGTTTGTGTGACTGTGTTTGCCACTGTGTTTGTCACTGTGTTTGTCTGTTTGTGTGACTGTGTGTAATCTCTGGTAATAGAGGAGTTAATTCTCTGAATCTACTGCCTGGTATTAGAGGGGTTAACATTCTATATCTACTCATGGTCTGTAATGAGTTTATGTATATTATTACATCTGAAATCAACATGGTTTCCAAGGCTTCTTAATAATTAATATATAATAGTATATGTGAATCAGGGTGTATGTGAGATATATATATAATATATAAAATGTATTTTATGTGTATGTGACGGTGTGCATCAGTGTATATACATATATATACATATACACCTGTTTGTGTGATCTCATCTGCTTCATCGTGTGTCCTTGAATGGCAGAAAACAAATGTGGTAACCCTATTTGGGGCCCCCTCTGCACTTTTTTTTAAATATAAATTTTGTTTTCGTAATCATTTTTATAATCAACTCATTTTCCCGTAGCCCCTTTTCCCCACTATATCCTTTACCCCCCCCCATACAGCACCTGTCCCCCCACAGTGGGGGGGCAGTGGTTGTAGTGGGGAGAATAGATGCTAGTAATGGGGGGGACAGGGCTAGTGGGCCCTCCACTACAAGCCCCTGTCTGTCCCCCCACTACAAGCCCTGTCCCCCCACCTACAGCACCTGCCCCCCCCACTACAGGATGGGAAGGGGCCCCACTATTATATTGTTTGCCCAGGGACCACCAGAGCCTTGAATCGTCCCTGGCTTCAGGTATGTTATACAATATACTCTATGTCTAGATTGTAAGCTCATGTGAGCAGAGGCCTCCTCACTTGTTGTTTCTGGATGTCATCTTAAATACTAATTGTCCTGTCTACCTTTTGTACACTGCTGCAGAATCTGATGGCGCTATTCAAAACAATAAATAATAATAATAATCATATATATGTGATGATGAAGCGCTTTAAATTGGGAAGTAAGAACCTCCTATGCTATTTTACAGAGAATATTTATTACCTTCACACCAATAAGGTTATCATTTGAATTTTCCCTCTAGGACTTTACACTGTTGATTTAAGCTTTGATAAATGTAAGAAAGGCCTTGTAGGTATGGTATGTGTGGAAAATATGTGAGGCAAGATCAAAATAGGTGTAGTATGTTTGGTGGGTAAGGCTTTAAAAATTATCGGCTGTTTTTGTGTGCGTAAAAGCATGGTGCTCTACATACATGGGCACGAAGCCCAATAACCGTTCTGGCCTCTGTAAAGACATGGTCTAAACAGAGCATTGGGACATAACAGAAATAATTCCCTGTCCAACATACTTCTGTTGGGAAATACAAAAAACATTGATGAAAGGTTCAGTTTTTTTTTAAGTAGAATTGTAGGTTTATGTTATTATAGATCAAGATGTCCACTTATGTTTCAATGCTTCTAAAAGATTAAAGGATTTACACCCTGTCACTGGGTATTGTGCAATCGCTGACATGTTCTCTTTGTAATATTGAACAACATAATTATTATACTCAAAGCAAGTGCTTTCTGTTAAAGAGACTTAGACGGGTTTGCTGTCGTTAGAAACTATTTTTTTATTGAGGTGCAGATAGGGGAATACACAAACAATTATACATGAACACGGAAAAACAGGTTAAGTGCGCCTTGGTCTTTCTTTGATATTGATTAAATGTTACAAATACATAACAATAACCGTGTATTTGGGTGTATAGGGTCTAAAGTCTGTGTTGACAGAAGAAAGCCTTACTCTGCAAAAAAAGTACTACCTATACCTCTATGTTTCTCAGACGGAACATCAGTAACGGGTAAGCCATTGAGAGCCGAATCAGTGACTCTTTGTCCATAACTTGACGTGACAATAGTGAACATAAGGCAAGAGGGTAATTATACAATGTAGCTACAGCATAGTATATGTATAGGTTGTGTGTGTCCTGTGAGCTAAGTGGCAAATGCTTTGGTATGTGAAATTGGGTGTTTACACTACATAAGTACTGCGCCATGAAAAATTGGGACTGCAAAATTATCGATGCCATTTTGAAAACATGAACTGAAGGGGGTCTTTACTTGTATTGAGATACTCAATCTCATCCTTCTAAAGACCAACCTCATCACCAAGCACCATGTAGCACCATGCATGCCAAAGGACACTTAATAAACAAAATGAACATACCCCAAAACACACCATTACACAACAGAAATCTTAAAGGACTAATAAAGCCGCCCATCATTTGATCAATCTACAAAATACAATTTAGTCTTGTGTCTAAATTAGGCTTACATATAAACCACAAATTACCACTGGTATAGAATGAGTCTGAAGAAGAAATGTCTCTGGTGTCTCCCCAATGTGCATCCTTAGTGTTTAATCTCTATGCTCTAACCCAAAGCCCCAGATAGGTTTGGCTCATGTTTCAGTCAGATTTATGAAAGGTTTGTATATTCTATACATATTCGATGATCAATAAGCTGACCACCCAGCTCCTAGTGACACTTCATAAATATGTATTTTGGAGTACCATCAGCTAAGTATTTACCAAGTCTCCCATTCCACAACCTCCCAAAGCACAGGCAGAGGGGCAGATCATCCATTCTGTCCCTTGGTTTTTCAGTGGGGGGAGGCTGCCACTTCCCTGGACCTGCTGGCCTAGGCTAATAATTTAAATGTTTCGAGAAATGTGATTTATAGTAAATCTGTCTATTTTTATAGTGACATATTTGTCATTTTACGCTTTATGACCTATGTAACGGACAATGGTACAATAAATGTAATAGAAATTACTTTTGTGTAGTGTTTTAGTGTAAAGCCGTGAGAAATAAAACAGGAAATATTAAAGGAAAGCGGGCAAAAGGTTTTGAAACGGTTAATCCCTCCAGACTCTGTTGCACCAGATGTGGCTCTGATCTACCCGAAATGAAATCCTCCAGTGAAAACAGGGGGCCAAAATCCCAGAGTCTTTTCAGTTTGGTGACATTACTCATTTGCAGTATTTTGAATCTGGGCCAGAGGTTGCTGAAACTAAAATGTCATTTTCAGAAGGCAAAATGAGCTGGAAATAAATGTGTTTGGTTGCCGTGTAATAGGTTGCATTTGCAAATGTTATTTTGCTGTATAATGCATTTTTGTAAGCCAATACGTCCAGAAAAGTGCTTACAAGTGAGTATAATCGCATGAGTGGGATTTTTGCATCCTAATTGTGTCTTGTCTGTAACAACAGTCTCTGAATTTCAATATTGCAAGATCTGTAATTAGGTTTAGTGCCAGTCTAGTGACACGGAGATGTCAGACGCCATGCTATAATACGCGATATGGTAATATGCGATGCAATATTTCATGGGTGCTCATTGCCACAATAGAACCTCTGAGGGCATTCTAAGGAGGGTGCCGCTTGTACACAAACCTCAAACTCTAGATCTTCTTGAAAAACGTGTTAATGTCATATAGTGTTGGGGGCAATTGGCAGGAGGACCTGCCGCCATTGGCCTAGTCAGTCTTGGACAAAGTCCATCGATGATCACATTGAGCAGATCACTGGTTTACCAGCAAAACATCTCAAATAATAAAAAGATGAGTACCTTAACTACATTTATAAACCATCTTCTCAAAAAATCACAACATGAATGTAAAACCTTTCGCATCACTTCTAAAAAGTGTACTTAGCGTCTCCTCTTATGTCATTTCAGGCAGAAGTGCCCGATTCTTTGGATACTTTTGACACATTAAGGGCTTCACCTGCTGTTATCCCACCACAATCTCATCCTGAATGATACTCCTCCAGAACGGTTGCAAACTCCTTGTGTAGAAAAACTCCTTTCAGCTCCAGCCTTACTTGAAAGATTACCACGCACACTAATTAGGAATCCCGCTATGATTAAAAAGACATTTCAAATTAAAACCGCCATACTGCAGAACTGGAGGGAAAAAAAGAGCTCTTCATGAAACCAGCAGGAAATGTGTTTTTATTTTTCAGCGCAGCATTGGTGGAGGAGACAGCTGGTGCAGTCACAGGGGTCAACGAAAAGACAATATTATGGGACATTCTAATGGAGTCTGCAAGGTCCATTTGAGGGTGTTTTAACCCTTAAAAGTAAACCTGAAATTAAAAAAAAACATGATTATGGAATTGTTTAATGTTAACTTAGAAAATCCCCAGTAAAATTGTCCCAAGATGTCACAGGTATTAAATAATTATGCGCTGAATATGAAACATCTCAGAGGTAATAAAAATCGGAACAAAATAATGCTGAAAAGTAAAATTATAAATAAAGAAAGTAATATCTGATCATTAAAACAGCTTCCTATCAAGTTGAAACACAGAACCCATTATCTGGTTCAAATTAGCTACATTCTACAAACACATATCTAAAAGGGACAAATGTGTGCATATATGCCAGTAATATGTGTATAATTGCCTAATGCTAGGCCAAATGTCTTACCAGGCAAGTGTGCCTTTTGGGAGCGCAACAGAGATAGTTTACAGGTCACAAATTAGTCAAAGATGCCAATGTCAGGTGACCTTGTTGAGAATCCTCATCCTTTTTTCTCACGAAAAAAAAAATATGTTGTGGACCACAGAAATCACACTAGCTAGGTGCAAGCTTAGCGGAGCAACCCGACATCATACTTCAGTACTGATGCATGGATGTTTAATCCAAGTCTAATGTGTTTAACAGTTTCCACGTAAAGTATCAAACATAACAAGTAAGATGGTAACTGCAAGGTTCATATCCCATCATATCTTCTACACAAGCAAGTGTTGTTGTTTCTTATGATCTGGGTGTGGATTGGCATTGTAACCTTATGGTTATGGATGGTGTTTTGCACCTTAACATCTTTTTTTAACCCAAAAGCAAATGGTATATCCTGGCCCTTGTAGTGAGCTTGTTGGTGATCTTTGTGTGCACATAATCATTTGTTGGGCTCTCCTTTTTTTCTACTTTGACTTAACTGGTTAGTTAACTTTGATCTGGCATGAAGCTTGCTGAAGGCATCTCACATGTGGTATTTAGAACACATTTCATTGATGTAAAATATACTCATTTGATCATCAAGATGGAATATTTAATAAAGTTGGCTATGATATTTAGCACATAGGTGTGACACAATGTATATCTCATCTCTATATACAAGGCATTTCTTTTCTTCCCTATCCAAGTGAGTAAGTAAACGTTTAATAAAACACTGTATTTAAAATAATTCCACTACTCTTGTCCTTGTTTTTGTAGAACACATTTCAAAATCAATCTATATTCTTTTTTTCCAAGCTGAGAAATGGATTGTAATAAGGCAGTGTACAAAGAACTGAAAACAAAGTGTGTTTTTCATCCAAATTTGTAGCTTTTAGTAACCTTGTTGTACTCAGCCAGCACGTCCATTGTCAATAGTCAATTAATCACTGTATTTATTGTGCAACTTTTCTCATTAGTCTTTGAAGCTTGCACTGTTTGTATGTGATCTCTCACAAGACAAGTGATTTAATGCCTTGACCCAAGAAGTACCTGTCATTTGGGAACCGCATACAATCCCATATGTACTACTGTAACTTCCAGTTTACTGACCTTCATACATATAGTCTTTCATTGATCTACCCTTTCATGTTTTAAAAGCTTGCTCAAAATGTTCTCATTTCTCTCTTGGCTTTTCAGCAGGCAGTAAATCAGTTTCGGAGTCCTATTCCTCACCTTCAAAGCCCTATACTAATCTGGTCTATCATATATCAACCTGAATTCTCACATTCCTGCACATCTTCTCTTTTAGGCTGTGTTCCAACAAACAAAGGAGTAGTTCAGGCTTTACCCACCTCTGATATTAAACCACTTGCTTTAAAATCCCTAAATACAAGGTATCCCAAGATGCTTGAATACCAGCATAAGAAAAGGTGTTGGCACGTCATCCTTGATCCAGAGCCTGACCTGGGGAGGGCCATTGAAACTAAAAGACAAACACTGACACTAAAACACACCAACTCATATCAAATCACTAACATACACCCCCACTTTCACTCACAAACATACCCAGATACTCAAACACTTGTAATTACATACCCAGACAAACACACACAGTCACATACCCAGACACACACTAAGATATCCCTACACACTAACACACCTGAACACATGTTCACACTAACATACACTGTCACATAAAAACACACAATCACGTAACCATATACACTCTAACATACCCAAAGAAACACATGTCCACAATAACACACCGGGACACACACACTCTATCATACCCAGACGCACACATTCACGTCGCTCACTTACCCTGCCTCAACATATTCTTTAATATTTCTGGGGTCACTAAACATTACGTGACCTTGGTCAACCCGAAACCCTCCTGGATTCAAGTTTAAGTGGCCTTTGTTTTAGTGGCAACCAGGGCCTGTCCTAGACCAAGTGGCACCCCAGGCAAGTATATTTGCTTGCACTCCCCATTCTTTTACACAAATGGCATTTTTTTTAAAGCCTAGCAGGATGGAGCAGTGAAGAAACTTTACAGGGTAGGGTGCAGAGCAGTAATTTTTTATGCAGGAGCAGTTGAGCCAGCTACATAGTGCGCATCACATCCTGGCACAGGAAATACTTGCTCTGTTCCTACTCTGTACAGCATCTTAACTACTCAGTGCTCTGCTGTCTGTACCACCTCCCTGGCTAATACACTCTAAGACAATACACACACACTCACTCTAACACCACAACATAGTCTAACAGTATAGACTGACCTGCATACACCTTCACTCTAACATCATACACTAACACACCACACTGTACACTAACACACACTCATTATAACTCCATACACTAACACCCAACCCAGCTTAACACTGTACACTGAAACCTCACACACTCATTCTAACACCCTACACAGTCTAGCATTGTACATTAACACCTATACACTCATTGTAACACCATGTACTGATGCTCCCCTCACACACACAATATGCACATACAGTCTAACACTGATACATACTATACACTGATTAATCTGTACACTGTCAACCCACCACACACTTATTCTAACCCTGTATACTTATACACACAGTCACACACACACTCATTTTAACCAAGGATAGGCACAGGCATGGTTCATGGAGGACATTCTCACAGTTATTAGACTCCGCGAATGGCACTAGCAATTTTCTTTATTTAAAACAATACTAAACAATGTCGCTGGGTTAAACATGTGTCAACCATTTTATTTCCCTTAGGCCCAAAATAGGAATAGGATACTGCACAATACACACATATACACTGCCCTGACAAAAGCCTGCCCATACATACAGACACATACATTTAAACTGCCCGTACACATGCCTGTCCATACATACATACAAACACATGCCCATTCAAGCTTGCAATTACACAAATGCATACTGGCTCACACTTGCCCTTGTAGCCACATGCTTACTTGCACTTAGGTGCATTTGCACACACACTTTCAAAATACAAACACACTCTCTCTCCCTATTTCTCGTTACCTCTCCTCTTTTTCTTTATCTCTCTTTTTTCTCTTCATTTATCCTTATCCCCCTTTATCACCATCTCTCTTTTTTATCATTTTATCCTTCCTTTCTCACTTCCTCTCTACTTTCTTTTTTTCTCTCCTTCCTCTTTAGCTCTCCCCTTTTTCATCTTCCACCACTTTCTAGCCAATATCTTACCTTTATTCCTCTGCCCCCTTTTTCTCCCCATCTCTTACCTTTCTCTCCCAGCCTCTTACCTTTCTCTCTCCGCTTTTTTCTTCTTTAAGTCCATAGTGCCACAGGCTGTGGCGGGAGCACAACTTCTTCTTCAGCGCTCTCCCTCGCTGTGCGCCATTTACCAAAATGTTACAGATGTATTACTTTATAATTGAGCAAACACATTAAAACATTAAGGCTAAAAATAGTGCCTTTGAGAAAAATAGTCCCAAATCAATTTAAGACAGATTTGTAGGTGTGTAGTACTAATATACGTATGCAAAACTAAAAAAGATGTGTGGATTAATTGAAAGCCATGAAAAATTAATTTTAAAATAACTGCTGTTATCATCAGGTAATTAGTAAAACCACTTAAATAATTTGACTCAACATTATTTGTATCATTTGATGTCACAATGATATTTAATGAGGCACAATGTAGAGCAGTTCCTAAAATTAAAATAAATACCTTTAGACCAATATTTGACTGTGAGGTCACGCTAATAGATTGCAAGCTCACAAACGCAGGGCCTTTTCTACTTCTGTACTAGTATGTCTTAACATTTCATTCTGTTTTTGTCAGTTATAAATCAATAAATAATCATCATAATACGTATTTAGTCAATTTTCTTGGTCACTTCAATAGTGCTACAAAATCTACTGGTAATACATAATTAAATGCTAGCGGGTCCTCCAGCTCTTCTGGTCCCAGATACAGCATCTCCTCCTTGTTACATTTTAAATATGAAACACTTTTATGAAATATTTAAACATGCTCCAAATATTGTTTTGGGTGGCTTAAATGACTACGTACGTGTTAGATGTCAGTGCTCCAAGGATATTCATCATTTCGAAATGCTTCTTGTTTCTTTTGTTCCTCCGTAACCTTGTTGCTAGCGATATATTACAAGTAAATTTTGTTGAGCTCATGGGATACACTTTCTGTTACTTGTGCATTACTATTATGGGATTCTATTATGAATATGTTCTGTAACCTACTTAGTTAGCAGACTTTAAATTGCTTTAAATGACAATTATTGACCAGGCTGGATTCATAATAAGAGCTAATCAAGCCTAACTACATCTAGAGCTTGAGGCACATAGTCACTATTAACGCTAGCTAAAATTAAAACTAAATGAAAGCACTAACACGCTGTTCTTCAGAGTGCCTTTTGCAAAATGACATTTTTAATGCTCCATCATGGTCAAACAAGAGCTCCATTATCCAGATCCCCTCTTTGGAATTATATGAAGAAGAAAAAAAAGATAGCCCACTGGGTAAGTGCAGCTAAAATAGTTTTAACGCACTGACCTCAGACAGCATGTCAAACATACAGGACCTGTGGCAAGTGCTGAGAACTCCCAGATACGATCATGAATATTTGGCGACTAATTAATGCAGCAGTTATGGGATTTCCATTGGAAACTGAGCCGTATATTTGGATCGCTTCAATTTGTTAATGAGTAGAAGCAAATATATGGATATTACGATGAATTTGCCTTAGGCTCATGTTTAATTTCTGTGGAGTCTTTAGTTGAAGTTTATTGAGCCAACATAAAAAAGGTGTTAAAGTTACATAGGTTTTCAGAACTTGGAGGTTTTTACACACATGTGTTGTAACATTGTAATTAATTGTTATAGTTCTTTTACCTTCATCTTCCAATGGGTTGCGGTGAAGCTCCTCTAGATTCTAGCAGGTATTCCAAAAGCTCAAAGTCATCTTAGTGAATCAAGGATTACTTAGTATTGTAGATACCGTTGATTAATTAATAATCAGTAACAAACCTTCAGCTAATCAAATACGCTCAAGACCCACATCCAGAATTGGGATTATTCTGTTAAAAGGTGTTTATTAAATCAGACAAAAGCATCAGTAAGGTTATGTTCGGTTATTGAAGTATTGACTTGGACTTCGTTAAAAACCAGAACACTTATCTCACACAAATACCGTGTTGTAAATAATGTGAATAATGTTGTAAATAATAAAAATGAACATTATCCTAAATGCTGTCAAAATAGAGACAGTACAGAATATCAATTCAAGCTGTCTAAATAGATAAATTAGATAGACATTATTGAAATTAGCTCCAAAGTAAACTGGAAAATGTTCTTACATCTAATGGGAATAGGAGGCTCATATTTACTCAACCAAGAAAGATATCCGGTATCTTTATATATATAGTGGCGCTTCCTTTTATATACCTTACAATTCCTGTCCTGTTTGCTTCCTATGTCTAATTTCTTCTGCCCAATCCACGCTAAACTGATCTGGCAATATGTATGTTACTGATATTCCATGCCCCATCAAGCAGCCCCTTATCAATGCCGAATGATGGGTTATGATCTAAACTCTAGAGCCCAAACACAACTATACTGAACCTATGACTGTCTATAATAATGAAATCCCATGGACTCAAGCAGCCCTGTTAATGCTAAATTCCTGGGCTGTTAAACACAATACCCTGAATCACTATTTACCTGGAAATTATTGCCATGCAATCCTGCTTACTAGCCTTAAAAGCTCAACCCACCTAACCTGCTCCTTACACTCTCTATCCTACAATGCACCAATACACTTTTAAGCTATACGTTGATGTGCGTTGGCCTAATAACTGGCTACATGTATGCAATAAGAATTCCATGCATCTTTCTTTCCAATAATTCTTAATTCCACAGCTTCTTCTTCTTACTTGTAAATAAACACTGGGTATCTGTGTACGTAAAAGAAACTTTGCCTTTAAGAAGAAGCAATGTGGAGAAATAGGCACTGGGGACTTATCCACAAACACCGGGATCTTCTGCTGGTCTCTGTCATAAACAGTGCTAGATCCCCCCAGGGGCCAGCAGCTCCAGGATATGTCTCACTGGGAAGAGGCTGCCAGCCTCAAGCAGCTAAGAGCATTTCATTTATTTCACAGCCTGAGTCCTCCCATCCTTTGACAGGTAGAGGCTTCCTCCTCCTCCCTCTTACCACCAGGGTCTTTTTCCGTATAGTCACTTTTTTCCTCTGATGCCTCTGGCTGTTTTCAAGTTTTATTAAATTTGCAAGTGAAATGATGAAACTGGGAAGACTTTATCCTTCAGAAGTGACACCTCAACCCTTGAAATCAAACCTGGGCTGTGATTTATTTGTTGAAATGGAACATGTAAAGGAAAAAAATAAATAAACCGGTTATGAGAACGAGAGGCAAATTGGACTTAATGCTGATTCTCTTCAGTATCTCCTCTCTGCATAGACTGTGAAGCTTGAAAAAAAAATATAACAATGGTGTGTGTAAATAATTTATCTGCAGAAACACTTAAGGTTTTAGTTTTCTTATATTTCAAACCAAGGAAAATCTGTTTTAAAGGTTTTTTTGCATCGTAGCATTTGTGCAGCCTCACAACCGGTAGACTCCGTTCCATCTTGTTATGACTAGGGATAATGGGAATTGTAGCCTTCAAAGCACTTAACGTGAACATGCAGTCTGACCCTGTATGTAAGATATTGTTTATACTGGTAAATGCTGGAATCTGGGTATGCCTGGGCATGATAGGAGTGTGATTGCTGTTAACATATATATACAGAATGATCTGCAGTTATTTTTAGCTTCAACTTTAGAAGTTCCTTGTTCTTCACGAATTACATGGTAACCCTTAAATAGCTGCCAATTAACTGACCAGTACTTGCCACTTTGTTGGTAAAGTTAAGTCACCAGTTTAAGACAAACCTTTTAAATAAAACTTGACAAAGTTTGGAATACATTGCATTAACCACTCCTAATCCTAGCGTTCACTTTCTCAGCTCAATATTTTTATAACCTCAATATTTTTATTACCTAACAGAAACATACTAAAAATACATCTGAGGTTGAACAGTGCATCTCCTACCCTTCCAAAACGGCCTGTCTCCATCAGTATGTATTTGTTTCATCTTTTTGTACAGAACAATTCAAACTCAATGAATAGCAGCCTCTCACAGTTTTCACAACTTAACTTTGCTAGCTGTGGCACAAAGGCAAAGTAGCTTTCCCAAGGACGTAAGGCAGTGGGCGTCTAATTGAAGTCTACTGTTCTAGAAATCAGCTCCCCCGAGCTACAAAGACACTTTAATCTGACCACTGTATTCACAGAAAAGTCATCATTATAAAGGAACGATCAAAGGCGAAAGTCTCTTATTGTAAAATAAACAGTGCTCTGGATGATGTTATTTAATATCTCCTTTTGATGACTTCGGAACTTTGTTAAAAATGTGTATCTACAGATATTATCCCTTCTATCTAAAGCATTCAACTTCAGTGGATCTTTGTTATAGCGTCACTCCACCAGTTTCAAAGGTCCTTTGGGTTGGCTGGGCATGGATCTAGTAAGCCAAGATTTTCGAGGGTCATTGGAGGAAAAACAGAAGTGTCTTAGTTGTAGTGAAACCCACTCGAATCTATCCACCCATTTTGACAGGGCTGCCTCCTTTGTACCCACGGCTCATTTCATTTTAGGCCTATGCTCTATCTACAAAACTTTTATAAATAATTTTTAACCATTGAGGTTTTCAACAGGCTTTGAAACTAGGGCAACAGGAAAGTCACACTTGGTCTTCAGAATCCATACCATCTGGAGAAACCTGGTCTGTTTGACCAAAATACATTTGGGGGTTAAAGATGGAACCAGTTAAGTGGAAATGGTACCTCATTTAAAATGAGTACAATAATCCTATCTGCCACAGGGCTACTAACTACTTTTATTTCATTGCTAAATCTCATATGATGGTGGTTAAGAGAATTTGCTGTATACCTTTTAATGGCTTAGAAGTCCTGGAATTCATTCAAAATGTGTCCAAGCGAGGGTCTCCCACCTGCTAGTTTATAAAGTCATGTTTTCATATACATCTTTTTCAAGTGTTTCTAACTGAATCGTATTCATACCATATAAAATAGAACCTCTGTTAAGATGTCAGAATTTGTCCCGGAGCATTAAACTTTTTAAGGGCAAAAGAAAAGATAACATCAGCAAAACAGCTGAAGAGAGCTGCCAGGTTAATATAATAATTATTATTCATTATTGGTAAATAATTGCAGGTAATAAGGACAATAAGGATACTTGCTTGATACAGGGTCTGTTATGACAGGAGGGCAAGCTCAACCTATAGCCTAGCCTAGGCATCCGATGCAATACTTAATTTTTAAAAATGTTTATTCCCATAGGTTTATATTTACTAAGAGTTTCAACTCAGCCCTTCTTCAGAAAATGCTTACAGAAGTTTGCCCTTGATAACCCATAGTGAATTCTGGACGTTGAGACATTAAACTGAGAGAGGCCTTTGTTACCGCAGTTTCACATATACACAGCTGTTGTTAACCTACGCTGAAAAAAGTTTTATACTTGACTGCTGGTACTGCCACAGCTAAAGGTGACAAGCTGGGCCATTCCATGATTAGCGGAAAATTTGAATACGAGCATCTGACTAGAGAAGCATGATGGTAATTATGGTCAACTGGAGTTGCAGTTTGTCCTTGATCTGTTATGCCTGTTTTTCGCCTAGTCTATATGTGATGAGCTAAGACTTTAGAAGCAATGCTCAGGAATTCCTGTATTTGATAAAAATTATTACATAACAGCCTGAGCTTAGATTTATATACCAAAGCAATATGTTCATTAGCAGATAGAGAAGAGACTGGACTCCTGGCAGTTGAATTTTATTTTAGCAGAAGTCTGGAAAGCTCTTCTCAAAACAAGGTTTTCTAGCTTGACTGTTTTGCACATCCTGATGCTAAAGGTAACAGAAGTTATCAGTGTAACACTGTTGTGAATCAATGCATTCTCCACCTCGCTAAGACCTGAACTTTCTCTGTTTAGAGATCTGGTAAGGAGGAACAACATTCCAAATTGCTTGTCACTTGTGTGCTTCTTTGATTAGATAATAGACAAGCAGGTTCCACGAATGCAGTATATCACATAACAAAATAGCAGCCATTAGTACGGTATTACACAGTGGTCAGCATATCACAATATGGAAATAAGACCACTCTATGCAGACACTTTTTACATTGTTGCTGCAATTCATTGGTGGAAGTAAACAGAAACTGACTTAATACCATTGTTTTCTTGTCACATCAAAATTGTGTGGAAAAAAAAGCAGACAGACTGTTTTATACCCAAGGCTATTTTTTATTTTAGTTTATTTCGGTGTTCTCTTCTGGTCACACACATTTTCCAACAAGGAAATTACATTTTTTTTCTGTGTGTATGCACAGAACTTACCCGTCTGCTATCTATATCTGATTAACACTGCTACTGTTCACTGGCAGAAGGGTAATCTCTCAGTGCATGCACTCCAGTTTTTGATCCATCACAGGGAAAGACTGTTTGCCTAAGGTTTTATTGACTTATTTGTTTATTTAGGGCCGCCTGGTGTCTGGATTGGTAGAACTGAAGTGCAAACATGTGAGAGACCACGTAGCTGACGGCACTGGCCGTGTTGTAGAGCTAATCCCGACACAACTATACCAACATGAATTTTCATTAACCTGTCTTCAAAAACATAATGGAAGAGAACTTAGAACATTTCTTGGTATTATATAGGCACACATCCATCGTAATGTAGCATTTCCCAGTATTCTTGTATGTATTCATAATGCTTGTCTCCTGGGCCTTTTCCTAGGTTCCTGCAGACCACCCAGATAATGAATTTGTCTGAATTGTATTTATTTAGGCTTTTGTGTCAGGATAAGCTCTCCAGAACTGTTGCCTTTGAGAATTAACGGTGAATACCTTTAGTCCAGCTATAAGGATCACACTAAGCTAACACTGGTGGGAGCAAGCTCTTTCTCTCCCTACTGAAGGATCTCAAGATCATTTTACGACATCCCCCTTTCACCTTCTGCTCCCTTGGGGGAAACTGATCTCTATGGGTGTGTATTAATTATGGTCTAGTATAATTCATACTTCTTACTTAATTTATACTTCATTTATATTCTGATTGCCTCTGCCTTAGTATACTGGAATATCCATTATCTACATTATCTATTGATACAGCAGTGTTTCTCAATCCATGTTCTCTGTAATATGGCCTAGTTTTCTTGCAGAGCATGGTCTGTAGTAAACCCTGGGTGGTTCTTGTAGCACTGTGTCATGCCCACCTCTGTGGCAGCCTGAAACAATAGGGTATATATCTAAGCAGAGATGAAAATGTATTTGAAGCCGAAAGCCAATAATGTCTATTTGCTATAAATCTGACGGCACAATTGATTTGTATGTATGTTTTTTTTTCTTCAGAAATAGCCATAGAAACATTTCTAGACACACTTATGGATATTTAGGACATAACGGAGAAGGTAAAAGGACTGCTGTGCCTTTAAATATCTATGTGATACATATACAAAATAAACAGGCTGCCTGTAGTAATAACTTCTCTATTTTATTCGAACAAGTCCTATCATATATTTGCAACCTTCCTTTGGTAGCATGGCAGCTGAGCCCTGCTATATAGAGTAAATATGCCTGAGTATTTCAGGAATTGTAGATTGTCTTATGAGCAGCATTGGCCAAAAGACCAATAATATCTGGACAGGCTAACAGAGCCAATATGTGTCCCTTTGATGACACCACTTACACAATGTCACACATTTGTGTAGGAGGCCGAGAACTAATAACGTCTGTAGTTTTTTTCCAACAATTATCTTCACTCTCTTAAAATAGGGACAAACAATATAAAAAAAAATAAAACAAGAAGGATTGGTAAGAACGCCCCATTTTGCATGTCTGGTTGTCAACAGGAATGGATAAGGTGTATTTTCGTCAATGTTTTTGAAAAGATATTGCCCTTTTGTACATGCAAGTTGAGGCTGCATGTGGTTGGCTTGTGATAATGCTTTCCCTAACATTCCTTATCTCCTCTTGTATCCAGTTTATAATTAATAATCCATAGACACAAGGCAGGAGAACGCCTGTAGCCACTTTTCATTCTGCCTCCATGTCAAATCCTCCATACACAGATAAAGAAGAATAACAAAAAGAAATGCTGGTCCTTTGGGAAGTGGTGGCAGTGGCTGGAAGTCCTTCCACAGAAGATCAGCGCACAATGACAGCTAACACCAGGAGGAAGAGCAGCAAGGATACCCTTACCCCATCACATCCATTGCCCGCTGCCTGCTGCACTCCACTGGGTATCCTGATTGGGGTCCTCTTTGTACATTTAGTCTTTCTCTTTGTGGAAACAGTGGGCATGGTGCCAAAATTGAATTTGTGATGATAATCCGGCACATAATCCTGGAGATCATGTATATTCTTACTAGTTGAGGGTTTTGGGATCCGATTTCTGTTCTTGTGACTTGTACAGTTCTTTCCTGGCTTTCTAGAACCTGGACGTGGATCAGGAAGAGCAGCCGGTTCATTTTGGTGGAGACCAAGGTCAAGGTCTTTCCCTTTCTCCTTGGAAGAATGGTGAGAGTGGTGGTGTTTGGGTGCTATCTGATGCGTGGTACTGAATGTATGTGTCTTAATCTGATGAAGAGATTCTGAGTTTGAACAGTGCATAAAGTCCTCTGCTCTGAGATGTTTTAGGTCTCTACCTTCCATTTCATCTGGGGATTCACATATAACATTTGAACTAGATCCCCTAAACCGACGTAACCATTCCCAAAGAGATCTAGCCTTGCAGCCACAGTCCCAAGGATTACCATTAAGCCTAAGAAACTCCAGGGCAGTAAGGTGCACCAAGCACTCCCCTTGGAGTTCTGAAAGGCTATTGTTAAAAAGGAAAAGTGTTGTCAGCCGTTTGAGGTCATGAAATGCGTATTTGTGAACCCACTGGAGCTGGTTCTGATGGATGAGAAGACGGTCCAGGTTGACCAGCCCTCTGAAAGTGTTCTGATGGAGACTCCAGAGCTTGTTTCCATGGAGAAAAAGATGACTCAAGTTGACTAAATCTATAAAAATGTCATCTTGGAGAAACTCTATATGGTTGTCTTGTAGGTAAAGGAACTGCAAGCTATGTAGGCCACTGAATATCCCACTGGGCAACGAACTGAGGCCACATTTGTATAGGTACAATGCATGAAGCCTGGACAAACCTTGGAAAGTCTCTGATGACAGAGACCTTAAATACCGATTGTCCCCAAGGTCTAGCTCTTCAAGGTTGTCGAATCCTTCAAATGTAGCTGGGTCTACAAAAGTAATATTATTTGAGTAGAGCCAGAGTGTGACCAAGGATGGACTGAAGTGACCTCTAAGGAGCATGGTAATCTGATTGTTCTGCAGAAATATCCTCTCACTGGTCTCTGGGATCCCCTCTGGAATGGCTCCAAAGTTGTGGGCTTGACAACTTACAGTCATTGGTGAAGGAAAACATACACAATTTATGGGGCATGATGATATGAAAGGCAACTGCAACCCAAATAATATGAAAAAGAGATCCAGGTGACATCCTAAAAGAGACAAAAACAAATATTAGTTATAATATGATACAGAAATACTTTATCAAGCAATTTATCTGTTTTTGTCCTCAAGTACTTCTGACATTTACATGTTTTCTGCTTATCCTTACATGTACACCATGTGAATATTTCTGTGTATGCATAGCATATATTATATACTGTATCTAAGACAAGACCAAGGACTGATTGAGGTTTGAGTTTCTAAAGCAGGAAAAAAACACATAGACCAGATGGACTGAACGCTTCTTATCTATCACAAAACTCTATGTTTCTTTAAGAACTGGTTGGTTAACATATGTCAGCCAAATTCAACATGTCCTCGAAAAGGAATGCTACCTAGGTATATTAATGATCTTAAGTTCAGGTATAATATCAGGAAAGTGAGCTTGTAATTCTATTGAACAATAAGATGGTCAGAAAACTAGGGCTCCTTACCTTTGCCTCTATACTTTATACAGTAGGGAAGCCATAGTGAGCATGTCTCGTGCAATGCTACTTCTGAGTTCCATGGCAGAATTCTCTGCATTAAAATGGCCCTAATCAGTTGCCTTGTTACAATATAGTTATTCTCCTCTTTATGTGAGTGGGTATTGTTAGGAAACCAATACAAGCACAATTTAAAATAGGGTTACGATAACATTCCATTGTGACTTACTAAAAACTGACAGTCCATGTTATTTTATTTTTTGCGGTATAGTCAGCTGTGAAGATTCAAACAAAAGCTTTTCTGATAACCCTTTAAATGAAAGACGAATGTTTGATTATAAGAATAAAAATAGGTGTAATACTTTAAACACAGGAGACTACAGAGGGTACAGAGTATGGCAGCCAGTTGGCCATAGATCCCAGTGAATGATGGACATATGAATGTAATCTACACAAAAACAAATATATATATATATATATATATATATATATATATATATATATATATATATATATATATATATATGAAAACATGAATAAGTGAATTCTATAAAGATTAGTTGCATTGGATTTTGTTTTGTTGATTCTAATTTGTGCATCCCAGCTGGGGTCCAATAACTTTTTTGGGGTATTTTGCCAGTTGTTATTTTGAAGCACCTCTGTTGCTATAACATATCTTAAGTGTATGAACAATCCTGTTGCCAAGCAAAATCTTTGCAAACTCACTATATTCCCACATTTTTGACAATGTGATCCTGATTTACAAATACAGCTGATTGCCTCGAAATGGCAAACCATGTGGAACTAATGTATTTAATATTAAAGGGATAGATTGAAAGGTTTGTACTGCTGGGATCTTGTTGCTGTTAGAATGCCGTCCACATCAGGATTGTAAGTGTAAGAGCGGCGCTGTGACTCCCTAAGCACTTTTATTCATGTTGGGCGGATTTACTGAAAAAAAACTAAAGTTATTTAAAGCACAGCTTCATGTTTAATTAAAATCACCTCTGGTCATGACCTCCTTATTTAATTTACACTATCTAGGCTATTGACTGCTCTTTTTTTCTAAACGTAAATAAATATATTTGTGCTTTATTTATTTAATAATTGGACAATTTGGAAAAAAAGACAATTTTACAAAATGATAGCATCTGGTTTTGTCCACCCATATTACTAGCTTATTATGTGTTTTTTTGTAACTGTATTGAAATATCATAATATATGAAACAAAAAACAAACATTGTTTCAGTGCAATTTCTATCTGAAACAGTTCATGATTTTACATGAGAAGAACGACCTCCTTCTTATATAATGAATCTCCAGCTATTCCTGTTACAGGTTATGACAGCGGTTGGGTTTTTCAATCAGCAGCACCTGAGAACAGTCACTGAATCTAAAATAATCTGCCTTTCTCCGGGGTGAATAGTAAGTGAGCTGCCTATACTTAAAATGCATGATCAATTTATTGCTATTTATTTTTCTGACACTCAAGAGTCTATCCACTTGTGTTACACCAGTCCTATTAGCTTGGAACAATCTCGGAAACACAAAACAGATTGGTCATTTTTCGGGGAATTAAAATTCTGAAAGGCCTGGCCTTTGAAAAAAAGATTCCTATAAAATATACCATGTGAAGTATATCATCATCAGATAAATTAGGCAAATGCCCAGTGGTGCCCAATGTTGTCTCACACATACATTTTTTTGCTGTGGTCCTGCCAAATGCGCGGTTGCATACATGTACGTGTAACAGCATAACATGTGTCCTTCTGCTGTATCCACTTGGCCGCCATTCATTGACCCCTAGAGCTGATTTTAATCCCCTGTCTAACTCTGATATCATTTTATGATCACCTGTTTTGCTCCTTCTATGGCAAGTAGGTTGTCTTACATTATATTCCAATGCGTTGATAAAAAGGTTCTACCCTATTGTCATTGTCAGTCACTTAAGATCGATCATTAACGGCATCACTTTTTAGTTTAAGCTTCCATGTCATAGGGGGCCAGGTAGAATGTAAAAATACCTCCTATCTATGAATCCCAGGTTAAATGACAAACAATCCCCCCGGCTCCCTAACATGTATAATAGCTAAGTGAGTTTGTCGCAAGTTTTGAAGAGAGGTCTTAGAACCATAGCAACCATTTGAAACGTTTTATCTACAGGAACATTGTGTGGCGACTACGGTAATAAAGAATCATTTTTAATACACAACCTTCTTGCCATACAAAGACCAACATGTCGAGAAATATGTAGAGATGATCTAAATCAAAGAGGACTAAAATTCAAACAGGTGACTACTGTGCCTTTTACATTAATTCATTCAGAAATCACGCTTAATTTATGGATACTAGACTAGGAGCCTACATTAAATCACAATCACTCTCTGTGTATGTACGTAATGAATTCATATGTTAAAGATTATTAAATTGCCTGGTATGTTTTCCACTTGTCAGTGCCAAGCTGCAAGCCACGCAGCAGAACTGGAGTCCTAACATATGGAGGTGCAGAGCTGCAGAGGCTGTCTGTCCCAGAGTGACTACTGGAAAGCAGTCCTGGCTGTCAAATTAACCCTTTGAAAGGACAACAGTTTGCTTGCATACACCCAGGAAACAAATTTCACCACATTTTCACAATGAAAAAGAAAATTTGCTGGAGAAAATGTGCTGTTGAAGTGCATTCCAGAAGACGGGGTAAACCGATAAGAAGGAAATACGGATACACACTTTTCGGCTAACCTTTGTCATTCCAGCTGTTTTGGCAAGCTAACCAAAGGAGACGTGACTAGGACACGTAATGTTGGGATAGCAGGGATAAGCCTTTACTGGTTTTGGCAACAGCACCAAACAAATTGCAGCACGGTTGCCCTTTGATGTCAACTGGACTTGACCACTACAACTGTGAGATGTAATATTCTACAGACACGGCTTACTGAAATATGTGCTCCATGCAATTAGCAAGATATTTGCCAAGTTCTGGCATGAGCAAAAATGTCATCTATGAATTTCATCTTGTTACATACAGCAGAGAAAAGTTTTGTATAGGCTACCTACTAATATGGATGAACAAAATACCTTCATGACTACATGAGTAACATAACAATGAAATGGCATACACCAATAATAAAACTCACAATAGAGAATTATTAGCAGCCAATGCAGATTTCGAATAAATACACAAACATATTCTTGTCTGGACTGAACTAAATTAAATCACTAGGGTTTAATTTGAATAGTTTGATGTAATGTTGCATGCATGAACACTTATTTAACTAATTTCCAAACAATCCAATTGTTAAATAAAATATTGTATAAAATCGAACAGCTTTCCAAAATAGAATTAGTGTTTAAAATATATGATAAGTATGCGGTTTTACGCTTACAGAACTTAATGCATGGGCTAAATCCCATAGTGTACGAACTACGTGGATTCAGTTATTCCATTATTAGTATTCAGTCTGACTTGTGCTCCAACTGAGTAATTAGACCAGCTAAATGTCTCCAAGTAAGTCAGAGCTAAAGACCAACAGCCACCAGTGCAATGTATTCTCCTGCATATCACTACAAATATATAAGGTTAGGTGTTTTCATGCTTTTAGAAAAAGGTAATTTAGAATTTTGACAACAGATTTCCTACTTCATGATTCTCCACTCCTTTACTAGGGATAAGGAACCAAGGATTGACCCGTCTTTAATTTTACTACACACTGTCAGGATGGATACAGGTATATGTTTGTTGAATCTAAATATACTAATTTTGCTAAACCCTTGTAAGTCAAGGGGAGCTTATGTAGTAATATTCTGATTTTCGAAAATCTACATGTTAATATTCTTTTGCTATAAGTATGTGGTTCGAGTGGATTAGCTGCCCTGATCTCTGTATTTCTGAACATTGCATGGATTAAACAAGCCATCCTTAGTGTTCAAGAGCTGTGTGTGACTCCCAATCCACAGGCTGAGTATCACTGCTTGAAAGTATTTGATTGTACCAGTCACGGATGCTTCATTTTCCTCTCTGCTGGCTCTGTCTCCTGTTACACTCTAGTATTCTGAACTCAAGTGCTAAAGCTGCATTAAGGAATAAAAGGCACTTCATGGTTTGTATGCAATCGATGTTCCCCTGCATATTACCCTGGATAAAGTGTTGTATTGCCAGGACAATCAGCAGCTTCCTCTTATATCGGTGCTTCTCTAAATTCATGCCGTATGGAATGGCTACTGTTTGTTAGCATATCATACATACCTCCTGTATTATTACTCAGTCATAACCTGATTAAAATTTGGCAGCGGACTAGATATACCAACAGAGGAGCGCAGCAGATTGCGAACATTATGACACTCTGGAGTCAGACGGCAATCAGGTTAAAATAGCCCAGGAGGATACAACATGCAATGAAATGCTATTTCTAGTGTATTATTCTTTTGTTAGAATCTCAAATTGAAAGAATATAAAATTATACGTTTAAAAAAGTAAAGTGGAAGACCTCTTTTAAAATGCAGGGTGGTTTTAACAATATCCAAACGATGACATCCTCTCTTTGCTGGAATTGGTAGAAGGGGGAAATGTTAAACACCTTAGACATCTTGTTAACGATTTAGTGCAAACACTACATTTTAATGTACGATTCTTCATAAAAACATGTGGCACAGTATATTATTATTTACGGACAATTAGGGTCGCCTTTAGACATAAAGGGTCCCTGGGCAAGCTACCCTTTTAGCCCCCAGTCCCCAGAAACATGTTGAGGCCTACTCAGACAAATGCACAGACCTTCACCGGATTATGGCCTCTATTAAAGGAGGACCAAACCACAGCTTGACCCCATTCTTAGGCCATCACAGATGACAATATGGACACTTCTCATTGATGTGAACGTGGTGGTGATACAAAGGAGGAACAAAAATGAAACGTTAACAGACTTAAAGAAGTGGATGTATGTATTTAAGTAGTGCGTAATCATCTACTAGGTACATGGGGTATGGTCCAATGAACCCAGAGGTTAGAAACCCAAACAAAATGAAACATGTGATGATGTTTATTTATTTTTTGTTGGAGACACCAGTGGTCTTCATGGATAGGATTGCCAACCAACTAAGAACAGATCATAACTCTACCTTCTGGACCACCAGGAAACAGGGTGTCACTAAAATGGTTTTCCAGACTAGCTTAACATTTGAGCTGGCTCTGCCTAATGAATTATTCAATCAGTGAGTTAACTTTCAAGAACTCTCCCCAATGCGTCATGCAAGGCCAGCGTCTCCCTTAGTTCAAGAGATATCCATTGTGGTTTGCATAGTGAAGTTGATGAGTTAAAATATGTAGCTAATATGCAACCCATCATGCAATGGGACATCTTTTTAAGGTCAACAGTCCTCACTCCCTTTGTGTGTATCGGCATAAGTCAAATATATCTTGTGCCTAGAAATAAAAAGATACACTGGTTTATACAGAGGTCCCTACTTAATAATAATAATACTATTGTTCAATTAATTAGTTACACTACCCCTTTAAACCGTCCCTAAATCAAATAAAACCATCCACTTGTCTGTCACTAATGCAACAAAGTTTCTGACTATAACTTTGGGGTATACATCATCATTTTATGTATCCATTTCTCTGTTGTCTCTCTGCTTATTGTTCCCTAAGACTCCGCTCTGTAATGTATCTAATAATCTAAGAACTCAAAGGCTTATGAACACTTATGAGATTTGATTTGAACAGTAAAAGAGATATTATTGAATAATTGTCAGGCTTCATGGCGTTAGTACAATTTGAGATCAATAGCTTTGATAGCCAGACCACCACAGAATAATCAAAACATTCATGTAAGCAGCAGGGCCGAATATTCATGTTGATCCAATAAAAGATATGATACTACATTTATCAGATAAACTGCATCTTTTTCCACTCTGAATTGCTTGCAGTATCTGACTTTAGGCACACGTCCAATACAATTTAAGCTTTTATGTTATGACTACATGGGAAGATTCGGTTAATGGCGAACAAAAGCAAAAGCCAGATGAATAATGTTTTTTTTTAATATAATTATGTTTGTACGAACAAGGGAACCTGGTCTTTATGGGTTCCCAAGGCTTCTTGGTGCACAAACTGGCACCAACGTTATGCCGTTATTTAGTAACAGACATGCAAGGAGCTTGTTATAATATCAATGGCATGTTTGTGTAAAATGTAGCACCTTGGTGTCATTTGTTTTGTAACATAACCCCACATCCAGGCCTAGGCTGGCCATTGGGCACAATGGGCACAATGCCCAGTGGGCTATTGGACTTGAGTATATACTCAGAATCCATATACTTTCCCTATTTGGCAGGCGTGTTTGCAGACTCCCTGAATCAGCGAAAGGATGGCCCTGTTTACGTATATACAAACTAGAACCTTAACACTCACTAAAGCATTACAACTCACTCCTTGAATACGTATCACACATCATTCCCCTTTACACACAACACCTCACTCCCTCTCATCTATCACACATCACTCCCATCACACCTATCACACATCACAATTCACTCCCTCATACCTACCTCACATTACTTATCAAGCCTATCACACATAACACATCATTCCCATCACACCTATCAACCACACATCACTCCCATCACACCTATCACACATCACAATTCACTCCCTCATACCTACCTCACATTACTTATCAACCCTATCACACATAACACATCATTCCCATCACACCTATCAACCGCACATCGCTCCCATCGCACTTCACTTGTGCCTGACCTTCTTTACAGTTGCTCCCACAATGTGCAAGCAGCCACAATATTACTGCTAGGTTATGTAACATTGTGTTACATGACCTATGATCCACCCTGTTTGAAGAATTTTAGGACAAGCATGGGGGGCACCCATAGCGGGTGCTGATTTAAAGAAATGTACCATGAAGTAAAGTTTGTGACTGAAACCATGGTGATATCAGTGTCAAGCTGGAATCAATTATATTGTTGTATTGTAAACTATAAAAAGCATCTGTTATGGATTCAAAAGGGAAAATACGATTATTTGTAAACTGATAACTCCCAGGAGAACAGGAAGTATTATACACAACATAATTATTTGTAAACCCTCAGAAACAATGTAACTGACTCGGGATAATCCTCTTAATCTTTTTCTTTCAGGTTGTTACAGCTCACAAACTTCCAAAACAAAATACTTGCCTGAAAAGTACTGTGGCAGTTTTAGGCATGTCTGAATACATGCTGTGATGTGAAAATGCTTCCAAAAATAGACATGCTAATAGTTTATTTTCATCATTTAGTGAACTACAAAGTGAGTGAACAAAAGGAAAATCTAAATAAAATCAATATTTGGTCTGATTCAAAACAGGATCAATTCTAGGTACACTTGCACACAGTTTTTTTTAACAAACTCGGCAGGTATGTTATTCCAAAGATTTTGGAGAACTAACCACAGTTCTTCTGTGGATTTAGGAAGCCTCTGTTACTTCTCTTTCTTCATGTAATGCAAGACATACTAGATGTTGAGGCCGGGGCTCTGTGGGTGCCATGTCATCCCTTTCAGGACTCTTTGTTTTTCATAGTTCTTAATGACTGGTTGCATTTGAGGTCATTGTCATGTCATATAATATATTTGGACCCAGTCAGATGACTCCCTGATCATATTACGTGGTGGATAAGTTTCTGCCTGTACTTCTCGGCATTAAAGAAATGCAGCCTCAAACTTGCAAGGAACATCCTCCATGCTTCGCTGTTGCCTGCAAACACTCATTCTTGTACCGCCAGCCCTTCGCCAAGCAAATTTTCTTATGCTACTGCCAAATATATACAATTTTGACTCAGCAGCCCGGAGCCCAGTTCCCCAGTTCCTGTGTTTTCGTAAATAACTGCTTAGCCTTTTTTCACATTTGAGGTATGGCTTTTTGGCCACAAATCTTCCATGAAGACCACTCCTGACGAAAGCAGTAGATGGGTGTACCAGGGTCCCACGGTTTCCTGCCAATGCTGAGCTGAAGGCACTGCTGGACATCTTCTGATTGTGAAGGTAAGTAAGCATGATGTGTCTTTGATCTGCTGCGCTTTCTGCAAGTTTCCGTGGCCAACCTCTGCGTCTATGGTCCTTAACACCGTTTGTTTGTGTTTCTTCAAAATAACTTTGACAGACCACCTGCAAACCCCTGTCTGCCTTGAAATTTCTGCTTGAGAGACATCTTGCTGGTGCAGTATAACTACCTTGTGTCTTGTTGCTGAAGTCTTGCCATGGTGTTTTCGACATTAAACTCTCTTCAGCAACCTCCCCTCATTAGTGAGTTTGGGTGTTCCTCACCGAGTTTTATTCATCTTACACAGCTGTATCTGTTTGAGTTAATAATTGTTTCAACCTACATAATAAATTGATGATTAGCACCTGCTTGGTATAATTAATACCTAACTATGCTTGTGCTTCACATTAGATAAACCAGTAACACTACTAGTTTTCAGTGTTGTCAGCCTAGGTAGGATGACAACCAGTTACATTTTAAGGACAACCTGTCAAGGCTTTCTGTCTGTACTAAAATTCACACCACATCAAACAGACAATAAATATCTAATTTATTGTATCTACTTTTCTAAAGTGAAAACAGATACGTTTTACATACATTTATAAAGAACCCCCTTTATCAATGACTCATAAGAAGTTACATTGAAAAGTACCATTTCATTTATAAATTGGTTGTTTATATACTGATTCATAAAGCAACAGTATATTCAGCCGTACGCTACAATGGAACATATAAGACAGCACTGAGCTATGAGAAAAAACAAGTTGTGTTAAACATAATGGTATGGAACTGCTGCCACATTTTTTTTGATTGTGTGACATATGGATGAACAGATTGTTGCATATGATGCAGAATGTTTCAGGCATGGTCGATTAAATTTTCAGTAAAGACATGTATATACCAGACATCAAATTTATGCCCACAAATACATTCACATTTATTTGTTTGGAATAAGTTCAGAGATCGGACATTTCTGGCACCCAGGTTCCCATGGACATCAGCTTGTAAATTTTATGTAGACGTAGGTCTCCCACCGTGTCCACCCAGGCATGTAGATGAGTAGGGATAATGGGCCGTTCTGTTCTGTGCCGGTAATAAATCTACCACAAGGAACTGAATACTAATCATTGCATAGATTACAAAGAAAAAAATAGATCAAAAACTGTTTTTTTTTATTGATTTATATAGCTCCATCATATTCTGCAGAGCTGTACAGTGGGTAAACAGGACGCAACATGTAGTGTATCACACAACAATCTCGACTTATAGAAACAAAATGGTAAGGGAGGCACTGCACAAACAAGCTTACGATCTAGAAAGTGATATATTTTACCTCCGTTAATGAATCTGGCATAATAAATCTCTGTTCTTTTAATATAATTTTCCATTGTGGTATTGATATTGAATTACTTGTGATAGATTTCTCTCTGACATTAAATCAAGCTCAACATATCCTGACATTTAAAGGTGCCACAGGTTAAATATGTTTGCGTGTGAGTCACCCAGTTTATCAAAAGAGGAAATATACATATTAAACGGTAAGATCCTAAATTTATCAGTTACAAATATATAACTGATGGAGACAAAATATAAACATTAAAATGAGACCACCAGCAACTGAAATAAAGCCAACAATACCCATACCCTGCTGGTCCATTGTTAAACATTGTGTATTACCCATGATGTCTCACAACATATAACCAGATAAGTGCTATATCATCTAAATCCTTTTACTTTTCTCCTCAATGCCCCTCTGTGGCTTAAAAAGTCCATTAAAGGGTGTATTGAGATACTTGAATTCTTTAGCAACATGCAAATCTCCCAAAACCCTTTTCTACGTATTACATCATAGCAGTCTGACCTCCCGCAACCATTCCCAGTCCCATTTAAACTAGAAGACCTCCGAGCAAATGCCCCTTAAGTGATGTCAGGCCGGCAGAGCAGTGCGGAGGGAACAAATTAGGCAGCCCTAGTACAGAGCCGTAGCTAGCTCCTTTTGCGCCTGAGGCAAGAATGGAAAATTGTGCCCCCAGCTATTTTTTTAGAGAGGTTATTTTATTTACACTGCTCTCACACATGACTGCCCATAAACACAAATATACACATACACTGCCCTTACACACTGCCTTTATACACACCTGCCCATCAACACGCATATACACATACACAGCCCTTACACACGTGTCCATAAAAATGCATACACACATACACTGCCCTTACACATACATGCCCATAAATACACATATACACAAACACTGCCATTACACACACATAGCTATAAACACACTTACACACACACATAAGCTTACATGCACACTGCCCATACACATACACACACTGACCATACATACACACACTGCCCCCACACACACACACTAGCTTATAAACACACACATATACACAGCCCTTACTCCCCATCTCTTACTTTTCTCACCCTCCATCACCTTCTAGCTTCCATCAACTTCTAGCTTCCGTCCTGTCATGGGAGTGCGAGGCCTCTGCTTTAGTGATCCCTTATAACTATGCGCCGGCTATTGATGCAGGGAGCAGGGAGCTGAGGTCTGAAATGGCAGACCTCGTGCTCCCTAATGGTTAGAGGGGGATTGTGATCTTCCCAACCAGCCCTGCTCATCGGGCGCGCACTGCCCATTTAACAGCACCTTTAAGTCTATAAGCTCTAGGCTGCAGAATGGCAATCTAGTTCTGTTGAAGTGAATGGAAGCTCTGCCTGGCATGAATCTGAGCAACTCCAAATACGTTGGGACCAAACTGTGAAATGTTTTAACTACACAACGCTGTAGGTAAAATTTAAGACTTAATAAATAAGCCTTTTTGTTGGTGACAAGCCCAAAAGGAGTTTGGCAAGTACACAAAAACACAATATTGAGACGCTGTACGTGTAGATAAGTGACTCTATAATAGAGCTCAGTGTCATAATGGGTAATCAGCACGGAGGCGTGTAAATGATAAAGCATTTTAATTGTTTGTGATTCTTCCGCAAGGTGTGAGAAATAAAAGGACATGTCTAATTGAGTGCGAACACAAACACACAAGAAAAACCAGAGAATGAAAAAAATAAACTTATTTGGGGAAAAACAAAGGGATGTGCTTGAAACCTCAGTAAAAATCCAGTTTGCAAGTAAAAAAAGATAAATATATTCCCCACTAAAGTATCTGGGAAAAGAAAAGAACTATAAATAGTTTAGCCTAATATTTATTGTTCTTGCAGATCAATAAATGCCTTATAGATTGTTTTAATGGATATAAATCTTGCTTTATGTATTTATTTTTGTCTGTGTTTTTAAAATGAGTGACAAAATGTATCCATTGTTATAAGCATGTATTTCAAGGTATTTCCCAGCCTTCATAAATGGATTTTTGTATACATTTACAATGGAATAGTAGCATTATTTTTGTATTCAGGGATTTGTATGGTAATTGAATGATGCAGAATTGCATGGAAATTAATGCTGTCCTATATAATGTTTTTTCATAGGTATCCCCAGTTAAAAGGACCACCATTTCCTTCCTCGAGTAATGTCAAAGGAGTATCATTAGATTTCTTATAAATATATCCTCAGTGTGCAAATCCTACCTGAAAATGCCTTGATTAAAAAAAGTGTATCTTGTATACAGGCCGGACTGGGGACGACTAAGGTGGCCAGTGGCCACCAAACAACGTAAGTGCAGCTGCCAGGTAAATAAGCGTGGCTCCATGTTATGTTTTTAGATTCCCACAGTGTGTGGCAGAGCATATCCAGCCATCGGCTCCAGTTGGATGGTTACATCATGTATGTTTCACCCGGCTTTCCTGAGAACATGAACATTGGTCAAACAAGCTGGCATCTGGGACATTAGTCCTGTATTCAGGACTGTCCTGGCAAATTCACTATTATTCACTACTACTATTCACTATTACCATTCACTACTCTTTCAGTGTGTTTGGTCAACATGACAAACAACAAATCACAAAAAGATTCTGTAATATATCAACAACCTTAGGACCACAGGTTTCTTAGTAACTATGCCATACAAACTGGAAACCTACAAATTCCACTAAAGTGCAGCACGTCAATATGTAGAATTCATACACAGATTAGTCAGTTGAATTATGTAAGTGTATGATTTATACATAATACTGGGCTGCACTGGACAAAGATTTGCCTGAGGCATATAAAACTCAAAGGTGTTAAGTTAAATAATAAATGGCCGAGTTGGAAACGTCTGGGTTTACATCTTTAATACACAGTGGTTGTAAAACCACAAAGTGCTCTTGTGCATTATTTCCAAAGGGATCATTCATAATGCATTCTTTTAATGTTCTTTAGGGGAAATATGGTAACCAAAGGACCCCAATCTGTGCAAGTGTTTCTTAAAATATCCTCTTGTGATAACAAAATAGCCACCTGTGTTAAATGAAATCTTCACTATTGCTAATGAAACAGCCAGCTGTGCTACGCAAGTAACGCCTGATCCTCATCATGTTGGTGCAGTCTGAGGACTGACTGAAGCCAAAAGTTTACCGGATATTGCAATGCTTTGTATATATTATGATAGAGTGTAAGCTCACAAGAGCAAGGTCCTCTCCTCCTTCTGTACCATTATGTTTTAATATGTTAATATTTTTGTCATTGGAAATGGAACTTGTTAATTATTTCCTTTGTCTCCTATTGTTACAGCACAATTGAATCTGCAGGTATATATATATATATATATATATATATATATATATATATATATATATATGATTATATGTGCATTTGGACAATAACTACAATACCTGAAAAAAAGCCTGTCAACCTTACAGTACATGCAAATACCTAACAGATTATTACAGCACAGATAAAGTAGTTAGGGTAATATATATATATATATATAAATAGTTACATTTTCATTGCAAACTATAGTTAGCAGTTTCATTTCTCTCACATACCTCGAGCAATTCAAGAACATAGAAAACTAATCCAGATGAATGACAGAACAAGATCGTATTGATTTTAATGCTGTGTTATTCTTAACCATGAATATCAAAGACATTCAGTCTGCTCTAATCAATACCCTGTATTCCTTTATATGAGGAATTTGTATTATTTATTTTGTTGGCACACAAATTCTCAGATTGTGATGCCATGTAACAGGTACCAGGCGCTATACAGCCTTCATGACAAAATCGAAGCCAAAAGAGTCCATAGCAGATTTGATAGCAGTGGAGTAAAATAAGTTTAAACTCTTTGGTGGCCATACACACAACATACATGTATATATACACTATATAGACAAAAGTATTGGGACACATGACTATTACACTAACGGGACTTTTATGACATTGCATTCTAAATACATAGACATTAATATGTAGTTGTCCCCCTTTGTAGCTATATCATAGCTATATGGTAATATTTTCCAGCAGAGCATTTGTGAGGTCAGGCACTGATGTTGGAAACCTTGTGACCCCAGATGCCTTGGCACATAAATGAGTACAGCCGGTATCCCACACCATAACTATTAGACCTTTGGATTTATTACTGGTGTTACAGAGGTTAGCAGGAACAGGATAGCGCTTGGTGAGAGGCTCATTATACACATCGGTGGGGTTGTCCGCTGGATAATCACAGGCACACGCTATAGTCTTACACCAGCCAGCTAGACTATTACAGTGTGTCACTCCATGTATCACGCAGATAGCCATACTCTCCAGCATTTGATTGGCTACAGGAGCAGTGATTATGGTAAGTGGTAGTCACAAAAGGTACTGGTCCACTGGACGTTTGCCCAGAGGGTAACACAGGTTAGCATATTTCATTTTTCAGCTAGGTATTTATATTTATATTTTTATAAAACGAACAGGGAACAAAAAAAAAACCCTATCAATTCTGGAACAATCGCACAGACCCTTTATGCAGGTTACGTAAAAATGTATCCTTTTGACCCAGGATTTCTTCAGTTTTGCCTAGATAAATATGGTCTTATGTGTCCTTAGACAGCTAATGTGTAAAATCATTTTTTAGGGATTTTTACATATAATCTATGACTTGTATGGATGCAGGCTACAGTTCCCCTTATGTTGAGTTGAATATGTTGGGTGATATATTCCACAGCCTCTGGAGTATCAGCGGTTGCCAGGGTTATTATGACAATTTAACGAAACACAATATTCATAGCCCCTTTGATACAGAGAATTAAAATTGTGCTGCTACTGTTCTGTTTTGTCAAAGAAAGCCCCCTAATCTCGTATGCCCCCTTGGGATATGTGACCTTTAGTCAAACGAATCGCAGGTGCAGTTCAGCGTGAAGTTTGGGTCCTGTGAAAGAGAGCTTGGTCGTCTACTAGAATGCGTGACTGCACCTTTTTTGCATAGTTTAATCTTGGCAGAGATTTGCTAGGAAAGATAAAGGTGTCTCGGGGGGGCATGTGTGAATACATTGAAACAACGCAGCCCTCCCCTTTATAGGGATCCTAGAAAAATCAATATGTTCCTAGCTCTCTCAGCCCACCTTCCACATCCTAATTAGCACTAGAGTTCCTGCAAAGGCAAAAGTGCGGCTTTTGTGTGTCCCTTAGCAATTTAGTGATCTGATTTAACTGATACTGAAGTGTCTTATTGTCATGGCAGTCACGTGCCATTCCAACACATATGATATGTCAGTTGCTAGAGATATGGTAAACGCTGCTGAACCTCTGGATCAATAAACGTACGCATTTTAAATGTATGTATGAGGATTCAGATAATCAAACATGTGCTGGTTCAATAAAACTGAGAATAATATTTATCATATTGGAGTTTCGTATCTAAAGAGCTACTATTAACTTATGTGCTTCAAGCATTTAACAGATAATGGAAACTCGGAAAGATTAGCCAAATTGCATCTGTACACCAGGGCCATGCGCTGAACATGATCAAGAAACATTGGATCTACGTGTTTATACTAAAAACATATAATTATTCCAGAATCTAAAAACACTCCCATACTGAGGGTGGGTATGGATGTGGCGGTTTGGGCTGTTTCTTGCTCCTGAGCAAATGTGCGTGCTCTCTGCAATTTTCTGATTGTATATCAATAATTTAAGTAAAATAAAGAGAGCTGCCTTCTGAAAAAAAATCATAACTTTTTGCGCATTGCTGATAATCACCAGCAAATACACATGCACTTTATTAGACCCCCTACAGGAGACCCTCAAAATATCCATTTGCCTGGAAACGCACCTTATAGTTCCATCACTAATGTCCAGACTACACATTCTAGAGAAAAATACAAATACCAACCCAGCCAAATTATTTGTGCACTAAAATATCAAACTATACTTTGAAAATGTTGTTTTTGAGGTTGCTTATAAAAAAAGGATCGATTTTATTATTGCGTAGATGAGATTCTTAGTGAAAATATGTAAGTGATAGGACACATGTAGTTGTCATCTCACGACTGGGTCCATACTGGTATCCAACATTCAACATCTTTGTTGACGGAAAGTGTGTTAAACCCTTACGAAAAATTACTGCAGTTTTCTGAAGTAATACTGCAATTTGTTTGTAGAAAACTGCAGTTTTTTTGGACATGAAAAAACTGCAATACTGCACTTTTACTGCACGTTTACTGCACTTTTACATCATTATATTGCAAACCTACAGTTGTGCTTCAATGTACTGCAGCTTTATTGCATTTTTACTTACTTACAAAAAATAACCGCAGTAAAATTGCAGTACAGTGAAGTACAAATGCAGTAAGGCTAGGTTTCCACTTGGGTTTTTTTTGCTAAAAACGCCCATAAAAACGCCAATTCAGCCACACGGCGGTTTTTTAGTGAAAAAACGCTGTGGTCAGATGTTAGCTGTTCTTCAATAGGAAATCGCAGAATGCCATATCCACTTGGCATTTTCTGTTTGGCGTTTTTTCAGTCCTCTTTGGCGTTTTTCTGATTTTTTGGGCTCTGTGGCAGTTTTTCAAAATCGCAGCATGTTGACACTCTGGCGTTTTTTGCAAGGAAATCTTGGTGTTTTTCTCCAATAGAAGTCTATGGGAGAGAAAAAACGCCATGAAAAAGCCAGGTGGGTTTTTTGCCTTGGCGTTTTTTATGGCATTTTTTTCCACAGTTACAATGCAGAGGATGGACCCAGTATCTGTGTGTCCTACGAGAAATAGGCTGGAAACAAACAGTTTCACACAAAACAAAGTTCATATTGAACTTTACACCATTTGGAACAAACATGCCATTACAAACAAACATACCCAACAGGATCCTGCGTGCCAAAAGCAACAGCAAACAATTTGCACCATCATTTGGGGCCAATCTTCCTAGAGGAGCAGACATTTGGAATAAAGCATGCCTTACAAACCACAGAAAAGAGACAAAAGGGTCCGCCGGGGCGTGTTTAAGTAGAACTCTACCAAGGAAATGACATCAGGAGGGGGCAGATACTTGCCATTTATCCGAATCCCTTTTAGCTGGGTGAAAATTCCAACGTGTAAAGGCTGGAAAAACTGCCTAAGGTCAAAAAAGCAATTTTCACAGAAAGGCTAAAACACCAGAAAAAATGCCAAAACGCAGGAAAATGCAGTGGCAGTTTTCTTGGCGTTTTTCCTGGCGTTTTTCATCAAGAAAATAACGCAGGACAAAAGCCCAAGTGGAAACCTAGCCTAATACTACAGTATTGCAGTTTTTTCATGTCCAAAAAACTGCAGTATTACTTTTTTTCGTAAGGGAATGGAACCAAACTCAGTGATTATCTACATGAACAAGCAGACTCCTAATCTGGTTAGTTAAGTATAACATATCTCTCAAGTGTCAGTTTTTGCAGCACAGTCCAGATTTGCATGCCCTATCCTGCTGTCCCACTTTTGTGGGCAGTACGAATCATGAGCTGGTTGAGGAGATCCTCTGATCAGCCCAGAGAGTTATAAAATCAATAAACTACGATGCTCCGTAGTTGAATGCCGTAATTTGGCTTTTCAAACATGGTGGGGGCTCCTGCCCTGACTATGTCCCATATTATGTCTGGTCAATCTGGACCCTGGAATGTTGGGGGGGTGCGTATGTGTGACTGGTAATAATATTAACATCTTTTTATTATTATTATTATATTATTTGAATGTCACTGAGCATTAATCTTTACATGGTATTTATGCTTTGATTATAGGGAGTGTATTGATGTTTCTAACAATATTCTATTTTACATTTTTATTCAATACTGCGTTTTGATTACTTTATGTTGAGTACGCGTAACATAAATCTTTATTGTGCCTACAAGGTAGAGGTGCTCCAGTTATCAAAAGGGTCCTCGGGGTTCAAAGTGGGATCCTATGGTGCTTTCAGTATTACTAATGACTTTAGTAATTGTTTATTAGCAGGCGTCTGCATGTCTTTCATTTCATAATGAGTTTGCAAAACCTGCACCAGTAGCCAAACAAATGGGGTATAGCAAACCTTTAAGCCAATAAAGAACACAGAAATTAAAGCATCCACAATCATAAATTCTCGTCTCTTGTTCTCTATGTATACATTTGTTATAGATATTGGGCAACAGATACTGAAATCCTTGCACAAAATATTTGAAAGCACAGTAGTGACACACCTGTGCTAATGGAGGCTAACCCTAAGTTGATAAAGACAAGGAGCCACTCACCTCTCCCTCTAAATACAGGTAAACAGGACATGGTTTTGAATGGGGACCCAGGGCCGGCCCTGCCATGCAGCAGAGTGGGGCAATTGCCCCAGGCGGCACTTTTGAAGAGGCTGCCCCAAGCTCCTTTTTTTTCCGGCGCTCAACATTACAAGCCGGCACCAAGACCGAGCTAGAGGGATCGCGTTGGAGAGAGAGAGGCGCCGAGTGGTTTTCGCTTACCAAGTTATCAGTACCCGCTTGGCGCCCCTCTCTCTCCTCCGCGAGCCCTCTAGCTCGGTCTCGGTGCTGGCTTGTAATGTTGAGCGCCGGGATATGATGTCATATTCCAATGATCAGCAGTGAATCTGCACTCACCGCGGCGGAGCAGGGAGACTCTGGATAGTAAGTGAAGTACAAAGGGAGGGGGAGTCGAATAGGGTAGATAATAGGGAGGGAGAGGGGTAGATAATAAGAAGGTAGGGAGAGGAAGGGTAGATAATGAGCAGTGGCGTCGGCGGGGGCGTCATTTCAAACTTCACCCCAGGCTGCACTATGTCTTGGGCTGGCCCTGTGGGGACCCAAAACATTTTGACCATGATGTACAACTGATCTGCACGTTCTGTTACATAAAATAACCACACACAATTTTTATCAGACATTTTGGATCCTAAGCAGAGTGTGTGTATCAGTAAAATTGTGAGGCCCTGGCGTTTATTATTATATCACCACTGATTGAGAACGGGGCTATCCTAAGGTGCTCCTATGCAGCATATTTCCTCCATTATGAAACAAAATAGAACATCACCCCCCTCCCCCACACTCATTTTCATTATCCTCCTCTCGATTTTTACATAAGGGTGAAAAGCACAAATCTTTTGAGACAGATTCCAAAAGGTGACAAGCTAAAAGAAGATAAGACCGGTTCTTGAACCACATTCCTACTTTAGAGACCAGCGTTCTTTCCCACAGGGCTCCTCCACAAAACAGTCTTTCCCTTCCAGTAGTCGAGAGCCAAACTCTAAGCGACTCTCACAAATTAAATGTGATGAAAAGAAAAAGCTGCACAGAACAGCTCTCCCTCCCCTGGGAAACTTATTTCACATCTTTCTGGTAAATCAGCACCTTAGATATAAGCATCTAGATCAAAACCGTTCTTTTCGCTTGCGAAAGTCTTCTGGCGAGAAAAGGGTTTGTGAGAACGGAGAGATTGGAAGAGGAGACACAAAAGCCCTTTTCAATAAAATGTCTGTGCAACACGAGATTGCATCCGCTGATAGCAGTGTGCTCATCCTGATCGGCATGTTATTGAAACGAGGAGAAAATGAATTAGTAATGATCAGACACTTTATTGCTGAATCTTCCCTCTGCACTGTCTGCTACCCACACATCAACAGTGGCCATCTCCAGCTCAATCCTAGACTTTAACGTACCGGGCCATCCGTCTATAAAATCCGAGAGAATCCGGTGGTTTGGCTATGTACACATCTTTCAGGACACAATGTAGCCTTGAGCGTATGTTTTCAGATATATATACATCAAATGTATGGCGCCAAACCTTTGCGGCTCACTAACTGCACAATCTTGTATATTTCATTTCGGCAATGATAATGCCTCGGTATTTGAGGAATCTACATAATGGTGGAGAAGAGGAACACGTTATCCTATAGTTTGTTCTGATTCTTTTATGTGTGGATGCCTTACAATGACAATTTCCATTCAGGAGACCAAGACGTTTGGCCTGAAGCTGGTTGACTATTACATTGCTGGTAGCGCACATACTTTTTTCAGATATCATCTTAAAGGAAAGATTTGTTTATCTCCTTGCAGTCGAGCTATTACAGAAACACTGGATTCATTTCATTTCAAGTCAGCACCGTGGATGCCTTTGCCTGCTTTGAATTTTGTGCAGTATATTTGTAGCGGGAATACTTTTATAAAGAACTACATTGACTGTATTCATAACAGGAAACCTGGAGGAATGCAAATTAATGAAGAGCCAAGGAGGCTCAGTTGGCCCCGGTAAAAAAAAAAACGGCAAGTGAGAGAAAATAGTCTGGATTCAATGCCAGAAATACATCTATCACAAGTAACTGAATAGAGATGCTTGCTTAGAGCTTAATCAAAAAAAGTGACAAGCTAGTCCCCATTATTTTTTAATGAATGCTGGAGTCCATGTTCCTCCTCTTCTGAGATTTCAGTAGACGTAGGCGCCACGGGTTCACCTCCCACTGATTTCAAGAGAAGCGCATGTGCAGGAAGCATACTGAGGTATTCTTCTTGTCTTCAGAATAGGCAGCATCGTAAAACGTGGCAGAAGTCTAATTTTTTTTAGCTCTTGTGACAAAAAATGCATGCAGGGATTTGCATACAAGGATTCAAAATGGACTCCAATATGCATTTTGCATACAAGTAAGGGTGGAATGTTACTTTACTGAATCTGGATCCAATATATCTCTATTTTTAGCTGTAGTTAATTATCAAATATTAACTAGCCCAATGAGTCGCTGCCTATAATGGGCCAATTTAGACAGCTGTACATGATATCTGCTCTCCAGAGAGTTCAACCAGAACCCAAAACGAAGCATTATGGGGTTACCTGGGCTGTTCCTATGCCTTTAGGTGTAGTGACTACAAAAGAGTAAATGCAATATCATGAGAGAATATGTATTAAGTAAAACAAAAAAAAAATAATATCTCCACTAATCTTCACTCTATGTCTGCTTGGATGTGTCTCTGGCGTGTTGACATGAAAAAGGAGAAGCACTCACGTTCTTTTAAAGGTAGAGGATGATGAAAAAGGTTTAGCATGCAGGGATTGTAGCCTAAAGGAGCTGCGGTATCAGATGTTGTCTATTCCTGGGGGAAGGTCAGACTTTTCAACTCCTGTGTTCTCTCCCCAGTGCTTAACAATGTCTTTATAAACTCAATGCCCTTTTATATCGGATGGATTCTTTGTCAAGGTGTACCTAATCTAGACAACTCACAATTAATGCCGGCCGAGTAGAATTTGGTATGATGAATGTTCACATTTTATTTCTTAATTAAACGATTAAGAGGTCAGGTTGTGTCCTTAACAATCTAAAACACTGGTAATTTGTCACAATCTCCCAATGTACTGAGTATAGATTACAAAAACATTACAATTATTTGTGGTACTTGCAAGTTTATGGTTCTTTTATATTTCCTTGCAACCGAACCCATGTAATCTGGGCTCTTGTGTAATATGGAAACCCTAAAGATAGGTAGGTGACAGAGGAAGAGTAATAACTAGACTTGGGTGCCGGACAACTCCTCGTGTTCGTCTTCGTGGGGAAAAAAATCTTTGCATTCCACGAATATTCGACCGTTCCTGTGTTCGGGCAAATATTTGTGCACATTCTTCTGTTTTTTCTTTGTTTTTTGTAGAAGGAGTTAATAGGGGGTTTTAACTCCTGATGCCGAACTTGGCCTGGGGAGACCATTGGTCTCCACGCTCCAAGAGTTAAAGGTCTGTATGAGCGACTCTATTGGTTGCTGGCATGGAGCTCCTCTGCCATTGGTTGATGGCAGACAAGCTCCCTGCCGGAAACCAATAGAGGCGCTCGTTCAGACTTTTACAATCCGGAAATCCGTAGGTTCCCCGCCAGGAGTTAAAGGGCCATAAGAACGACTTTATCAGTCGCCGGCAGTGGCCAATAAAGTCGTTTGCATGGCCCTTTAACTCCTGACGGCAAACCTACGGACTTCCACTTCTGTTTGCCCTTGTGCTGCTGCATAGATAAGGTAGGCTAGATGGGGAAGGGACCAGGGAGATTAAGCGAAGACGAACACAAAGATTTTTGTGTTGTGTGTCTTCTTCTACGTTTTGCCGCCGCCATGTTCGTATGTTTGGTATTCGGGCTGAACAATGAAAACGCACCCTTCTTGTTCTAAATTAATACCATAAAGCCATAATCGCCAAATCAGGTGTATGATTTTTTATTACACTACTTATTTTCACCTAACAAAAATCAGAGGCTTTTGCATGTACATAAGTACAATAATATAATAAAACATTTTGATGTTTTAGGACAGAAACCTTGTTTGCTGAACATATGCATTACTCCATTGAGAACAACATTGCCAATTTGGCAACTCCCATCACTCCAGCTATAACTATCAGCTTTCAGTGGCATCTCTCACAGTTCCATAGAAAATAGTAGTAGCCCAAGAATATCTTTCCTCTGTCTTAGTACTGAGTTACTTTTTGGATATTAATATAAATGGCAAGCCCTGGACAAAAAAGATATAAAACTGTCTGAGAATGATGGGAGTCCTAATATCATTCATGGGTGCTACCTACCTAAGTGGAGGTACATGATGGTTTAAAAAAAGTATGTCTGCTACGGGGTTAAGAATCTATTGCCAGTAGTTTTAGTTAGGGATGGGCAACTTCGCACACCCAGTTGTTAAGTCTCTTCTAGATATAAATAAATTGTCTGGGAGTGATTTGAGTTGTAGCCTATAACATCTGGCATGCCAGACTTTACCCATCCCTGTTGAAAATCTGTCTCGGAACAGGATCAATGTTGCAGCTATTCACTGATAATGTACATCCGTACATTTATTTTTATACTACACATTTAGTCTGTGTATCTTTCCCTGGGGTAGCAAAAAACAAATTAAGATTCTGGCTCCCGGGTAAACTTATCTGCATTTGCCAGCTTTTGCCAGAGATGCTGTTTGCCACAGCCGCTTTCCATAAGTCAAAGAAAAATAGCTGAACTACAAGTGTAATTTTATATTTATTACATGATGCATTCCATTTCTGCTATTGTCTTTCAGTCGCCTTTATATTGTACTATGAAACATGCAGTTTCTTTGGGAAAAAATATGAATTATTGTAGTTTTTATTGTAGCATTGTAATAGATTGTAGATTGCTCGCAATTAATACTGAAAACCATAGCATTGCGGTTGATTTTTAAAAAATTGTTGTACTAAGAAAACTTTTATTTTCACATTTAGCGACAACCTCATGGCATTCCTATTTACACTCCATGGTACAATATATATATATATATATATATATATATATATATACACACACACACACACACACACACACACACACACCGGTGTATATATATATACTGTATACACACACACACAGATACTGTATATACACACATAGTGTTAAATTTAATGCTAACCTCCATCATCTCCTGCCTTATCTGTTTGCTCCCTGTGTTCCAAGTTATTTAGATTGATATATACACAGAAATACACTGGCGTTAAGAAAGGGGCTAGACATTCTCTTCCTGATTAGGTTATCTCTCTCTCTTTAATCTTTTGTCTTTCTGTTGCTGATTGTTGTTGATTGGTTCAACCAGCCTTTGTAAGAATGGATGAGAAGAAGAGAGAGACCTTCAGGACCAGAAATGAATTAGATTAAGCTAGTTGTGTCATATTATGCCACGGATGTCAAATTCCCAGATGCAAACATTTAAACCAAATTTCTCTAAAACAATTTTAGCTGAGAAACGAAAAAAAAAGTAGTCCGTCTCACTATGTGTTCTGAGTGGTATATCCTTAAAACTGTCTAAGGCTGTTTTATTGAAAACCATGTATCGCAGTCCTGGGAAATAAATCTGTGGATATAAAAAATATATATTATTTGTGATCTAGCGCAGGTCTCCATACCTATTTGTACCCTTACCTGGGTCATTTATTGGGAATACTTGTAGAATGTACAGAATATGGAGTCAGCTAACCTCTATAAAGTCATAGGAATGTCAAGACACAGAGCAGGACTTGATGCTGTATTATCAGAGCAATTCCACTCATTTGTTATATGCTAGAAAATATGTGAAATCCAAGGCAACAGATAATCCATAGCGAAAGCATTTGGAGAGTTTGCTGAGAACTATTACGACATTGTAGAGAAATCACCAATTCTTCCCATCTTCTCTTCATTTGTGTGGCTCATATATTTACCGGTATATGTAGATACAATGTATACAGCTAACCCCTATTCATTAAGTTTTATATTTATGTGCATCAGTGGAAATATCCAGGTTGTAAGATGAGAGTAATTAGTGAATTCAACAGCCTCACTAGAACAACCCATAGGAATGCAATCCAATGAGACCTACCAGGGTTTGAGGTTCCAAGGGACCCTGGCAGATGTCCCCTGTGTGAAGGAGCAACTTGGTCCCTTATACATACTTCACAGCTTCAGTAGAAAATTCACTAGCCGTGGCATTGTGAAGGTTCCGCTGAAGCAAGCAAATGAGCGGGAAAACAGAGAATCTGTAACACTCTGGCAGAGAAAGAATTCCAGGCACTCTCCAATGCATACCTAAAATTAATGTTTCTCTTTTTATTTGCAGATTTTCTGCCCTAAGATGTTTATGAAAGACCCACATTGCCTCTTTTGCTTATAATAATTGTATGAAAACAAGCCAGGTATGTTTAGGTATTAATGGCTAAAGAAGATTTGTGGCCTGTTATCTCCTATTCCCCAAAACTTAATTTGTAATCGAGTATTAATCAAGCATCAGTTAATGGATGCTTAGAAATAAGATGTTATGATGTGCCTAGCCATGCTCTCACAGTTGGAATTATCACATTATTGATGTTGTTTTGTTTTCTATTTTCTGTCTCTTGTTCTCATATGAAGAGTGGAATATTTCCTTAATAAATTATTAATTAGTTCTGCCTTTTATAGCCTGCGCTGTATTAATTCTAGCACACTATCGCCAGCCAGACCTCGCAGCAATAGCTTCTGTGACCCCAAAATTAATATGTTGGTGTAGTCCTACAGTCGGCCTCTCGGGAAGCAGGCTAACGATGCAGGCAATCCTGTGGGGACTTCTTCAAATTATTTTCTGACTGTCTTTCCAACATTTACTTTCACTCAAATCCGGTATATTCTTATTCCTTAGCATTTAAAGGATCATGAAATATCGTAATGCAGAAAATGCCAAAGCCATTACCTCTGTTGCAGAAGACCTATCCTCACTGTATATTTTAATATTGCAGGCAATGGTATTTGTTATTGTCCTTTACACTCAGCACTTCAAGGCCCGCTGCACCATTTATGGCACCGTGAAGGCTAGATTTTGTAGGGCGGAAAAATTCTTAAAGGAATATTAAGCTGTAGTGTGTTAAGGGTAATTAGAAAAACTCTTTCGCCTCCAGTCTTTTGAAGTGTGCAGATGACATTTTTAGTAAAAATAAAATTGGAAAATACATCTGGAGAAGAACGCAGCCAGGACAGCCAAAAAATACAGTTAAAAAATAAAAGTTAAATGTCCAGGACATACTGAAATCTGAAATGGGATATACTGTATATAGGAATCAACGGAGCATTAGCTTAATAACGCTTCCAACTCCAACATTCCTTGGTACATTCCTTGGTACATTCAGGTACCCGGAGCCCCCCTTTTTTTAGGATGAAGATGGGTGGGTCTACTGACATCAGTGGGCTGTCCATCAAGCTGTAGGAGAGGAGTAGGCGGGGCCTTCCTCAATGCCACTCTCACAACCTAGAGATTCTCCCCGGTGAGCCAGAGAAGCAGAGCTTCACCCGGAGCCCCCAGGCAAAACCCAGAGAGTTCCCAGGTATGTCTACTAACAAGAGTAGGGCAATTATAGAGGTTACACAAGTATGGCTGCTAGCAGGCCTTAAACCCAAAGAGCCCTGGGCTATGTAATTTTAATGTGCCTCTCCACTGGCCTAGTGGTATTAAGCAGGGACATGAAGGCTTTCAAAATATATATTGAAATACCCTAACACAAATGACAGCAGCAATGGCAAGGCACAAAAAAATATAATATAGTGCAATGTATACCTGTAGATTAAGAACACACTGAGATGAGCCGTTATGGTGATGAAAATAAGGCACATTCCTTAATAGGCTTTCATAAGTCAGAATGTCTTGTTTACCCCAGGCAATTTAATAAGAAGTCAATGTGTTTGTCTAGTAGATTGAGCTAACATAAAACTGCAAGAACACAAAATGGCTAGTAAGCAGCTTCAGCAGCACCTTAAAAAACTTTGTTATATGGGAAAACGAGAACTGAACTGTTTCAAAAAAGTAAACAGTAGAATATTTTTGAAAACTTTTTGTAACCTGATATTCGGAATAAAAACAGTTTCTCTTTCATAACTAAGTTTTCAAAGATTTTTGCCCCAAACCATAGTCACCCAAAAAAAACTTCAAATCTTTTAATGCAAATAGTGGGACCAATGTGTCACAGTGGCAGGTTCAGGTCCACGTGGCAATGAAATGACCATCTTTATTGAACGCCTCAATACGCAAAATAACGTTGAAAATGCCATTTTGTAGCAACACATATAGTTCATTCTGTAGTTTTTAGTTTGTTCTGGATTGTTTGCAAATAACTTCTTCCAGAAATCAATTTCTGGAAATGTTCAAAGTTTTCCAATAGAGAACATTATTTTGTGAATATATAATGAGGCAATCACCAAGTACTCATATAAACAAAAGGCTAGAGAAAACATTCCCTATATTACATTTAATTAATTGCATTAATTAAGGCACATTACAAAATACGGTCTTAATAAGTTATTAATGTAAGGTTCGGCAATGTTCATATATTTTGCATAGTATGTACTGCAGATATAATTAAATCAGAGTTCATGGTGTACACATTGTCTCATTAGGTTTAAAAAATGCTCCCACACATGATTTTAATGAATTTGTCTAGAACACACTATATCAGACAAGTTTTGTTTTTTTTTAATTTTCTCCATTATGATTATTATGAAAAAAAAATCTGGAAATAATGACCTGTTTTGTGCACCTCAGCCTGAAGTCAGGAAAATCTGATTATTTCTCGTTTTGCACTGAACTTGCGGTCTACATTCATAATATTTATTAAAACTAACAGTATTAGAAATATTATAATCAGTTTCATAGGAAAACCAAATTAAGCTAACCTATGTGTCTACTGTATATGCTTCCAAACAGCCCCTGTTTTCAGCAGTGCAGAGGTTATTTTCCAAATTCCAGTTCAGGGGCTTGTAAAAAGAAAAGGAGGGGTATTTACTTCTTGAGTTGACCCGTTTGGAAGAATTGCCTATTGTACAGCACTGTGGAATATTATGGCACTATGCGTGTAACTAAATAATAACTTGTAAGCTTATTAGTAGGACCTTCTTTGCCTTAATGTAATAGCTTATCATAGTCTGTCGATTATGTTTTGTCACAACCTTTGTGTATGTATTATAAAAAAAAGTGCTTAGTAAATTGTTGGTGCTATATAAAGAAAAGATAATAATGGGATCAGTATTCTGATCTATTTACCTGCTATTCCACACATTGCCACAAGAGGCATCTGGTGTAACATGCAGCAGAGTCTTATGATAGCTTTACTATTTTTCTGCTACACATTTTTTCTTGAGGCATTTTTATTTGGCTCCTTATTGTAAGCAGCTTCCAGGACAATAATGTGCACCTTTATATAATAAAAAGGGAAATATGGCCAATGCACTAATGTGTGATACACTGGGGAGCTTTCACTCTAGACTCAGAACCACCTGCAAATTAGGTTACTTTACAGATCCTATGCCTTCAATTGAAATAATCTCTCCCGTTTCTATTTCCAAATATACATACTTTATCAGTGTGATGCATGCGTTACTATATAGAATCAAGAGCATAACACCGCAGAACTGTTTTCTCATTAACAGAAATGTCCTGAAATGTTCCACTTGTTAGTTCAAACTTCTTTAAAAAAGTCTACTAAATGAGATTAGCACCACCAATAGCATGAGATCATGTTAAAGCTGTGTGATTTGTGTGGCCTTTATTAAACATATGACAAGAGCACAAAATCATGTAGGCGTATAATACATTAAAATGAAAAGATTATGGTTTGCATCTGTTTTCACTTTGTGCCAGATTGTGTTTCTGTGTTTAATTGCATCACCTTTTATCACACACTGAGACATTTAAACACAAACAAAATCGGATTTGTTACATATACTCTTCCTTTATCCTACTTGTTACATTTTTAGTTAGCTTTGTTGATGACATCAGCTAGCATATGACACCTGATTCCCCACTAGGTCTCTATCTTTCTTCTTTCTCTTTCACCCTTTTGCTTTGTCCTTGTTATACAATGTGGCACCTGAATTGTTAGGCAGTGCATTCTCTACCCATTACCTCCAGTGCTCTATCCACCCATTTGCCCCATACTCCCTCCTTCTCTGACATTACAGAACGTGTTACATACAGGTGTTTATTTGAGGTCCCGCCTTACAGAATCCTCTCCACTCAGGTAAACATCAGTGATTGAATTGCCCCGCAGGAGAGATGCGGTGCCTGGGGAGATTCCTTTGCTCAGTGTCTGAAGCTGAGACACTGTTTACAAATAGCCATGCTGCTAAGCATGGCATCAGAGTTCCCTTTATAACGTATGATCACACTTACCCCTGGGAAACTTGATAAAGTAAGGACCATGGACAGCTACCACTACTGACTACATGCTTTACTAAGACAACTCAGGCTTACCATACGCATGGAAAAGCGATAAACCTTTAAATGCCAAGCTCATTAGAAGGTTTGCACAAAATGAAATGCAACAGGGGACTAGCATGTTTTTCTCACCTGTGGGGACAATATTTCTCTTTTATGATGGTAGGTATCACTGCCTCGAAATTAACCTAACCTACAAATATCAACTCCAACACACATGTAGACGCAAATTCACGCATACACTCCTCCCTACACAGACACCCCAACACACACATTCAACAGCAGCACCGCAACTACTTGGGGTGGGTTTTTTCAGCATGCCTCATGGTAGAAGGACGCTACTAGGCTGGTTGCCACATTTTCAGCATGATTTTTGCCCCCAGGAAAATGTCATGTAACAGTTTATACATTGGCGCAATCACAGTTTTTCACATTTTCCTGCTTACACACGTGACACCTTTAGAAACCACCTCCGGTGCGCTGGATAATATCTGATTAGTGTACTAGAGCGGGGCAGATGAGCAACCCACGGGCATCTAGACACATTTACTGTAGGTGCCGCCACATGAAAAAAATGAAATTCCATGCTAGATAAAAGCACGATTTGGGAACTAACTTGCGCTATAAAATCTATAGTGATTCATTTATAGAGTAAAAGTGTATAGGGGTTTTATGAGAACATTGTGTATTAGAATGAGTGACTGTAGCCACGTACTGCCTCTTACATTTTGATCATTTGACTTTTTTTCTCAGAGCCGAAGCCAATTAATAACAGCACCCCTGTTAGGTGTTGAGCGTTTAAGAAAAAAAATAATCAGACAAGCACATGTTTTTAATTTTGGAAAATGCTCATGTTTCTATGGGAACCGAATGCCTTGGAGGTTTTTAGAAACATTATCTCATCTTTTTGCACTGTAACTGCTTGCTTACAATAATATTAATATGGGGAGAACGTAATGCAAGCATGAATATGCAGCAACGTTCACTTGTTTTAATAGAAATGGAGATTATGTGAAATAAATACCTATATGCTACCATTCCTAAAGTATTCCTGCACCAAAGAGCTTGCAGTCTAGGTGCTGAAATGACACGTCAGATCTGCATGTTAAATCCTCCACTCTGAAGTTACAATATCAATGTTGCTGTTTTCCTTTTTTTTATTATTTTAATTTATTCACCCTAAGTATAAATGGACAAGCAATGCCCTTTTCCCTCTGGAATTATAGCTTAATTATAAAAAGAGAAATTTACATTCGCAAATTAAAGAAAAAATGCCGCATTAATATTAATGCACAACCAGATCCACAAAATGTCAAATACAGAAAGCACAGGTTTTTAGTCCAACCTGTCCTTTTTTCAAGTTAAAAATCACAGAAAAGGGCGGTATTAATTCAGGTCATGAGCTGCATGAGGTATAGAGGCTGATCAGTAGTTATAGTAGTTTCGGACTATTGTAGTTATAGGGTCCCCAGTCAAGAGACCGGCGTGGCAGCCCTGGCATAGAAGGGGTTTAGCCTGACCCCAGTAACCCCATTAAGAGTTATTCAGCAGGCTGCTACTCATAAAAAGTGAATGCCCCATCATGTATAATGAATAGTTATAAATGTGGGTAACAACAGTCCAACTCACCATCTATCCTTTGGATTTTGTCCTGCAATTGCTCTTCGTGCCTATAGCTTACATTTAGTTGATTTACAAGAAGGGACCTGCAGTCTTTCCCTTTAGGATGTCCATATTGGCCACTTTTTATAAGAACACACGTATATAGTTCAACTATTAATAACCAGAAGATATAAGCTACTATTATGTCGTATGTGAAGCTAAGTGCTAGATTCCCCTTTGTGAATTTCTACATCCACATAATACACAGCAGCCAAATGTTAAATGTATACAAGTCCTGGAAAAAATGGCCAAAGTGGTCGCCCTACCTTTCCACTAGTGGTAGTTTTTAAGGCTTTTTATTGCACATCGGTTCCCCGCCAACCATGCCTCAATCTCCATTATAAATCATCTATAACCCCCCAACACAGGGCCTTATTGAAACAGGCATGCAGTATTGTATTTACAATAAAACAACTTTGTACCCCCAATGATTAAATACATCATCTATAAATCTGTTTAATCCCCTGCTGTTAGACGGGATGAGAGATCTATTCACGTATTTTTCATGCAAACATCATGGGTATAGTTTTAATAATATGTATATGGAAGACGTGCATGAATTGCAGAATAAACTATTATGATCTATCTGGAACGTGGCAATATATTCCGTAGCACAATACCATGACAATATGCAGACAATAAAATGACAGAATTAACATTCAGTACATGGTACATTTTGTAAGAAGAGCCCTGCTGAGAGGAATAATCTAAAAAGAGTTGTATCCAGAGTTTCTCGTTATTTCGAGCTCCCTTTGTTATTTGTAAATAAGACTTGGCAGTTGTGACCCCGCAGGTAAACCTTTTGTAGCTAACTAGACAACACGAGAATATGGAAAATTCTATACATAGATACAGACATTCCACTCATTCCCAGGCCTGTTGCTCTCCGGATGGCAAAAAAAGGTTAAATGCATAGGTTTTAATATTCCGCAAGGACCATCGTTATCCTAATGACAGGATCTTGGCGGACAACATTTATAAACACCCCAAACTAGCCGATCGTTCAGATATAATCCCGATATCTAAGCATTGCAGAAAAATAGCATTTGAAATGAAAGGGTTGTTTTCATTTTTTCCCGTTGTCCCCTTTCCAGTCACACAAGCAGATCCTTGTTAATGAGTCTAAGATGGGGGTATCTGTCAGACGCAGATGGGTGGGCCGAGCATGGCAATAGTTGGGATAAGCCAGATAAAAAGGTGAGTTATGCAATAATACGTTTTCTCAACATGCCAATGAAGAGGTAACTTTTAAAGGATTTTTAACAATATTGGGGTGTTTGCAACATGAATTGGGTGTAATTATACACACAGGCAAACAACATAAGTTCAGCTCTTTGTTTTTATAAAGTAATTCAAATTCTTTTCATGCGTATTTAGGTCTCTCACTTCCATCTATTGATAGCTGCCCCATAAATCAAAAGGAACCCTAAGCAGCTGATCTCTCTGCGTATGTGGGACAGCATCTCTTTGCCGGTGGAGAACAGATAATCGGAGCTGAAGTCCGGCTGCATGTGGAGCCAAAGACTCATTTTGGTTTCCTTGGCTCCGTAGCTTACATTTAGTCGATGGACCATGTTCTCATGCCGGTCCATTGACGGAAGCGAGAACCTGCAACTCTGCAGACATGCTGTATCTAAAACGCAATAGAAATAACCATCTCGCAGTCTAATTTCTTCAATACGTCTGGCCACCACCCCCTACCCAAACACTTGTATTAGCGCCTTCTCTGCAAGCTCTTTCCCTGCATGAAGTCAGTGGCGATACAAGCGTGACAAGCTTCTTTTATGTTTTACAATGCCCCCACTTCTACAAAACACAATGAAATACTTTCACAATGCAACCAGCAAGGGTTTGGAAATGTCAGACTATAATGAAAGATAATTGTAGAGCCGGTGGTAGCCAGTCCGAGAAGAAATTTTTCGCTCTCCGTTAACCCTTTTAGTGATAAAGTAAACTATTTACCTTCACTCTTACACTGCATGGAGTCCACGGGGGCCTGAGATGTACATTGCGAGATAATATTTGCTTTCAGAAGACCTTAGTGCCTGCTTATCAATCCTCCTGTCATTAACGTTAGAATAATAGACCAGACTTTGCAAACAGATATTATTACAAATGGAATGCTGGGGTTTTTTTTTTATTTCCTTCCTGAATCTGTTTTTCTTCCGTTATGTGAGTTTAATACTACAGTATTACGTGCTGTATAGTTCAAAAGTATGATGTCTGACAAAATACCAACTGAAAATACCACTTTATGAGGCACTAACATCAAATAATATAAAATGTATTAAGTCTTGCCTAGTTTTCACTGTATAACAAACAGCTGAGAGTTTCTTTTTATTTGATTAGATATTACATGACCTTTCATTTGTTACATATCTGGAGCAAATCGTCTCTATTTTGTGCAGTACGTTTCTTCTTGTCAGTGAGATTATACCATGAACCCTTGATATACATTAATTGCTACAAAATGCAGTTTCCATATCTACAGGATGACATCAAAATGTGGGTAGAAGTGAGAGAATGATACTGTAAACATGAGAGTGACTGCTAATTTTAATGCCACCCAAAGAAAATGAGTTGTCTTTTATTTTGAGATTGTCGTAAACCCTTTCTCTCTGTTTCCAAGTGTACTAGGAGAATACGTCATGATTGAAAAATCCAATAGGCCTATCTTGTTATCTATTTTAATAACTTTTTTGATCTATTTTTCATTGGATTTCAGCTTAGTTTGTGCCATGTCACCAGTCAGCTCACCCAACTCTAACTCCTGGGTTTGTACATACAACCGTTTGAGTTACCGAGTTAATCGGTAGGTTATTCCAGTTCTCTACAGTCTCCAGCTGGTGACAATATACTTCGCCAGCCTCTGATTTGGTTTTCAGATTAACACATTTCTAAACACATGGATTATGGCTAGTTAACACGTCTATGGCATTCTTTGGCTAAAAGTGTCATGGGAGTTGTAGTTAGGTCTTTACTTTTTCTGCTTCAAACTGCTTTCCAGGTTCTTTTGCCAGCAAGTTACACAAGAACTCATTTTAAAATGGGATATGCCCACTGATGAGGACTAAAACTTGTATTTCCTTCAGCCAGCCTTTCCTCAAACACTTAAGGATTTGACAGTAAAGGGAGATGATGGATGTATTTTTGCGACATCAGTTGACTTAGAGTGAGACATCATCTCTGACTCTACCCTCTACACAGCATGATGCCGGTAACCCTACCCACAGCCAACTCTGGAGCTGCGGGCAATACTATTACCAGCTTACGTTTCAAGCTGGGGCGATGGAGTGGCAGCTGCGTTCTACACCGGTCCCACTGCACCCCAGAATGCGGTACAAACTCAATCAATCACTGCATTCTTCCATGCTACTCAGGACTGGTGGGACTATTCATATGTAATTAGCATCCTCCATTAGCATCCTCCATGCTCACTTTATAAAATCAGTGAAGATATTTATGTGAATGTGATGCAAGATAATTCTGCTTATTTACGAGATATGGTAGTTAATGATTTTCTGAGCTGTGTCTTGGAGTGCTGGTATAACTATAGAAAGCAGTGTCGGGATTCTAGACTAACAGAATATGTCGCAGCATCTGTTTCGCCTCTTTAACAATCTCTTGGGATAGGCGGACTTCCATATTTTTTTCAAAAGGACACCACAATGATTATGCAATGCCCCCGAAGCTTATTAATTAAATATATCCCAACAGTATAAAATAGGCTTTGGTATTAAGTATATTAATTAAGTGCAGCCATAAAAGTGTAATATAAACTGAAAAGTGATTATGGTAAAAAATATAAGTTTTGAATTTCTGCCAAGTAGAGAAAGAGTCCAGCGCATTGTAATGTAGCCCTCCCGCAATTCCTCTGCTATGTAGGTCAGGGACAATATGCTTTCCAGCTCAGAACTAAATCACCACTGCCCAGGTTTTTTGTTTTTTATTCACGGCGAGCCCATAGGTCACTAAACCTCATACTCTAGTATCCCAGAGTCTATGGAAATATTGAAGGGCTATTACTATGGGGAAAATGGGTATTTAGTATTGGATGTGTGGCTAGAGACAAGGAAAGGTAACATTGTAGATTTAAGTCACACAAATGTCAGATGGTCGGCTTGAAGACCGGAGGCAGCTCACATTGCTGCAGGCCTGATTTGGCCTGCAGGCCGTAGTTTGGGGTCTCTTTAGCCGCACAGTCACCAGATTCGGGCTATAGAGTTGAGATTAGGGGCTTCAGACCCAGTGGCCCCCTTAGCAACGCCACTGTTTGCCACCTTAGTGTGAGCCTCTAACAAACACGTAGCCTTGCCTTCTCTATGTGCTAGTAAACAAAGTCTCTAATAGTGGGGTGAGATGAGTTCAGTTCCATTCAAATTAAAGGGAATAAGTTACTCGGGTACGGCTGCATGCAACATATTAACTACCCCTCTCTCGTATTTTATTTGCAAACATACACAATCGCTTTTTCTTTCTAAGCCAGTGTGGCTCTTTGATCCTTTTAAAATAAAGCCTTGAGAAGATTGTCGCTTTGTTTAACATAGGTGGCCTCTCCAGCTATTAAGAGCCCTGACACTACATTTTAATGGCTTGTCAAACGGCTTTATTATTTAGTGAAACGTGTGTTGTTTTTGTTGGCTTCTACTACTAATTCTACTACTCGCGTTTGTGTTATTAGCCTGGTTGTGTTTGTCCTCTAAAATTTCATATGTGTCGAGAACAAACAGGCAACAAACATCATACAGCTGCGGAAAATATGTATAATCTGCCAAGGCAAAATACCACAGGCTATTGCTTTCAGAGAAAGTAGGGGTGGAGGGAAGCACCCCAGAAAAGTGTTACACGGAATTGTTAATATATCAGAATGTTTCGGCACATACATTTTCCGTCTGCGTCATCAAATGACTAGGAATGCTTTTTAATGAGAAACAGTAAGGGAGGAATTACATGACATGCATATGTTAAGAGTATATATTTAGAGTTTACAAGCAGAGATGTGTGAATCCGCTTTAAGATCTGTCATAAGGTTTGCATGTCCACAAAGTATAATCACTTTATGAAAAAACTGTAATTAAATAAAATACAAATCATCGAAATCAAACTTCCTTTAACGCCAAGGGGTGTTTCATCCAGGGTTATGGGCGTGCAAAGAGTTTGCAATTTAATTTGTAATTAAAAAAAGAACCAACAATACCATCATTCATTCAATCATTTGGCTATAATTACACACCGGAAGGACTAAGGGGAAAATGGGACTTGTTTCATTCCCGATTATAGCGAAGCAGGTTTGGGATTCAGAAATTGTGAACAGCTTTTCGCTAGAGCGAACTCAGTTTCATCCCATGGATTGGTGACGACTAGAGATTTGGAAAAATATATTTTGAATTTTTTTTAATCTGTATTGTCCTGCTTAAATTACAACACTTGGTATTCTCAAGGATGTGAGCACGAAAAAGTGGCAAAACCAGCATATTTGATTAATTTCTTTACTCAACCACTAAACAATGGGCAATAATTTAAATATAAGGATTATTCATGCAGATCGTGTGAATAGGAAGTTAAGATGATATAAATAGTGTATGATTATTTATAAACATAAGAAAAATTAGTTTAATTAATGAACAGAAAGGGTCACATATATTGTGGTGTAAAATAAGGATACTAGCAGAAGAAAAGTGTAACGAGCGTCTTGTTTTCATTGATACTAAAAGAGGCATCTAAAACGTTCAGCTCCGTCACTGCCAACTTTTCAATAAAAAGAGGGACAGGGGCTTTATTCACTAAAGGGACAATAGCCGGCTGAGTTGTGGGTTTTAACTCTCTCACATCATTATGAAGGCCCAACACTGGTAGTTTTCTGTCGCAAGAATGCCTGAACTGTGCCTGTATGATGTACAGTTCAATGAGTGAGAAATGTTACTCATTTAACTATTCACTATACAGGGCTAGCTGCAGCAGAAGCTATGTATAGTGAAGTCAAGGAGTTAAAAAATAACACTGCAGCAAAGTCTAAAGAAAATGTTAGTGAATAGACTCACAGAGGGAAATAATTACAATATCTACAGTATATATATATATATATATATATATATATATATATATCTATGGTATAACATTTGCGTGCAAAGGGCCTGTGCACGGATACCCAGCAGTAGAGTAAGACTGACGATCACGGAAAGCACACAGCTTGTACAATTGACTGAACCCCGTTTTAATAAATGTAATAGTAAAATTGAAATAGTGAGACTTTTACTAGGAAAAGGTGACTGATGCCTGTGGATCTATGAAAAAAATAGCAACTATCAAATTGCTTAGTAAATGTCATACATTTTTTTGTCTTTTCAATGTTCAAAAGGGAGATGCTTTTAGAAGTCTTTGGGGTGTGTCCAGTGAAAGGGTCTAAATGGCGCTGAAAGCCTTCATTTCTGTAAACCAGTATTATTTCACCTGCCAATGTTTGGGATTTTGTTCCCCCTTTTGCAATTTGTTGGCGTCTGTTTGTATGTTCCTCTATGATCAAAAATCCAGGGTTTGTGAAATGCTATAATCTTCAAACTCTGTTGTACATTTCTTTTGTGCTATAAAGTAAAAATGAAGAATCAATACTGCTGGAGGAAAGGATAACTCTATCTTTTATTTCAGAAGCTCCCAATGCTTCCATGTGGTCCCCCTATGAGATATGAGGCATGAGGAAATATGAAACAGGTGGGCAGGTGTACAGATGCAAGGGGTCTCAGGAGGCCCCCCATCACAGGGAAGGCTGGTTGAGGCTATATGAGTAGGATCTGTAAGTTGCGGTCGCATTCAGCATTGCAGATGGCATGGTCCTTCAGCTCTTTATGGGATTTAATTCCATTTATCCAAGTACTGGCTGATCTGCATGTTTTAGAGCGGCACAGAATGTCTACTGTCCAGACGTGCAAGTAATAATGCCCTGATTCAATTGCTAGATATAACCTGGCTTCAAGAAAATGTGAAGATACATTGTAGTTTGTTTAACCTTCCTTCTGCCAGATCTGAGAAGGACAAGGCTCCTAAAAGCATGTATTCACTATGGAAAGAGAAGCTGGGTGGTTGTCTTTACTCACAGGTTTGCCAAAAGTCTGTATTTTGATTTTGGCTACAATATAAATTTGTCTAAGAATCGCTAATCAAACTATGCTGAGATGTAAGTAACTGTTGATTCCCACAGAAATATGCACATTTCTGTAGTTCATCGCTATAGAGATGTTCTGAGATGAGGTGAATGAGCTATCAAAACAACTATTCACAATCTGCCACATTACGTTTGCCTCGTTCCAATTGCTGAACATACCGCATTGCTTCTTTGGTAGAAGGATCATCTCACATTTCATTTTAGCTGCAGGTAGATGAGCCATGTGGACCGGAGCACAAACCAGAACCGAGTCCGGATTGGACCTGACTAATGCACTTCTTCGCCATCCCTCATTGACCCAATATACATTAACCGCAACTTAACACAACACAACATATTCTTGGAAATGCAAGTTGTTGTTACAAAAAATGGAATTCTTTGGCAATATGATTTGTCTTCCGTTTTATTCTGTAAAGTCTACATCGAAATGCATTTGTTCTAATAGATAGACTCCAACTTTAAATCTGCAACTTCAGTTTGAAAATACTTTCAAAATTTATGTTGGCCACAATCAACCTTCATGCGTGTTTTTTTTTTTCATTTCAGTACAGTTTTTCCACAAGTCTGCAATGACTCCATGAATAGTCGGAGATTGCTGGTGGTAGCCAGGCTGGCCCAAGCCAATGAAACATACACTGACTTCAAGCAGAACATATATAATAACATTGTTTTTGTAGGCAAGCCATAAAATGTAAAAATGGAAGTCTTTCCAAACAAAAAAAAACAGAAGATGAAGAAGAGGAATGATGTACTCTCAGCAAATAACATATAAAAATAGCTTGGAACATTACTGCTTACAGGTGCAGGAGAGAACAACCTTTATAGAAAATATACTACCAGCAGAACACACGGTCTTTAAGCTTTGATGATAAAACGTTTGTAGTTGGTAATTGTCTCCATAACTAGAAGTGAAGTGACATCTCTAAATCTGGGAGTATATCCAAGGTTCTGGGGAACAAACGCGAGCTATCTTTATACTACGATAAGTAACAGAATTCTTTTTATTCTAAAATACTAAATTTGGAGTGTGCTGAAATGTCTAATTATTATTAAACCAACATAATGATGCTTAGGGTATAAGGCACAGGGCAACTTAGGAGGCAAACTGGGGTCCTTGGGCAAGCAGGGCCCTTGTCAGGGGCCAAAGCATACTTTAAAAGGTTAAAAGCAACTCTAGTATTGTTGACTAAGTCAGAGCAAGTCCGGAAGGGGGTAGTTTGTTACACCCTAATAGCATCTTTATCTGACACTGCAGTAAGGACTGCCCAGATCCACTATGTTTCCTGCTCTAAAGTGATTTACATGGTATGAAGAAGCTGAGTTTAGGGTTGAATAAATTTCTCACGTCCTGTCCTCCTCTCACCCCATAAGGATTCTCCTTTTCATCATGAGTGAAGCTACTATAGATAATGCTTTCTTCTGGTCCCATTCCCAGCTATCATTATGATCTGCTGCATAACTCTATAAACATCCTTCCCTCCTTCTATTCACTTAGTCTTATATCACTCCAGCTCCTCCACATCCAGCACTGTTCCAGGACTCCCTCCGTCTCCCTCACAGATGCTTGTTTTATATCGCTTCTCAGCTGTCCTGCACAAACAGCCGTGGATTATTATAGATTTCCTGTAATGGTTTTAGAAAGAAAATTAACACCTGAAATCACGTCTGCATCCATCGCTATATAATCTGCTCCTTTTAATACAGACATGTCACGTTCTAATGAGGTTAAAGGCCAACTCCTCTCACCAAAACATCAATTTTGATATTCTCACATATAATTGAATGGAGAAAAAATAAACTGGACCACTGCACAATTTAACCTGGACCTCCAGTTGACCATGAAGAAGGTCTCATGTTTGTTTTTATGATTACTTCAGATTAACACACGGGGTCTTCAGTATTAGGAAAGCATGACTCTTACAGGTCTGCTTTCAACTTTATTGCACCCTCATTGAGTTCTAAGACTTGATTTGTAAGCCTCACAGTGAAATCTTTTAGAAAATTGGAGAACGTCTTACACGCACTTTCAAAGGTCAAACTCTCCTGCCCATCTAAAACAGTCTTCTTTGCTCTCTCTCTCCTAGTCTCAATCAATGTCACTTTAAGGCAGTCTTTCATACTTTGGTATATTTTGATATAATACGTACCCTAGATATAAAGCATGACATGCATGTCTTGTTATACATAATGATTATAAGTGAGAATTTAAGGTATTCTTTCGCTTTTTAGGATTGAGAGGTTCTGACCGCGGTACCAGACTAGGTAAAGCCAGTGTAGAACAAGAATAACTAAATTAGCATTTTGCCACTTGTAATGTGGACTCATCTCTAGCACGCCAGGCCAAAGAGGTCAGAAAGAGGAAACCTGTTTCAAAGGAGCCGGTCTGAAAGCTATTTGAACCCCGGGCAGTGGGAAAGCTCAATGCCACAAGTGCAAAAGAACAGTAGCTTTGGAAGTACTTTGAAACTGATTTTACGAATGGCCCAACCTGCAGGAGACAAAAAAATACATACTTTTCAGTATTTATAATTTTGCACTATTGTATGTTGCTCTACTGTTCTAGAGCAGAGTCTTCTGTCTCTGGCAAACTGCCGGGTCAGGGGATGAACACCTGCAGGTGTCTGCCAAACCCACCACCTTGAGAGGTCATCCATAAATAGGGGTTCTACTAGAATCTCTGTATCATAAAAAGGATAGCTTTATAGCTGTGATCTCCTTTTGACTTATTGCCAAAAAATGAAAGATTCTGCTTTATGGCCGAATGTTCATGAAAATAAGATTTTACATTGTCTAAACATACCGGTATGCAACATACATGTTATATTCCTTAAACTCTAAGCCGTGCTGGATTCCTAAGTACAGAGGAGCAAATATTGCTGGTGCGTTGACCACTGAAAAAAGGTTATTACTACTACAAAGACGTATGGGTATACATTTAGGTGGGAGTATAGAAGTAAACATTAAATCACCCTCACATAGTAGCAATGCTGCTGCTGAAAAATAGTTTTCTAGGCAAATGTTTAGCTTTTCTGACGGGAAATCTTAACCTTGAGCTGTGAGGAGTTAAGCAATTGCCAATTAAGGGTTTAACTAAGCTAAACTTATGTCCCATGGACCCAGCAACTGAACTCAAGGGTATCAGCACATTAGGTCCTGCAGAGTTCAGTGTACATGTTACGTTGTCTATACTTGATTGTTATGCACAGCAAATTTGGTGTTATATATCTCAATCATGGTTAAAAGCTGGCTGTTTTTGTTGGCACATTGGGTATTGTACACATGTAGAACTGCTGAATGCAAAATGCATTGGTTATGTCAATGGTAGGTCCCAGAAATACTACATACCTGGGACCTCCACAGCTGGGTAAAGTTATTTATGCGTACCCCCAAAATTTCATGTGTTCAAATCAGAACACGTGTGTTGGGTAGTGTGGCAAGAGGCCAGGAGGAACAGAGTCAGCTCTAGAAGTGGGCACGGTGGGAGATGTGGCCACTTGCCTGCCATACCCGAATAGCCAAATTTGCAAGTTTAGCAAGGCGATAAAGAAAGAGCTATAATTGAGCTCTGCGCTGCAACAATACAGACTTCCATTGATTTTTCACCTCTATAATCTCCTCAACTAGCTCCTGCCCCCCATTGCCCTTAAAAGTTAGACAGCGACCTGGTACAGTACCTGGAAGTCAGGACTATCCCGCAAGAACTAGGACTGTTAGGAGGTATGTTTATAGTCCAGAAGAAGGAAAAACTATGGCTGACAGTCTTCTCATTTGTCTAACATGTTTCCTGATGCTGCCCTGACGGTAAGTTTCAGCGCCTGTTCCCTGTATCTGTCCCAGCCCTACTTTCTCTCTGAGCTTTAGATGACCTCACGTTTGTCTAATGCTTCTTCTGCAGACAATCAATGGTAATAGAATTGTTGGCCATGAAACATTATACTCTGATCAGATAAAATACAGAGCACTGTGCTGGGCCGTCCACAGAGAGCCCTTACTGACAAACACTAACCTCTGACAACGTGACAAATCAGACATCTTTCTTATAAACTCAGAGGGGATTCACCTGAGGACACTAACTGTGCCAGACTGCTGCTAGCCTATACTTTACCTGCTTATTAAATATAGATTGTGCCCTCTTCCTCTGTTGTACTTTAGCAGTCCTTAAAGGGAACAGTTGCAATGCCAAATTATCCCCAACACTAATTCTTGCATCTCAAATGCAACGCATTGAATTTGTTTTTCTTTTAAATGAAATAATCACAGGGTTGTATAAAAAAACTTGGTCTGTTTGCTAAGAAGTACAGTAGTCATTCGAGTAAAGAGTAACTTGACAAGGCTGGACTTCTGTCATATGACCTTGCACACTTACACTCACAAAGCAACTGGTATAGTTACTAGTATTCAGGTTGCTTGCGAATAAATGTGAGAGCATGTTAGCATAAAACATATGAGTTGCAGACAAGGGCATGCAAGTTTAATAGCGGAGAGAGAAAGAGAGAGCTTACCTATATCCTGCTCACCCCTATTCCTCTAACAGTAGGATAGGGAGGGTTAAACATAAAATAATAAGCTGGAGGAGGTAGAGAATTTACATGTGTCCCTGCCCATGATCTGTAAAGTGGAATGGGGGCTGAAATTAATACACCAGAGAAACATTAAGCCTGCCTATGCCATCCAGGACCCCCTACCCTTAGAAGCACAGAGTCTCTCACCTGTGATGAAGGTGGTTAAGTGCTCAGCGTGAAAAATAAAACCTAAATAAAGACAAATTTGCATTTTTCACAAACCTGTATGCACGGCGCAAGAGGATTGTATGCATTCATTAAAAACAATGCAGGCAGAGTCCAGGAACAGTGGCAAGTTCCTACTTGGGCTGACAATGGGATTCCAATGGAATCTTCACTGGGGATTATGGAAATGTTGCATGAAATCCCCTGGCTATGGCTTTGGAGGAGGCAGATGGTATAAAAATACATTTGAATAACAAAAAAAATCCATAAAAAGTGAAAAATAATTTTCAGCGCTGGGTTCAGTTATTATTTTATTTCAGATGTGGAATTTCATCCTTAAAAAGGACCTGATTGTACCTGAATGCGTGCATGGGGAGCTTTAGATCCATCTGGTAAGTATCCTGATTTATTCACTAATGTATATAATGTGTTTATATGTGCCCAGTTATCTGGATTTCTATCATATATTTGGATCTATGCATCTATGTGTTTCTATCTGAAGAAAAGACATCCGAGGCCCTGAAAGAAATGTTAATTCTAAGCATGTTGTGTAAAAGGTATCTTTAATCATTTGAAACCATAGACTACTTTTATTTTTGTATTTTTGTTACAGGCTCAGCCTAGCTTACTATGGTTAAAGAGAGGTCTGCATCTGTGGCTGTAACTAGATTAGATGTGCTGATACACGGGAACTAATCACAAATAGTTTTACTAAAGAGGAAATTGAGGTGTGCAAATAAAATAATCTACAAACAATTGGCTCAAATCATAGTAATAGTCAGCGTGATGGAAATAGCAGCACACAGCAACTGGAAGTCACATGGTTAGGCAAAAATAAGTACTCTAACACTGTCCATCTACAAGGGATCAAACTTAGTGGTTCTGCTTAGAGTGATGGGAGTGGCATTCCACATAAATAACAGTGGCCGGAACGCGCATGGAAATGTAATACTTGGTTTTCCAATTGGTATGGATTACAATTCCTATCAAAACATCAGATAAGAAAAGACTAGGGTGTGCTCAGCATCATGGGAGTTGTAGTGCACTGCTGTAGTATCAGATGTTTTCTATCTATGCCTTAGCTTGTGAGATTGAATATACTCTCACGTCTAATCTGAGTTTATACGTCGTGCCTATTACACAATTCCAGTTGAAACAAAACATTTACTTTTAATTATCTAAGTAAGCTATATCTTCCTAACCGTTTAAAACATAACAAATAAATAAAAAGGCCTATTGTATGAATGGAGAAAATGAATACACTTTGGCTTTTTTTATTTCCATTGCAGAAATAACAGCTAGTCGATGGCTGATGGTGTTTGATTTAGAAGAATAAATTATTGATGCATTCTTATTCATTCAAAAGTTCAATTCTGCTCCTTTATTTTTGGATTCCAATTTCAACAGAATTTTAGCAGAATTTTGGGCAATATCTACCTATAGTTTCTTGCGCGTGTTTTCTATTCTTCTTTTCTGATGAACTATGTTGTAATAGTCTTAAGTGTACTGAAAGTAGTCTACTGACCCGGTTTAATTACCCCAGTACGACACATACAGACCAACCTTTCATTGCTGGAGCAATTCTAGGTGTACCCAGAGACTGCGACCAGATACAGGGATAAATGAGCATTGACGTGTTCGCTGCTCACAGTGCAGTTGGAAGTGCATCCTATCTCTTTCTCCGTAGGACCAATGAGTTAATGGAATAGAGTCTTAATGGACAGTGACAACAGGAGAATACACAGGGGGTCTATAATAGAGAGGCGGTGTAACTTTAGGAACATGGGGCTTCAATGAGCTTGTTGTCATCAGATCAATATATCAACCTTACCCATATGTAATGAAGATCCATTTTAACTAGCATGCAAGTGGTATTACACAAAAGGGGCTGACAGACACTACTCTTCTAAACGAAGACATATACATTACACCCGTATCTTATATGAATGTATTTTTTTGCTGTGTGGGTGTTCCCACATTGGCATCAGCTGTAAGATATTTTTCTCACTATGCTTCGTTCATACCATATAATGAATAAGCTCACATTTAACATGGTACATGTGTGTGCATTTTAGCACTAGGTACATGCATTCGCTTTAAGTGTTGTACTGATTTTAATTTACGTCACGAATCGGTAAACTCTTTCTGTGTCTAACTGTTCACTTTTTAGGCTTTTCTCAGTATGTATACTATATAATTGGGGCTCGGGTGTATTATCTCATGCCGTTGTTCTGTCACGAGTATCTGATAACCACATGGGTTCATCCAGTGATTTATACAGACACGTTATTCAGTCAAGACTAAAGAGATTTTATTTCAATGTTTAACTGATAACCTTCAGTTTCAACAACCTCCATGCAAATGCTGCATTAGCTGGAGAAAATTAGACCCTGAAAATGCAGTGCCATGTTATTAATTTCACAATGAGGATTATATTTAAAATTCTTAAAGATTAAGTATTTCAACATCTATGGAGTATAACGAGCCTCAAGTTACGTTACTACGCAGCTAAAACTTAAATAACCTTTCTCCACCTTGGCGCACAGGTTTGCACCACATTTTTCTTTCAGACTTTTTCTTTCAGTCATGGTAACTCTGAACTCTTACAGAGTTTATTGGATCTCTTCAGTTTCAATAAACACAATGGTGAATTTGACCCAACCCAGACCAATAATCAGCTAAACAACTGTGGCAATTTTTAAGATCAGGAAGGGCCCTGCCAGTAGTCAGGGATAGTACATGGGGTCCCTCTTCTGCAGCAAGGGCATTTGTTAGACTTGGGCGCTGGCCAACGCTTTGTGTTTGTCTTCGTATTCCATGAATATTCGCCCATTCCTGTGTTCGGTTCGGGGGCGAATATTCGTGTACATTCTCCGTGTTCATTCTCCGCAGGGGCCTCCTCTGCCATCAACCAATGAAGTGCACCTGCACTTCATTGGTTGATGTCAGACGAGCCCTCTGCTGGCGACCAATAGAGTCACTTGTACAGACTTTTAAAATCCCGGTGCTGAAACCCGCTCCAAGAGTTAAAGGTCCGTACGAGCAACTCTATTGGTCGCCTGCAGGGGCCTCCTGTGGCATCAGCCAATTGGTTGATGCTAGAGGAGGCCCCTGCCGGCAACAAATAGAGTCGCTCATATGGACCTTAACTCCTGACGGCTAACCAACAGATTTCTGCTCCCGTTATCTACGCATCGCAGGGGTTAACGGGAGCGGAATACGTAGGTACACCGTCAGGAGTTAAATGTCCATAGGAGAAACTCTATTGGTTGATGGCAGACGAGAACCCCTGCTCGTACATACTTTTAAAATCCTGGTTCCGAAACTCGGCCGGGGGAGACCACTGTTAAAGGTCTGTACTAACAACCAATAGAGCCGCTTGTACGGACCTTTAATTCCATGGTCTCCCCAGGCCAAGTTCCACCTTCAGATGTTAACAGTCCTTAACTTCTGACGGCAAACCTACGGATTTCCGCTCCCGTTAATCCCTGCGATGCTGCATAGATAAGGTAGACTAGATGGGGAAGGGACCAGGGAGATTAGTAAACGAAGACGAACATGAAGATTCTTTGTGTTGTGTGTCTTCTTCTTCGTATATGTTTTGCCACCGCCATGTTTGTTTCTTCGGTATTCTGGGTGAACCACAAAAACGCACCCTTCGTGTTCGTTTTCATGTTCACCCCAATACGAATGCACAAGTCTAGTATTTGTAGAGACATAGACTTCTTTGTATGATCAAGGGCTTTTCATTTCCTGTCATGTGATAGGATCAGACAGTAGTCACATGTTACAAGGAAAAAGCAAGGCTCACAGTTACTGTGGCAGGATCCCCAAGCTAGCAGCCTGCAGTCACAGGAGCAGAGAAACTCTGTGGAGCTAGTAGCCTGAATCCACGTGTTTGCATGCATTCATGTGGGGATGTACCCAGGTATACAAATAGTGAATTAGCTGGCCAACATGGCGTTTAGTGAGTCAACCCCAGCATGTTCTCCGATACAGCCAGAGCTCGTATTACCAGTACAGCCCTTCATTAGAACTCTGCACAAATATCCAACACGTATCCATCTCACTATATATCCTCCCACCAATACCTTTCATTATCAGAGAAAGCTCAGGCCCACAGAAAGCATTCTGATACAGAGCATTTTTATCCGCTGCTTCTACTGCTTCCGATTTCACTCCCACAAGAACTGCGTTAAGCTGTTCTAAAAGACACCACACAATCCATTTTACTCTCGACTTTTGTTGTCTCTTCGTTCTCCATGCCTTGTTTTCATCCCTCTCTTGCACTCCTCCCTTTATCTACCATCCATTCCTCTCTCAGCTGGAAACATGTCATTGTCTCTTAACTGCTACACAAATATTTTTGCATTTGAGGAAATATTACACCAATGGCAACAGCCATTCTGTTGTAAATGCTGAATTTAATGCATGCCTCTCCAGCACCAAAAAGTATAATTGAGTAAAATCTGTGTTTATCATGTGTAATCTGAGAAATGAATGTGGAGAGATAAATGGGTATGCTTACAGTTAGAAAATACTTAACAGTCATATTCTAAGGAAAAACTGTTAAATGTCTTGGGTTTTATTGTATAAAATATGACAATGGTTGGCATGGATCCTAAATATTCTATAATATTGTCTAACTGGAACTTCATAGCCAGATGTACCACATTCCTTCTAGAGGGTTGTCGTTGACCATAAGCCAAATATTGGAAAAACAACATTTTGATGGCAATTATAATCACAAACAGGGCCAGATTTAGGCTCCAGGTGTCCCTAGGAAATACCACTGGCATCCTAGTGCTTAAGACATGACGCTAGGCATCTTCAGTAGATTAGATTAGAGCAGATTTTGGACCATTACCTGAAGCTTTTTTTTGTATTAACTGTACATTTGGTGCCCTTTTTATGGTTTTTTTATATTCCTTCCTTTTCTGTAAATGTTGCAAAAAATATCTGTCCGTGTACTCAAGTGGCCCAGCAGAAAGTGACCCCATACCCTGGTGATTTTAAATGAAAGGCTCCAGGTATTACTGCATGCCAGAATCATCCTACAGCTTTTAAATAGTATTTCATGATCTCTAACACGATATAGAAATGATTTTTTCTGCTTTAAAAAGATAAAACCAAATTTGTTTCCAGACCCCAAAAAGCCCATCTATCCGCCAATACGTGTGTACATTATCTGTGCGTGAGGCCTTTTAAAATGCAAATCTAAAAAAAAAAACTTTTTATGAAATAAGAGATTGTCCTTGTACCGGAGACAGATCCTGCTTGAGGGGAGTGTCCCTTTGAGAGAGACAGATGCTACGGGGAAGAGAGAGTGCCCTTGTGTTATATATAGAATAGGAGTTGCGAGGAACGTTAAGGAGCCAGGTGATTCGAGACAGAGAGGAGAAAGAGCTTCCCTTTAGAAGTGATCTGAGATTCTGTTTTATGAGAAGAGAATGTCCCAGTGTTCAAGAAATCCTTCCTTGCATAGTAGAGAGCTCCCGGAATGTGTGTGACCTTGTGAGAAGCAATTTACGTGTGTTCTGGTTCACAGACTGCAGCTGTTATATCAATTCAGTGATGCTTGTAGAGATTATCATCTACATAGGTGGGCAGCTATATAAGCATTATAAGAAGACATTGTTCAGTCCACCTCAGGGAGGTTTTTGACAACGGATTTAGCAGTAATGATGTCGAGTTAAAGCGTTATTGGTTCCATGGGGACTGGGACACTGTTCCTTTAATGGTATTACAGCCCTGGGAACCATTAATCTGCCACGAGCTGGCAATCAAAATGTCCACCCACCCCAGAAAATGTCCCCAGTGAACATTCACTGAAGTACTGCAGCCAAATCATACTTGGAAATAGGATGTACTAAGGCTTGGTTGGACAGCGATGGGCACCGTGCAGTGGAAATGGGGACACGGCTGAATTAAATGTTGTTACTTCACAGCAAGCAGGAGTTACAAATATAGTACGTGTAGATGTATTCGAGGACTACGGAGGTCATTTATAAAGGACTCGTAAGCACACTTTTTTGGTGTGTCTCATATCGGAAATTGTGTTTTCTTAGCAATTCCCCTTTTGCGCCTGCAAGAGCTTTAGAGTTCACTCTCCATTGAGTTTAAATGTTCAACATTGTGATATACAGAGCTGCAAACTAAAAAGGCAGAAGATGCGAAAGAATAAAAGATATATCATTATTGCAAAATAAAATAGGCATTATATTATTATATCAACTATAACAAATTTAGTGTAGCGTCACTTGAGTAAATAAAGACATCTGATGTAAGGCAATAGCGTGAGATCACCCATGTTTATACATTTTTCCTTTCTCAAGGGATTAACTGGTGATTTCTATATTTCTTCAGGGACCTGCCATTTAACATTACCTGACATTGCTCATCAGAGCAGGGTTTGTTTTTTTTTTTTGTTCAAGACATTAAGATAACTAAATAATGTTTTAGATACACTATATGGACAAAAGTATTGGGACACACCAATATCTTAAATAGAATCTTATAAAATCAAGCACCATGCAGTCTGCGTTTAGAAACAGTGAAAAAATTTAGTCATTCTGAAGAGCTCAGATGCCAACTTTTTCAATAAGTCGGTTTGTAAAACTGTAAGTGGTATTGGTGGAAAGTGGAAGCGTTTAGCAACAGCAGCAACTCAGCCATGAAGCATCAGACCAAGTAAAGTCACAGAGCGGGGTCACCGAGTGCTGAGGGGCATGGTGCGTAAAAGTCACCACCACTCTGCTGATTCCATAGCTGAAGAGTTCCAAACTTCCACTGGCAATAATATTAGCACAAAAACTGTGCGGCAGAAGCTTCGTGGAATGAGTTTCCACGGCCGAGCAGCTACATGCAAGCCTCACATCACCAAGTACAATGCCAAGCGTGGTGTAAAGCACGCTGCCACCGGACTCTGGAGCAGGGGAAATGTGTTCTGTGGGGACACGAATCACCCTTGTCTGTTTGGCAGTCTGATGGGTGAGCCTGGGTTCGGCTGATGCCAGGAGAATGTTACCTGCCTGATTGCATTATGCCAACCGTAAAGTTAGGTGGAGGAGAGATAATGGTATGGAGCTGTTTTTCAGGGGTTGAACCCCTTACTTCCACTGAAGGGCAATCATAATGCTTCAGCTTACCAAGATATTTTGGACAGTGCTATGCTGCCAACTTTGTGAGAACAGTTTGGTGAAGGTCCTCTTCTATTCTAGCCAGGGGCAGCTGGTGGGTAATTCCAATAGGGGTTCACAATATATACAATTGGAAAATGAAATGTACATTTACTACTTAATGTACAGGTTAAAATCCATTTCCTTAAATTAACCCTAAAGACCCCATCAACCGTAACTGCCCCTTAATTAACCCTAAACACCCCATCAACCATAACTGCCCCTAAATTAACCCTAAAGACTCCATCAACCATAACTGCCCCTAAATTAACCCTAAACATCCCATCAACCATAACTGCCCCTAAATTAACCCTAAAGACCCCATTAACCATAACTGCCCGAATATTAATTTTATACTCACAGTTAGCGTCCACACTGCTCAGCAACTAATCTATCAGGAAAGGGGCGGGGCCAATCAGAGTAACTGCAGGGAGGGCGGGGAGACTCAGGGCTGGGCGGGCAGTTTTTTGGCTGGGAGCTCCTCCTCCTGTTCACACAGCTTTTACTGTGCGAACAGAGATCGAATGGGCGGCTCAGCTGGTGCTTTAGCAAGCACGGCAGCAATTGAGCCAAATAAGGTCTCTTCCTATCACACGATAGGAAGAGGCATAGGCAGGCTACATCAGGGGACAGGAGGCTTCATGGCACGTGAACCCCAAAGTGTAAAGGGGGAAAAAAATACATTTTTATTCTAGCATGATTGTGCCCCAGAGCACAAAGCAAGGTCCACAGACATAGACAGAGCCCTGACCTCAACCCCATTGAACACCTTTAAGATGAACAGGAATGGAGATTGTGAGCCATGCCTTCTCATCCAACATTAATGCCTGACCTCACAAATGCTCTACTGTATGAATGGTCAAAAATTCCCACAGAAACACTCGAGCCTTCCCAGAAGTGTAGAAGCTGTTATAGCTGCAAAAGGGAGGGGGGACCAAGTACATATTAATGTCTATGTATTTAGACATCAATGCCAAAGGTCCCTCTTGGTGTAATGGCCAGGTGTCCCAATACCTTTGTGCATATAGTGGAGTTTAACATATCTTGTTTTCTCTTGATTAAAGAAAAGTTTGGACATTCAACATTACTTGGGATTATGTTTCTCATGCTCCATTAAAAAAAAAAGTGTTTGCCTCTTTAATTAAAAGGGTTCTTTGAGGATATGTAGAATATTCTCCATGTTTAATAGGATTAGGCATTCAGTATCTGACCATGTTCTATAAGCAAAAGTATACTTCATCGCTACACAGAACACCAAAGATTGTCTATTATACTTTGATGGATCTTGCATGGTAGAGTTATTCTGAGCATTCTAACCTGAGTATTCTATTTAAGATGTCAAAATATTAGAATTGCCAGAAAGATAAATGACATAAGAACTCTCACACTGCATGAGCAGTCCTTGGTGTGGATTTAGTCAATCAACCCAGGCCAGCAGCTTATGCTTTTCATATGTAGCTTGACTCTCAGTTTAATACATATTTTAACTCTTTCCGTAGTGCACAGTATACCCTAGCATTAAACAAGTAAATCTCTCTGAATCAAGTGCCCTTGATTCTAAATGTTGATCTGCCCTTCAGATTTGTCTTTAAATGTAATTTTAAGTGTTTTTATTATTTTATTTTCATAATATATTTTTTTTAAGTAGCAGTTGTCCTGATTGTGTCAGCAAAAGGAAGGAAGAGCGGCATCCTTTAAGTCCCATTTGTATGCTGCGTTCGTCACTTTTACAGTTCCTATTTGGCAGCAAAAAAGAATGTAAGAATTTGAAGGAATAAGTGATCTGCTTATTAAAATACATGTTAAATAAATGTAGCCACATAAGAAATTTGAGAATAATTACACAGAAAATAGGGTTGATTTTTACCAGGGCCCCACCAGTTTATCCCCCTTGTTTCTTTTAGAGAAGCCCTGATGGTGAAGGATGTCAGTATTCATCCCTGCTATCTAACTAGAAATGAATATGCCCCTCAGTTTTCAGCAGACCTTTCTGCTCATGGGACATCCAGAGGGAACTTACGTCTTTGCAACACTGAATGTTGGCTTAAAACTTGGTGACCAGCAAATCAACAACAAAATAAATGGTTTACTGCCGACGCTATTGATCATCTTCACTGACCATATTGAATTCTTTGTCCCAGATATGAAATGATATGCCAAAAGGGGTGAGCAGGGGACTAAACATGAGTAAGGAACATAAGAGAGGAGATATACATGGTATATGTACATGCCTTCCCCAAATATGTTTTGTACATGTATTTTGTAACTTGAGGTTTTCATTTTTAATCTGACCTACACAATATAATTATCAGCATCAAGGGGGTCTTACGTGCAATTCAAACTTACATCTCCATAGAACTTTTTTCCATTTTTTATGGCACCTTTAATGCATCTCTTGCGATTTCATTGTAAATGTTCATGTTCATGTAGGGCCATCTTTATACCCAATGGGGCTTTGAGCAAACTTACCGAATGCCTCCTCCCTATACCTGAGTATAAGGCGGAGGTCTGGCACGGACCTCTCCAAAAATGCTTGCTTAATCATGATTTGAGTGCTGCTGGGTGCTGGGTTATCGCATTAGAAAGGTCTGTGCCAGTGACTGAACAGACCTCCAGTCTATGGTGACAGTTAAGGGGCCCTAGGGACATCTGCCATGGACCGCTAAGGTAAACATGTGCCTAGGATGGTGGCTGCACTTGCCCCATATTACCGTATTTGCTCGATTATAAGACGAGGTTTTTTCCAGAGCAAATGCTCTGAAAAATACCCCTCGTCTTATAATCGGGGTCGTCTTCTAATCAGACCCCAAAAAAATGGCTGGGGCCATGCTGCTTACCGGTCGCGAGCAGCGTCTCTTCCGTTAGAAGCAGGAGGACAGGAAGCTTGTAGCTTCCTCACAGAACTCTATCTCCCCCTCCCTCCTCTGGGGGCGGGGCCAGAGAAGTTGCTGGTACAGCCGGTCCCCTGCAGAAGTCTTCGAGTGAGAGATCTGCAGTTCAGGTAAGGGGGTGGGGGAGGGTTTTTGGGTAAGTATGTGTGATTAATGTGTGAAGTATGTGTGATTAATGGAATGAATGAGTATTTAAATGTTTGTGAATGTGTGTTTGTGTGTGATAGCATGGATGTGTAAGGGGGGTGGGGGTTGTAGCATGGCATAGGGAGGCTGTAATCCCACTACTATCATCCCCAGGTTCCAGCATGTACTGGCTGCCTTGGCTTGATAGGAGTGTGATTGCTGTTAGCAGCAATCGCACTCCTATCAAGCCAAGGCAGCCAGTACATGCTGGGTTAAAAGGCATATCATGGGGCTGAGTGGCATATAGGGGGTTAAAATGCATTTCTGGACCTCCAGAAATGCATTTTAACCCCCTATATGCCACTCAGCCCCATGATATGCATATATACCTCCAGAAATGCATTTTAACCCCCTATATGCCACTCAGCCCCATGATATGCCTTTTAACCCCCTATATGCCAGAGTGGCATATAGGGGTATAAGGCATATCATGGGGCAGAGTGGCAAATAGGGGGGGTATAAAGCATTTCTGGGGGCAGAGTGGCATAACTGGGGGGGGCAGGTTGGCAAATAAAAGGAAATTTAAAAAATATATTTACATGAATTAATATTTACTGGTAAAACTTTTTTTCCTATGGGGTCGTCTTATATTCAGGCTTTTTGTTTTTTTCCTAAATTAATATTTTGATTTTGGGGGGTCGTCTTATAATCGGGGTCGTCTTATAATCGAGCAAATACGGTATATTACACCCTGCATGTGTTAGACTCTTATATGTCACAAAGCCAGCATCAGCGGTGTGTGCCTGGAATAGATTCTGTGCTCTCCAGAGAGTGGCTGCTGGCTGAGTGATCATTGTTTACATTTGCAATACGTATTTCCCCAGAGTCAGAAACAGCACAAGTAATTCAGAGATATCACCCGAGAGTAACCTTGGCAGCACAAGAACAAGCAGGTCTGGGAAGGGTGTGTAGGATACCGCGAGGAAAACACGGATACACAAGAGGAGGAGGTGTAGATGAAAAAGCACATAATACTCAGAAAATTACCATCGATTTATAGAAATATATATCCTTCTGTCTTCTAAAGGTTGGCCTGTCATGAAACAGCATGATACTAAAAGTTAATAGCAAGAGAATAAAGACATTAGTTGTTTATCCATCTATCTCAGGGAGCTATGAGTCATATTAAATGCTTTATAATTTAGTCTTGTTATAAACCAGGGGTGGTAAATGGATATATCTGGGCTGCTAACTCATTCCAAGCCATGGTGCCATGGAAAATAGAGACCCACAACTTCTCCCTTCATTGCATATGTCATGACTCCTTCACTATGTAGGCATCGCTTGAGTTTTATAAATCAATACCACTGATATATTCTGTGTCACCTTGGTAATTAGGGAGCCTCGCACCCTGTGGAATCTGGTGGACCCATTATTCCTTTGAGTGTATTGGGATCCCCTTTTGCAGCATGATGTCAAATATCTTGTTGTATTACCTGCTATTTGACATCAAAAAGATACTAGTATCAGAAATGGAAATGTATGTGACAAAACAGTGTCTCTATTTTTACTCAGCTTGGCTGAAAGCAATTTGACTGGTGGCAAGTTGTATTGTTTCAAGTATTGCTAAGGATTCCTGAGCCTGGCTTAGACCTACTTTCTAGCAGAGAATTACAGAATTAACAGAGATCTACATTTTGGTAATTTATGCCCTTATATGGCAAAAAAAATTATTAAAGTTTATATATATATATATATATATATATATATATATCTACATTTTGGTCATTTACGCCCTTATATGGCAAAATATATTAAAGTTTATATATATATATATATAAATATATATATATATATATATATATATATATATATATATATACCGTATTGGCTCAAATATAGGCCGCACTTTTTTCCCCCACTTTAAGTCTTTAAAGTGGGGGTGCGGCCTATATTCGGGGTCTAGCGCCCGACGCCCGGGACATGCAGTTCCGGGCGCCGGGCAGGCAGCAGGGTTAGGATACAGATCCCCCGCAGCGGTGCAGGGGACCTGCATCCTACTCCCCGATACGCTCAGACAGCCTCCCCTGCCAGCACTACCCACGGGGGGGGGGCGGCACGGGAGGTGGTCTAAGCGCATCGTGCAGTCGTTACCGGCAGCAGCGATGCGCGTAAACAGCCTCCGCTGCCGGCACGTCTGCACGATGTGCTTTAACAATCTCCCTTGCTAGGAATTCCCACGGGGGGAATCCCAGCAAGGGAGATTGTTAAAGAACATCGTGCAGACGTGCCGGCAGCGGAGGCTGTTTACGCGCATCGCCACAGCCGGTGAACGTCCGCACGATGCGTTTTACCTCTGCACCCAAGACTTAACAGAGCAGACTCCCGGGTGTCTTGCGGGGCCCCCTGAGTGCCGGCACCGGAAGTTGTATACGCGTATTGCGTAGATGTCCCCCGCTGGCCCCGCAAGACACCCGGAAGTCTGCTCTGGTAAGTCGGGGGGCAGAGTGGCAGCATATCTCGGGGGGGAGGAGGAGGACAGTGGCAGCATATCTCGGGGGGAGGAAAGTGGCAGCATATCTCGGGGGGAGGACAGTGGCAGCATATCTCGGGGGGGAGGACAGTGGCAGCATATCTCGGGGGGGAGGACAGTGGCAGCATATCTCGGGGGGGAGGACAGTGGCAGCATATCTCGGGGGGGACACAGTGGCAGCATATCTCGGGGGGGGCAGAGTGGCAGCATGTCTATTTAAAAAACCTTTTCTTTAAAAAAGCACCCAACTTTTAGGGTGCGGCCTATATACGGGGGCGGCCTATATCCGAGCCAATACGGTATATATAGCTGGAATTTGCTTTAGTGTCCCTAAGAGGAGGGTAAACCTATACTATGCAGGATACAGTGTACATACTAATTATATATACCGTATATATATATATATATATATATATATATACATATAAAATTAGTATGTACACTGTATCCTGCATAGTATAGGTTTACCCTCCTCTTAGGGACACTAAAGCAAATTCCAGATATAGTCAGCAATGTATGAATATAAATTAGAGACACAATTACATTAATAGAACTAGGAGCTCTAATTGAACTGTAATAACGTAAATTTGAAATATAGATGAGTTTGCTTTGTATAAACGCATTCTTAATTATCAGGTTTGGTATCATCTAGATTAAAAGTTCATCAGGTGCCCAATATTAATATAGAATTCTCAGTGCACACAGTTATGTTAAAATTCAATAGCAATAATTTACAACAGCAGTTTAGTCTGCCTCCTCCTGAGAGAGTAAAACATTTGAGATTAGTTATCTGTGAAAAAGAGAGTTTTGTCTTAGCGCCTATCACCATTTATTGCTAGTGTCAACCGTAAGAAAATGGTTCATAATATTGCCATATATATTTTAGCTATGAACCTTTCTGTCATATGAGCTGTTTGTGTCAATGAGGATGTGGAATAAAAAAAATATATAGTGACACAGGGGCTGGCTACGTCTAGGCCAAGGATCACGACCAGCAGTAAGGCTTAGTAATATGGATTTTGAAAAACACATTTATGCAAAAAAGGATGTGTGTTATCCAAGGAACACACAAGAAATTCTGGAATGGAGTCTAAAGCACCCTCTTTATGTAGTTATATTTCGTATTTCAAACACTATACCAATAGCTTCAAGTTTAAATGAACTCATATACGTTCTTCCCCATATCCCCCTATTTGTTTCCTGTTGGTGGAAACCTTACCTTAAGGCAGTCGATGCACATTTAAAGAGACGCAGGAGTCTAGTCTAGTCTTTATAGGCTGTGCTTTTTTCCGCATGTCGATTTCTCTGTGTTATGAGTTCCTAGGAGCTTTAGGAGTATCTGGGAATTTACTTGCATGAGTTAATTCCTGACCATAAGTATTACTGCTGATTGTGTGTTACGCAGGGCCGGCCTTAGGGGTGTGCGACCTGTGCGGCCGCACAGGGCGCCATGGTAGCAGGGGCGCCTGCCCAGGACTTAAATTAAAACATTGGGGTTTTTTTTTTAACTTTATTTAACATCATTCATGTTAAACAAAGTTTAAAAAAAAAACGATGCTTTAATCTAAGTCCCGGGCAGGGGCGCCGAGCGGTTGCTCGTGAAGTTCTCAGCAACCGCTCGACGCCCCTCACTCTCTGTGACTCCGTTGCGGTGCCAGCATCTCATGTTGAGCACCGGACTATTCCGGCGCTCAACATGAAATGCCGGCACCGCGGCAGAGCGAGAAGACGGATGCCTCCCGCTCTCACCACAGGACTCCGGCAACAAGGTAAGTGGGGGGGGGTGTAGTTTGAAGGGGCAGAGGGGGGCTAGTTTGAAGGGGCAGAGGGGGGGTAGTTTGAAGGGGCAGAGGGGAGGTGTAGTTTGAGGGGGGTAGTTTGAAGGGGCAGAGGGGAGGGGTAGTTTGAAGGGGCAGAGGGGAGGGGTAGTTTGAGGGGGGGTAGTTTGAAGGGGCAGAGGGGGGTAGTTTGAAGGGGCAGAGGGGGGGGGTAGTTTGGGGCAGAGGGGGGTAGTTTGAGGGGGGTAGTTTGAAGGGCTCAGAGGGGGGGTAGTGAAGGGGGGGGCGCCAGAGGAGTAGTCCGCACAGGGGGCCACAACGCCTAAGGCCGGCTCTGTGTGTGTAACTACACTTGTAGATCTATGGCTCTGCAGAAACAAAATAGTTAATACCAGGCAAAGAAACATGGTTCTTCTAAGGAGACGGCGTTGACCCGGTTGCCCTCCAATCCCTAAACCGTACTAATATTACTACATTACTAAGCAATTCAGAAGGTTTAGGCTTTAGAATGTAATTAAACATTGTGTGTAAACGAGTAACTGGGTATATTGCTAAAGTTCCCTTGTGGAAATCATGTACGGTTTGATATAAACCCCCTTAAATCCCAGTATATCTGCTCCAAAACATCTGAAATACAGCAAAAGTTGTCGGAAACGACATTATATGAGGGAAATCCTGAAGGCTATTTTAAGACAGATCAGAGTCTGTAATTCACACACATTTTTCTTAAAATTCCATTAACAGAAAAGTTGCTGCAGCCCATGGTAGGCAAAGGGTTAACATAGAACATCATATATTGTTAACACTTAGGTTGCCAAAGGGAGCGAACAATACCGTGTTGGTCGGAGGGTTAATATTTCTGTGGCTTTTTCACATACAGTTGGCAAGGTGATAAAGGGTGCTTCAAGGTACATGATTCTGTAAATTGCAGCCCTGTGGTTTGGACATTTTCCAGGGCATTTTATGTTTAATTTTGCCTCGGGGGCATGTTCAGAATATTTTCCCTCAGCAAACGCCTCAATGTCAAAGCTTTATCAATCCTGCCTCCTATTAGCACACATATGCTTCTGACGGAATCAATCTAGTCTGTGGCAATTTCTGGAGGATTAATGTTCTAAACTCCTCTACACTTTGCTTTAACCCACAGAGATGGATGTAGAAAAGGATCAGGTACAGGCATCCTGTGGCACTCGAGTAGCAGTCAATTTCAGTTAAAGATCCCACACAGCTAGGCTGGGTGAGCATGTTAGGAGTTGTAGTCACTTGAAGCTTCAACACTTATTGCTGATAAATAAAACAGAAAGAATGGGGTACAATACCAATAGAGTACATCTTAGATAATGAATCATTTTTAAAGGAGGCTGCACAATGCTAGCCCTCGAGGGCCACAAGCAAGCGCGGAATGCTGTGTGTCCATGCGTGAAAACAAGTAGTTGGGATAGCCAAACATTGTGGGCCGTTAGTGGCCCTTTAAAGCACTCTTAGGGGTCCACTAAATGAAATGAATCTCACAAGCACATGAAGAGAGAAGACAACTCATCCATCCATATGATTTATCAGAATGTGCTGCAGAAATGCTTTAAACTTGGATTTCCATGGCATTACTTATAATCTCACTCGATGACAGAATACAAGTCAGGCTTTTAGCTACACAGCTTTTAGCATCATTACATTTATTTTAAGGATTCATTTTAATCATAGTTGAAGTGATACAGAATAGGAAAACATATTAATGTCTTGAAATCGGGAGTCCGGACGATCTCAGATTGCCTGCGAGACCAACCGCTTTCTCTGCTACACTCTATTTAGTCAATGAGGACCAGGACCGCTTCATTTCTTTTTAAACCCCACAACATTCAAGCATTTTAAAGGCTTTGCTACCATACTCACATTTTATACATTTTTCAAACTATTTGATATTGTTGCAACAACCCTTTTTATAATCACTTATATACTCTCCCCTTTCTTATCATTACCTGTTTTTTTGCCTTTTTCATCATCTCTTTCTAATACAATTCCTATCAGTCAGTCTCCGTTCCATCTGCTCCCTCACTAATTATTTTCTTGGGTTTTTAATTTTTTTTGTTATTAATTGCGCATCACCACCTCCCAACTTTTTAAATAGTCAACAAGAATATTAGTGAAAATCGGTGGATTTCTTCTCATCTTCACCAGTATTTGCCACGCTGGCTGCAGCACAGAAAGCAAATAAATAGCTGTCTTTTATTTTATATGATGGGTAAATGAAATGCGATAGCTTTCGCCAGTTAAATTTCTCTGCTGTCACAAAGACTTTAACAGATAGGAACTGCCAGATCTTGTTTCTTCTTAAAGAATAAAGAATATAGACCAAAAACAACATAGTATACACCCACCAGAAACCTTACTAGAAAAAGAGGCCATTATTGTAAATTAACTGGCTGCTCGATCTCCGGAATTCAGAAATCCGTCTGTGTCCTGAGAACACAAAGAATCTCTGAAGTTTGCAGAGTCTTTGCTTTTCATTACTAACTAGGATTACATACGTTAAAAGATATGTCATTCCAGAGATTTACTAAATGACCAGTATAAATGTTACACAAAAAAGTGCAATGTGTCTTTTTTATATCTATTACATACTAAATTCAGTTCAGTGGTCAGATGTGTTAACTAAGTTTGCATGCCAACCTGTGAGATTGAGCATCACGAAATGGAATTAAAAAATCCCGAGCCCCACAAACTGTCCATTGGGGTAAGGGGGGGTTAAGGTGACATAAAAATAAGTTTATTTCCCACCTCTTAGTCCATCCAAGCAGAGCGAGGACAATGATTTTCACTCAAAGGGTGCAACCGGTGGGATGAAAAGACCACACGTACCTTGTAGGGACTTATCCAGTTTTGCCTTACAATGCCCAATAAAAGGGAAAAAAAAGCCAGATCATTAAATAGTAAAACATTATATATATATATATATATATACACACACAGTATGTATATATTTCTTGGCCTTTTGGCTTGGACGAAATTCGAGTGCTTTTTTCATCCAGAATGACATTCGGGGGGTGTTCTCCTAAAGGAGGAGGTGCCTGACACCTTCTGCACTTAACAAATATATATATATATATAGATATAGATATAGATATATATATATAGATATATATATATATCTATATATATATATATATATCTATATATATATACACACACACACACTACTGTGCACTAAGGACCTCCAATGGTTAGAGGATTAATTGCATCATCTATTCATTGGGCCAAGCCTAATTTTCTTCTAGTTCACATTTGCTACTCACAGGTAACTCATGGGTTAATGGATTCACAAGTTGTTTGCGTATTACATCAGCTCGATTCTCCTGCAGCTGAGCGTATGTGAATGAAACATACATATATTACATATATGGCCATATAGTGTGATATAGTATTTGCTGGGTGCGCTGACCTCTTTTTTTGTTCACGTTTTCAGCCAATTTACAGGCAGCAGTTTCGGGAGTAGACCCCATTGTCTTTATTATATATAATAAAATCTATTTCTTATTATTCATTTATTTTATTTACGGTATATAGCACCAACAATTGGCGCAGCACTGCTTGCAATACATACATTATATTCAAAGGCAAGCCGGAAAATTAGGTAAAGAGGGCCCTGCTCATAAGCTTACATTCTAGAGAGATAATATTAATAGTTAAAAGAATCAGACACACTCTCCATTCAGGATAACTTTATGCATTTACAATGTGTGTTTAAATTCCATTATTGCATTAGCCTCTACCACTTCTCATGATAGGCTGTCCCATTTATCTCATACCCTCTCGGTAAAGTACAACTACATTACATTTCATCGTTTTTACATTCCATCTAAAACTGCCTTACATTACATCTAAAGCTCAGACCCTTTGTACTCAGTTGAGGATTTAAAGTAAGTAGATAGGAGTCATGTCACTGCTCAGGTGTCCATCAAGGCATCATTTTACACATGACTGTCAGCATATTGTGGACCTGTAGACCTGTGCTGATTGCATCATACACCTCCTGTGTCTTTTTACATCATCCGAGAAGTAGATCTGTAGCTTGTGGTTGAGAGTATGTACAGGCAGCCACCTGCTGCATTATCACTTTGGCAGCCTTAAAGGTTTGTGGGAGCCCAGAAGGTGTGTGCCCAGAGTGCCCAATGAGCAGTTTGGTCCTCCACACACTTGTGAGATACAAGAAACTACCAGAGAAATGTAAAACATTTCAGCTTCCTGCCATCGCTGGGCATTAAGAAGTATCCACTGGAGTGAGTGTCTCTCACAAGAAGCTGAGCCTTTAAAACACATAGTTAATGGGGGACATTAATTGCTCTATACGTTGTGCAGGGTCAGCTTGCCTCAGGAGATCCACATTGGGGTCGGTCCTCCATAATGCCTGGTGAAGTAAAACGTTGAAGCAGGACGTTCATCTCACCTGCAAACTCGTGGTTTAGCGAATGCTGGTGAATAAGAATCATAAAATAGCCAGAGTCGGGCTTACAAATGACGCCGTTGAGATAGGTTTACCATCTCATTTTTAGGTTTTGCAGTGGTTGCCTCAAATTCTTAAATGGGTGGAACTGCCCCTCAAATTCTCTCCTCTGGCCAAAGGGGACCATCTCTCATTTATTTTACTCTTAAATCTCTGCTAATGAGAAAAGATGGTGCCCATCAGAGCCCCCTCCAATGGGACAAAATAGAAATTGTGTTTGTACAATAAGCTACATCATACGCGAGTATTCAGCGCACTCATCGATTGGTGACATCATGCTGTTTTCTTTGTGTACAATGTGTTTAGCTGTATCGCTGTGTATCTATTTACGTGTGTGTCTGGACCTCTTGCCTTTTTTTCCCAACCTCCAAAGACCTTTGTAATTATTTATCTTACTCCAGCGAAAGTTGCCGTCTCTGACATAACTGGGTTATTTAAAGGCTCTTACATTCTCCGCTTCATTAAAAGCTGCATCTCATCACAGCACCGAAACACAAACACAGCCTGCTTCGCTCATACAGACTGCCAGCGCAGAGCTCGCCCCGGCTCCCTCGGTGTCCCTCCTCCGGAGCATCTCTGCCAAATAACTCCCCAACCACTTTGTCGTATTCCCTCTTCTCTCTCTCCCTTTCATCCCTCTATCTGGGTGTTTTTCCATCTCGTCTGTCTCTCTCAGTCTCTTGTGCTATCTCAGTCTCCCCGTCTGTCTCTTTCTCCCTAAATATCTCTCTACTTTTGTCTTGCTATTTCACTTGATATCCATCAAATCCTGTGTATCCTTTTGCCCTCTTAATGTCTACATGTATTCTTGTGATATTTTGCCGTCTCTCCCAAGATGCATTTTCATTTTCGATGGCAACAACCTATCAGTGCCTGCTTTGATGTCACATGACAATTAGGTGTTCCCTGGAAAATTGGCCATTCAGAATTACTAGGACAGTACTAGGTACAAATGCTGATATTTTAAAACAAAGTAAAAAATGAACAAAAGCAAGCAGGACTACAGTGAAAAACTACTGACTAAACTAGACTAATGATTTGGAAAATGGATCACATTGTGATTACATCTACGGGAAACGACCGGAATCATTTCCTACTTTGTTTAACTTATAAAGCAATCTCCACATCTTACATTAAATTTAAAAAATGACTCGTTTAAAAAAAAATAAGAACCCGCCATATTATTTTGCCGTTCTATTATTAACAAACTCACTGAAACCATAATTTTCCCGCACCTACATATTTTAGTAGCATTTCTGAAATGGTATCCTATTGTTTGAAAGAATCGTGTTCCAGGAAGCAAGCCAACTGTACTCGGCACTTAAGTCACCAAAACCATGGATCAAGCATCATAACGTCACCGTAACAAAGAAATTACAGGAGATGGTATCTCCACTGCGCCTGCTAGCTTTGCATGGAGTGGGTGCATGCGCGACAAGATACTAATACTAAGATGATGCAGTTAATCAACGTACTTATCTGTTTTTTTTTTTGCATCAATTAAATGTCCTTATCTGAAATTATGTCAAGCCACCCAATATTTAACAAAAAACAGCACATTTTTTTTTCTTTTTTGCTATGCTGGACTAGCTGAAGGACAAGGTAGTTAATCACGTACATGCTCTATGACTTTAATAGAGTCTACTTGATAAATAGACCCCACTATCTCACTGTCCTTTTTTGGTCCCTTTCTTCCTGTACTTGTACTAAATCACTTCTTTTAACTAAAGACATTTTTAACTGCAGATTTTATTTATTTATTTTGTATAATTTTTTCCCCTCGATTGTAAAGGCCCTTGTCTGCTGCTTAATGGTGTACTTATCATGATTACTTAAGCTGCCATCACGAGCAAGAGAATACATTTGTATTTCTGCTGAAATGAACATTTTACTTAAAGTTTGTAGTTCCTGTGTTTTTTTGTTTCCAAGGTCAAAGAGTGCAGCAATTTAAAATATTAGTGGGAAAAAACAGCTTAAAGGGGCCACTCGTGGCATTTTGTGGCCCTCCCACTCATGGCAGTTTTTAATCAGGGATCGACGAGGCAAAATGTTATTGTATGTGCTTTGTGCTTTATGGCGGCAGTAATGACTAGTATACAAGAAACAAAAACTGTCTGCGCTTCTTACCCTAATAAAGTTGGCAACAAATATATAAACATAATATAAATGAGAGGGTTTGGGTTATATGAATCGGCCAAAGCATAATTAAGCTCACCCGCCACGTCAAAGCACACTCTCAATAGGGTGAGAACCTACTCTCACCTCCTACATAGTGGGCACACAAAGCAGTTTATACTGCTACCAAAACCTTATTAATGTGTTGGGGGAGGTGCAATTAAACCTCCTCCCCATTAACCCCTGGACAGCAAGGTTCTCACCCTATTGAGAGTGTGCCTTGACATGGCGGGTGAGCTTAATTATGCTTTGGCCGATTCATATAACCAAAACCTCTCATTTATATTATGTTTATATATTTGTTGCCAACTTTATTAGGGTAAGAAACGCAGACAGTTTTTGTTTCTTGTATACATTGTACAGCCAATACACTGTTTCTTGCAGCATGCTTACACCTGTTTGGTAGGCCTCGTATTACACATTTGTATTATTTGAGCCTGTGACTAGCTTAGCGCACGGACATTTTTTCTTTTCCCAGTAATGACTAGTATACAGAACTGCATGCTGGGAAATATCAAAGACCAAAATTACTGTATAAACTATATATATATATAAATATATATATATATATATATATATATATATATATATATAGTACAAAAAAGATACCAGAAAGCATTCCACACACTAAATATTGTGAGATCGTACCTGGTTGTCCTGTTTCTGATTTTCTGCACCAATGTTTGTATCTTTCAGATGCTCGTTTGATAGCATATAGCAACTATACTTTTACTTTCTATTGTTTATGTTTCTCTCTTTACACTATATATATATATATATATATATATATATATATATATATTCTTCCTGTAACATTGGTCTTCTATAAGAATTCTTGTGAGGCCTGTAACTAATTCATCTTTTGTAGAGATAATTCTGTAATTAACATATGCTAATATGTGACTTTTTCTCCAGTTTATCAATAAAAAGCCCTATTCTAACACAGGTCATTGGTATTTCAGCCAGTTCTTGATACTATTCATGGGCAATAAAACAAGCAAACTAGCAGCGGCTCTGTGTTTGGATTCAGCTGAATCTCTGTGCAGAAATTCCATATTCCTATCCTCCGAGAGCTATGCAATGTTTTACAAACCCTAGAGTACAAAAATATATTTAATATCTAGGAATCCTGAAATAAGGCAGCTGAGAGAAAGTGCTTCGGACTGTAAACTAAAACGCACTGATCTGAAACCAATTTCACCGATACAGCGAGCGTCTTGCTCACTGGAAAGCATTGGAAATCACTAAAATATGCGTCAAATATTTCTTGGTGTTTTTTTTAACCAACCCATAAATGTCATCATTTTCGCAGCTACTGTAAGAATCCAACATGTGTTTGAATGGAATGAAAAATAGAGTTAAACTTCACAAAAGTATTTTCCGATTATTTCCAGTGTACATGCAGCTGAGACGGTACATTATGTTACTGCTGTGTTATACAATTTGTTTAATACCTGCCTTCCAGAGCTTCCAGACTGGGACACCAGAGAGGAATACTGATTGAATGCACATTCATTCACATGCTTTTTGTGAATGGACTGTGTAAAAACAGAGCTGGCTTGGCACGACCAAGACACAGGGACAAAGTCATTTTCTATAAAGGAAAATAATAATCACAATCACAGGTCTCTATGGAGCAGAAAGAATAGTCTCAAAGTGGCACTTTCAAGTTAAAAAGAAACTTTAGGCTTTCCACATTTTATTAAAATAACATTTTTAAAAAATGTACAGGTAAAGTAAGTGAAGGGGAAGATCAACTAAATATAAAACTAAAAACAACAATTTTATTTAACTGTTTCCTTAAAAATTATCCATCTGCAAAAACAGATGACTAACATTATCACCTGCTTTCAAAGAAGGGTATTGAAGAAGGAATGTCTAATGAAACCCTGAATTATTCAATATTCCCAAAAGAAGGAAATGTTTGATTTTCCTAAAATATACACATATTTACAAAGAGCTCTCTGACCACATCAATATACAAGTAGAACATCATTTAGAAACTTAAGGCATAACCATTTAATTTCCTTTACGCAATAATCTTAAACTAGGGTTCTTTTTTACCTCCTTGAGCATTCCGCGTTGGGCCCTCAAAGTCATCTTGACTGGGAACTGAATTCTAGGGAGAGCAGGCAAAGTACTAAATTGTCTCCATTTATAAATAATTTCTCTAACTGTGGATTGATAAATATGTAAACTCTTCTTTTTTGTGAGGCATGGTTCACATCGGAAGATGCTTCTTGAGAATAGCAAACTCAAAATGTTTCAGTGTGTTTTTTTTTGTCAAAGTAGCTTTAAAACACACCTCCCATTTCATTGATTGGACTCCAGGTTTGCTAACTCCTGACTCCAATTAGCTTTTGTTGAAGTTATTTGCTTAGGGGTTCACACTGTGACGTTTGAATGATGTATTCAATATGGACAAGAAGAATACAATAATTTGTGTTTTATTAGTTAAAACAGATTGTATGTGTTCATTAATGTAACATAATTTAAGACACATTTATACATAAATGCTGGTATTTCCAAATTATTCACTTACTTTTTCTTGCCACTGTGTGTGTGTAATATATATATATATATATATATATATATATATATATATTCTAAAATCAGTTACTTCTGACACTGGTAGTGACTGCGGTAAGCCACAGGGATATTAGTCCTTATTGTATTTTTTTTCCTTTTTGCAAAGCCAGTGATTTTGAATTAAGTTGGACAAGGTTTACAGAGATAAATTGCAATTCCCCAGGACACTTTACTCACTGGGGTATCCCTAAAAATAGCACTGGAAGTGCAGTTCCTTACTGCATTAATTTTAAAGCCTTGCTGTTCATCAGCTCATCATAGAAGGTGCTGAGAGAGTCACATTCCCCAGCCAAAAGAACGAGAATATTCTGCAATAATACAGGTAGCTCAATGGAAGGAAATGCAAACTGAGCAGTAACCGGGCAAAATCTATGATATTTCTTTTTTAATCTGTAATTTATTTTTACCAGACAAAAAAATAAACTCCAAATATAACTGATTAATTTCTCAAACTGTAAGAGCTAGCAATTCACTGCGTTATTAGTTTTACATGGATTAAGATGACCAATTAATCTTAAAGCGTTGTGCGCATTATTTTTTCCTGTTCTGCTTAAAGTTAATTTTTTTCAGCAATTCTATAAAAGACGCAAACATTTTAGCAGTGAGTTTGTAACATATTACAGCTAGTTCATGGGGTATTACATAGTTGGGAAGAAATGCCACCATTCTAATATGTATAAAGTACAAGAAACTGTATACAAATAGTATTGGTGAATATGTTGGCTGGCAAGGTTTAAAATAGGTTAAAAAAAAGTTTTCACAAAATGCTATTTTATTAAATGAACAGAGATTTGAAGACGGTTTTCCATAACACTGATTTATTGTAAAGTTCCTGTGTTTCAACCACATAATTCATGTGGATTTTGGGATTCTAATCCATTCATCAGTGGATGGCCTCCAAAGATTAATGACGCATGCAAAATAGGCAATTTAATAAAAATTAGGATTTTGGAATACCTTATGTTTATTGTTATACCGCAGGCCAAGACTGGCCATCGGGCAAACCAGGCAAATGCCCAATGGTGCCACTCACTTAGTTGTATTGCTGCTCTCGCAGCAAATATGGTTCTTCGGTGCGCGGCCACTTGCTGGATACATGCAGCCGCATGCTGCAAGAGTGTAGCACCCGCATGTATCTATCTGGCAGCCTCACATATGTCATGTAACAGCCGTTGGCATTACAGTGCCAGGGTCAATATTAATCCCAGTCTGGTTCCATGAGCCCCTAACCACAAACACTGATCCTCCCCATCATTCTAATAATAATTATAATAATTTAATGCCCAATCATTAAGGGTATATCATGGGTGAAGCCTTGGCAAAATGGGCAGAGCGTAGGGATAAATTGGCAAGGCCATCATTAAGCCTGACTCCATGGCATTCTTTTAAAAATAACACTTACACTCTTAGATACCAAGAGGCTGACGTTGAATTATAATCCTTAGCAGATGGTGATCCGGATGTTACAAATTAGGACACTTCATGCAATATAAGTTGACTTCATAGAGTGCCTGCTTTATTTTTTACATTTATTGCATTTGGCATTTTTACAAAACGTCTGTCCTTGGACTGAACGTGGTTAAAAAAAAACCCGGGTGAGAGAAGGAAGAGGCAACGTATCTCTATGCAATTCAAGGAAACTGAAATTGTTAAGAACCCAGACAATGCAGCTCACATACATCTTCTGGAGATGTGTAAATTATTCTTGCAAGTGCGGAGAATCAGGTGATACGCGTGTCAATGGAATGTCTTTGTTGTAGTCTGAAACTGCTGAAATTTGCTGTTCTATTTTAGTCAATTGAACTTGGCAAAGTTAATCAGCTTTCTTCTGCATCATGTGGCTTAATTTGGGTATTTCACATAATACATAGAACTGAACATGGGATTTGAAATAACGTCTAAACAGAATGGAAGCCGCACCATACCTTTCATGAGCGCCGTGCCCATACCATACTTTTACACCAACCTGCACATAAACATTAGAAGCATAAGGGGTCATAACAAGAACAACGGTCGTATATATAGCTGTGAGTTAACAGAATGGGCAGAAGCTGAGATCTTTCAGATTATTAACACGTTGGCTGAGTCATTATACAGGTTCTAGGTGATAAGCTGCCAATTGCTCTAAATCTGGTTTTCTCCAAAAATATTTTTAATGAATATATACCAGGTCTGTACTCAAATTCCTTGAGCTAAAAAACGGAAATGCTTTAGCATCTGCATATGAATAGAAAAGAAAAATATAGATTTTGCGCATGTGTAGTGTGCATATCATTTCAGCCGTGTCTTCCATGAGTCAGTGCAGACAGGTGCCCAGAATGCCCATTTTAGGGGGGGTGCAGTGATTAAAAAAGGGTTTTATGAGTGCCTAGTCATATGCTCATGCTCTAGCCCTTCCAAATCCACCATTTTTTTTGAAACATTTTATCCATTCCATGTACATTTTCAGCCATTGCACCTTGCTTTCTTTAATGTTTTGGCTCATGCAGGATGGGCCGGTAATATCAGTGCTTAGGGCACCCGGGATCTAAATATCCTGTGCATGCGCAGGTCTCAAAAGCCCAGGAACATGTCAAGTGCAATTTTTTGTATATAAACCCCTGTAGAGAGCTTTGATAAAACTATAAAAATATGCTTACTTTAAAATACTTATTTTGTACAATGGCTAACCAGAGCAGAGCACATGGCAAATTAATTCAAATCAAATGTTACATTTTCCTTTGTGTGATGATTTTCCGTTAACCTTTCTGTTTCTGTCTCCCTTCATGCTAATTGTAGATTGAAATCTCTTCAGTGCCAAGATTTCATTCTTCCAAAATTATATTTTTTGTTTGTTTGTACTAATCCAATTTCATGTATAATTTATTTCCAGCATTGTATATGTGTTCTAAAGCTAATAAAAATGTATGAACGCCTATAACTACATAAACGTGCTGTACACCTGCTGATTTTCTAAGAATATACGCATGGTTTCCAGTGCGATATTGATTTGCTGTAATATCAATAGCGAGTCCTCTGTCCAGGGATAAGGTTCATGAATGGCAGTTATTGGGTTAGGGTGCTTAATGCCCTCTGCACCCAAGCCCGATGTTCGGAATTAGTTCAGTGGCACCAAGAGCTTCATAGAGCAGTATACTAACTTAAACCGACTAAGCCTAGGATGGGAGGTCTGGAAAACCTATTGGGTTATGAGACTTGACGCCCCACTGCTTGGTAGGATCACTGATCTCCTCAACTAGCAGAGTCAAATAGGCCTGAGGCAAGAAGCCCCTTTGTGTATCCACACACCACACACGTGTAGAGTCTACTTCATACTCTTGGAATGTCACTGAAGCTATAGATCTCTTCACGTCGCCCATGCATTGTGGTGGATTCCATTGCACCTCTCCATATGTATCAAACCAACTTGTACACATTGGGGCATTTTCTGGGAGGAGTGCCGGTGTCATCCTGGTCCAGGCACCCCAGGGAGCTGCCTGACTCACCTGTCATTAAGATAGACACTAATCATAGCCTCCATAGTATGCATTGCATCTTGTGGGTAACTAGATAGCATCGGGCTCTGGTGCGAAAATTGCCCTGGGGCCCCCAAACTTCACCAAGCGATATGTCCCACAGTGCCACTTTTGACACCAAGCAGTTTCTTATTTCCATCCTATCCCACAAACAGCCTGCCTGTGCCATCTTTGGCCCCAGCTTGTCAGTGCCCCCAAACAACTTATCTGTGCCACCTTTGCCCCCAACAACTGGACCATGTCATCTGTGTCCTCAAACAGCTTGTCTGTGCCATCATTGTCCCCCAAAAAAGCTTGCCTGTGTTTTCTTTGCTCACATACATACAAACATACATGTCCACTGCCTCCCGCACCCCCGTACCTCTCCTGCAGCTTTCGGTCTGGTTTCACAGCAGGGTCAGGTAGTGTTTATAATATGTAATCATGGAAAATGTACACACGGACTTGCACCTTTGGACAGTACTAATGTGGTCCTGTCTTAAAAGATGTCTGAAGCTAGTAACAATTTACACAATTATTGTACAACATGATTTCTTTCTGCACAAGACACCATTCTACCCACAATGAAGATAACCCATATTAAAAGATGAGGAGCAGCAAGGGGTTTGCCATTCTTTATATAATACCAACACCCTTGGAAGCAACACAGTATCCATAAGAGAGGATCATTCCTATAGAAGTACTTTTGCATTATTATATTGTATTGTACATTTTTTTCACATTTATTTCCCTGTATTTAGCAGAATTTTACCTGAGTGTACCAGTCATGTCATTTGTGTGTTAATTGTCCCATCTGTTAAGCAAAGGGTTAAACCAGTAGCTAGTGAATGATTTTACTTTATTATTTGCCATTCTTTAGAAAATGAGTTCTCGCTGTCATCCTTTTATTTCGGGGGGGGGGGGTTAGCAACCAGCAGATACCGAATTCAAAGCATTCCTCTATTATAATAGTATATTTCATTTGATGTCCGTATAGCCAAGTTAAGGAGGAACAGGCAGAATAATATCTCGATATACTGATGCTTAGCGGCGCATGATCAAAATACATCAGTAAACTATCATTGTGAAGCTAAAAGAGAAAGACCTGCGTGTCCCTTTATACATGGCTATATATATTAAAAAAAGGAAGCCTTTTACTAACAGCATGGGAAATGACAGTAAAGCCCAAGGAAAAGGCTGCATGAATACACGTGTTCCAGGCTTGTTCAAGTCAATTCAGGAGCCTGGATTGCAAGAGAATAAGATACAAAGTGAGCGGCGCTATTAATAGACTTCTGTGCATGTCGCATTTCACTCTGTGAGCTGGTTACGGTAACTCCATAAACAGAGACGTTGGTCTCCCTTTTTGTCAATTCGGCAAAATGATATCCATAAGTGACCCCGACCACCAAGCCTAACGCATGGATTGCTGTCTGGATATAATGGATCATGTGAATTATTCAGTGTTTTTGCCCCTAATGGGACCTTTGCCAGGGTAACTCTCAGGTTAAAAAAAAAAAATAAAAAAAACACAGAAAAATATATTCAATGGATGTCAACAGTTAACTTGCTTCTCTAGATTTGAAAAGTAAAATATTTTTCTTTCGGGAGATTTCCCTTAGCGATCTGTATGCCACGGGGATTGGTAGGGAGGCTCTGTGTCCCTGGGATTTTGAGGCTCCTTGGTTATGTCCCCACAGCCACTGATATATTTAAACATATTAAACAGTCCTCTGCTGCTCAAAAAACTAACGCAAGCAAAGAAGTTAACTGCCCCTAGAATTACTTTGATGTATTGTTTTATATAGCGCCATCATATTCCATCGCGCTGCACATGACCCATTGCATTCATGTCCCCCCCCCTGCGCTGCTTTGTCCTATGCCAGTTCATTGTCTTTATTAAGCCGCTACCTCTACATCTTTTTTTTCGGCCACATACTGGATTTAAATAAGGGGCTGGCAGGCTGGCCACCATTTGTGTACTGGTTTTGAAACTGTGGCATTGCCCTGATGAATATTCATACTTTTCCTTGTTTGCAGAAGCGGGGAGATTGCCAGGATTTTGAGTAGCCTCGCTGAAATTCAGGCCGATTTGGCAAAGCGGATGTAATTACGCTGTGTTCGGTGTGTCCTATCTGTAGGCACGGTGCCATTAGACAAATAGTCACACTCGCACACACATGAAAGCCTGCCACCCAAATACTCTGAACACTTTTCCACCCCACAGCACGGCAGAGATTAACACATTAACATATCCATCCATGGCCAACTGCTAAACACTATGTTTACGGATTGGGGTAAAACTCTTGTTTGTGAATCTGAGACGTCCGTATCTAGCAATGGGCAGCAACAATTGGGTTAGAAATCAACTTGGTGGTTGCCAAAAATATATAGCTATCCTAGCAAAATGACGTCTGACTGTAAATGCATAGCCTGATCAGTCTTGTGTCTATATAAAAGCTCTAATCACTGCTATTTAAACAACAGAAAAGATCCTGAGATTCTTGTTGCCGTCTAATAATAGCTGAACAGTCACAGGTTAAGCGTCTCTAATCATCTCTCACTCGCTCCTATAGCTCGAGGTTGTAATGGTGTTATGTTTAGGATGCCCTGGTTGTGGCTACCGGGTACAGTGCGATCAGAGGGTTAGAGACTGTTTACTGACAGGATTCACAGGCCAGGAAAGAAATACCAGCCAGGAACACATATATATATATATATATATATATATATATATTATCCTCAATTATTAAAAGCAGATCGCAGGAGATGTGAGGCAGCTGCACGGCTGCTGTCCCAGCTCTCGCAGGGGCCTTTGAAATTCTAATGCGCTGGCTGTTCAGCTAGAAGGGAAAAACACTGCGCTGGAAAACAAACGGGAGAGAGAACAGACCCTTACTGCTCCGGTCCCAGGAGAAAGACAGTTCAGAGGTCACGGTGCATGTGACAGCATGATCATTCACTATCTCATTTAAAATGGAAAAAAGAAACTCTAAAGTGTGTTTACTCACAACCACACAGTAACTAACAACCACAGTCATTTTGTTTTCCCCATCTATATACCCCAGAGGGACAGCAACAATGAACGTATCCAAAATGTACAGAAAAGGCCCAAAATTACCATGGTACCAACTGCAAATATTTGAAGCATCTCAGGAACTGAGAGTTGCATGGGCTTTGTCAACAAGGATCCAGAACATCTTATGGTTGCTTGGCGTATAGAGAGGATAGAGAAGCCATTGTCTTCTGCTCTGGTCTTCATCCCCATTACTAAATAGGACGGGTCTTGTACAAGAGCTTACGTAGAGTTGCAGTTCACAGTTGAAGCTCCTTTGTACCAGCGCTGAGTTACAAAACTATCGTTATGCTGAATTAGTATTCGAATTAAACTCCATAGTAGCCGAAGCAAAAGTGTTATCTGATTTGATGAAAAATGACCCTATATAAGTGTGTGTATTAGGAATGGCCGAACATTGAAAACGAGGTATGGACTTTTATCCCTTTAATGCCCTTAATGCAAGTAAATAAGAAGGACAACATTCACTCTCTAGGTATGGCTTTTTAAAGACGTGTATTTCATGCCAAAGTGCAAACTGCATCGGCGTACTAGCATCGTATGGATGAAGAAGAGACACTCGCAGGACTGTTCTTATTATGTTATGCACCACGGTAATACATGTGCATAATCCATTATATAATGAATTAACACTCACAGACCCCACTGCAGTCATAGTATCATACACTCTGTCTAGTCTTTAGGAAAATCACTTTATCACACTGTGTGTAATATGATCTGTCTGTAATTTGATTATAATAAGGTCGCCTTTATTGAGTACTTGCGTAGATCATCCTACCAGATCCTTAGAGGCGTCTTCATTTTGTATTGCAAGTAACATACATTTAATACACTACACCATTAGCAACCCTGGGTTCTGCTGCCTTTATTCATGGCTTAAAACTAATTTGTGAGCGAGTTATCTTGATTGTTCATTGCAGGACACTCATGCCTGAGGATTAAAAAAGGAGAACTAATAATGCAGCGCCTCTAACACAACAGTCACACAACTCTCCTACAGACAACCACTGTCATTCCAACTCTTGGGGACAACTCCTAAGACTCTCTGGTCTTTCTACAACATACTTTTTCACATCAAATCGAGTATGTTGAGCTGCCAGAGCATCACGAGAAGCATGGTCTAGAGTAGCTGGAAAGGAAAAGTTACTTTTATTGATGTTTTTCTTTAAAGATTAAGCAGAGAACTGGCTATTCAATTTAAAAATAAGTGTTAAACTGGGAAGACTGGGTGTGGGGATACCCAACATTAAGCCACATACAGTAAAATAGTCACTTTATGGCTGGCAACCAATAAATGGCATGCATGCAGTCGCCTGACGGATACCTGGCGTGAACCTTGCAGCAGGACTGCAACTTCTAGTCTCCTCACACAAGTACTTTGTATGCATTCTTCTATAGCGGGAGTGTCAGAGACACTAATCTGTCTTGTTAAAAACTGTAAAATTCTGCATCTCTGTGATATAAAAACAAAAAAACGGGCAGACCAGATGGCCTGAATGGTTCTTATCTGCTGTGAAATTCTATATTCTTATATTTTTATGTTAAGAGGTAAGAGGAGGAAAGCCAGATGTCTCTTTGCATGACAGTGTTGGATTGGCTGGTTGACACATTAGGTTAGGAGATGCACGGGTCCTTTGTGAGCACCATAAAGATAAGCTTTGATCATGATAGGCTTAATGACCATGCTGCTACTTCTGTCTATAATACATATTAAAGCATTTGATTGTGGCTCGCAGCAGAATGAATCAAAAAAGGTACGGATGTCTTAACAAATAATAAGATACATCTAGAAATGTATCAACCACATTCTAAGATCAATACAATTGGCTTCAGTTGATGTAATAGGGCATTAAGTAATACTACTGATTTTTTTTTTGTTACTTAGATTTTATCAATCTATAAATATATCTTTGAGAATACAGGCTAATGCAGGTGCACCTACATAGTGAATAAACCACATGAACTAGGAGCAGATTGACCCACCAGCACTATGGCATGTGAAAATAAATGGGAATTTTACAAAATTTGCCCTCCATGTTGAACAAGATGCAGCAATTTATTGCATAGTAACTGTTTCCTGTAAATAAAGACATTTTAAATAAAGATACACTTTAGCAATTATGTTGGCTCTGAGCCATCTTTGCTAGCCACCGAATATAAGGTTGATAGCCCATGTGTGGAGTGAGGTTGTTTGCTCCATCTGTTTGCTGCTAGAAAATGACCGTTTAATGTTGTTGATAATCAAATAATTTTTTGGATTAAATTTTTTTTTACTGCGTCCTCACTGCCTTTCAGACAGAATTTCTAATAGCATGCCAGCTGTGAGGATCCCTTGTGGTCCATGGGTTTACATGTCCCTGTTTAAAAAAGGAGAGCAACTTAATATTGCTTGCCTGGGCCGGGAGACCTGTGCATCTGTCCACACACACCTCTATGGTGTTCTTAGTCATAGTCGTGATAGTGTATGTCTTTGTTCACCTTTGTGCATTAATAATCTGTACAAGAGCACCAAGAATAAATTACCACCCCTTGATCCACGAGAAAAGGGGTTCATAAGAAGGAAAGGGACTGACAAGTTTATGGGAACCAAAAACTTTAAGGGGACATAGAGGGCTAGAAGTGTAAATGGCAAGTGGGAAAAAAGGGTTTTGGAAAGGGTTATAGGAGGATGATAAAAGAGAAACGGGGATAAAGTCATAATGAAAAGGAAACTAAATATGGTTGTCTATATACCCCCCGGGCTAGTTCATAACAAATATAAATATGTGACGTTGTTGCCTTGCATCTGTCTATTTTTATGGACAGACTTTCATTCAGCAATTCAATGGGATGGGCAGAAAGTTAGCAGAATTTAAACAGACAGAATTTTACACATACATTCTCGGCTATATAAAACCGTTCACAATCCACAAGACATGTCTAAAGAAATTTAACGCACCATAGAGAGTTGAAATAAACACCTGGTATTAGGCAGACAGGCAAAAACATGTGGCACAAAAAAGAAGCCGTTATTCTAAATGAATTACCACTAAATTAGGAATTACATAGATTTATTTATCCACACCCCATTCACAGTCACTGCTGTAATGCCCAATAATCGAATCGATATTTTCACTATGATCCCAATTGTTGACACTTAAATGTCATTATGTTATTATATTAGAGTGTAACTAAATACTTGATACATATTATCACCTGCTAAATAAATATATTGCTTTAACAAAGAGGTAAATATATAAAAATATATCAAAACAAACACCAGCATAGATAAAGGTGTTCACACAATTAGCTGCACCATACTACCTTCAATGAGCTTCTGATGTAGCAATTACTTGCACTGACACTATATGTTTTCCTTCTAATGCATTTTTTGCAAAATTCTAGATCTTAGATGGATCATTGAACTGAGCCCCCTATGTCCATATGCAATTTCAAAGTAACTGCTTACTGTTCACAGTTTGTGACTACTAATTAGCTATCTTGTTTTTGTATGAAACATGCGGTTATTTTGAGTACGATGTAACAACCAACATCTCATGTAATTTACATTCGCCTTTGGTTCCCTTCATTTAACAATTCTTTAATCTGGAAAATCCAATCTACTTTGTATTAAATATATTGCTCATATGTCTTTACATGAGTGCTGCCTGTCACAGGTCGTCTACAAATATTAAAAACCTCCAGGATGATCCGGACGCCTTCATTTCACTTTATTTTCACGTCTATTCATAACTGGAGTTACTCTTATAAACAATAACAGTACGTCAGGTATTAGTCCATCAGGAAGTATTTTGTTGGTAGAATGGTAACAGATGAAGCAGAGTAGGGAGTGTGCGGCGCATTTAAGAAAACATCTATATACAGGTGTGTTGGTGTCATTTCCAAAGGGTTCATAAAGCATTCTTTATGTTGTTGCTATTAGGGAGAATTTTAATTTAGGAAAAAAAAGTAGTAAAAATGCCTTGGGGAGGAAGGTATTACTACAACTCCCAAAAACGTGCATTGGGTAGATTAAAAGCTATCCTGAACCTAAGATGAAACCAAAGACTAATTAAGGTCTAAGTCTTTACAGCAAGGAAAATGGGAAGACTAGATGGACCAAATGTTTCTTTGTTTCAAAAACCTTTCCTAGGCAAAAAACTAATTTCTGGGCCGGACTATGGATGACGAAGCAGCAAATGCCAGCAAATCACACAATGCTGGCGGGTAAGTACGTCTGACGGCTACATATTATAGTTTTATGCTCACACAGCATCCAACCTACTGGTCTCCTAACACCTTAAGATCTGTGTAATTATGTTTCAACTATATGACTAGCATGGATGCTTTCCGCAATGTTCCTCTGCGGTTGACACTTCTCACCCCAAAGTTAAAGAGTAGCTCAGGAGAAGGCTCCTTAACACTGTTCTTCAATAACAGTTAAATTTAATTAGTTACGCTGGCTGCTAGTGGTGATCGGTTCTTGATGCCATGTTCACGTATTGTGAGCAGTACGTATAGCCTATTAAACAAATGCATGAAAAAAACTAAACAATGGAAAAAAATTAACAGATTATGCTTACACCCCTCAACTACACCAGGAGACCCCTGTGCCTGTTTCAATGTGCTAGGCAGTGGCACCCTTAGGCTCTAGCAGTGTAGTGTACGTTGTATATCTTTAGTGATCCATTAGTGCCTATGCATTATGTTTGCATATATACTTTTAAAACTATGTGGTTACATTTGGGTTATTTTCAAATGGCTTTTGGGATGTTTAACCTGCGTTCTGTGAAGCCTCTGATATTAGCTTCTGATATATACAAAACCCAAATGAAAGACTATAGTCATATATAGATAGGGTGACCCATGTAGTTCTGATTGTGCTTATGAAAACCATGCACTATTTACTACGGTAAACCAATTGCTGTTCTGCCTTTTCTTCTGCCTATCCTAAACTATAAGGGATTTCACAACTAGATCAGTGTCAGGCCCTGCGAAAGAAACTTCACTGCAGCTTCTTTGCGTGCGCTCTTATCGACAGCTTTCACACTGACACAGCTTAATAGCTGCTTCTTTTGTGAACATTTTCCTATCATTAGCTTTTTGACGTTTCTGGCATTAAATCATTATATGTTTGTAAAGGCTGCACATTTGTTGCTTTTACGCAGCCACTGAAGGCCAATTGTATTTATAAGCCAGGAGTTTGAATAGGAATAGGGATCATTTAATTATCGTTTTTTTAAATGTAAAAAAGACCAATCGTAGGCTAACTTTCAGCTTAGTCAACTAAGAGCCAGTCAAGTAAGCAATGTTCCATTGTGTATTTGAATGCCTTGGTATTGCAGGACAACGTGGTGCACATTCTTCTGGCATTTAAAAGGTTTAAGAGGTGTGTAGATTCATTGATTCCGTAGCTTTCTCTACACTATTAGACAACCACTGGGTCCATTTACTTTTCCTGGCAGTATTTGCTTTGTGTTCCGTAAATAAGGAAATCATTGAAACACACAAAGATGTCTATCTGAGGCCCTCCACTAACCATATAAAAACATATAATGTAGGGTCAGCCATCCCCCACTAATGATCCAAGGCAGGGCTTTCCAAGTAATGGGCAGTGAGTAATTTCTTGCTATGTAATCCGTGCAGGCGCTTGGCTCTGGGAATCTAAGAACAGACCTGTTCACTAAATTGTAAAAAACAAGTTGCTGTGATATATGGCCAGACTGGCAAGGTAGCCCTGGCACATTAAGTCTAGGGGCCGTCCGATGATGTGGGTGCAGTCGACAGCTGGATATGTGTGGCTGCACGCTATGGTTTTATGCTCACATAGCTTGGTTTTATGCTCACATAGCTTGCGACCAAGCATATCCAGCTGATGGGTGCACCTTGCAGCATCCGATCTGCCATAGTATGTGGCACTGTTGGCCACCAGCCCACCGGGCTTTCTTTTGCCAGGTGTGCCAGATGGCCATTCTGGGCCTGGTGGGGGAACAGGAGTAGTCTCTACATCAGGCATGTCCAAAGTCCGGCCCGCGGGCCAATTGCGGCCCGCGTTCCGGACTGATGCGGCCCCCAAGTGAGCCACGGGACTTGGCGTCATCAGCCGGCGCAGGGAGAAGGAAAGCGCGAGATCTGGGCTTTCCTTCTCCCTGCGCCGGCACACACAGCCACACACAGCCACACAGCGGTGGGCGCGGCTTCAGTGTTGTGTGCCGGGATCTGACAACAAACCCCGGCGCACAACAGCTGTTGCCGCGCGGATCGCAAGGGAGCAGTATCGGAGGTATTTACCGGACATCCGGCTTAAAATCACTCAAGGGAGCCGGATGTCCGGTAAAGACCTCCGATACTGCTCCCTTGCGATCCGCTCGGCAACAGCTGTTGTGCGCCGGGGTTTGTTGTCAGAAACCGGCGCACAACACTGAAGCCGCGCCCACCGCTGTCCGTGCCCTCTGAACCCCGTGGCCTCGGAAGAAGAAGGAAGAACTGAAGAAGAAGAGGAGCGAAGAGCAGGAAAAGGAGCTGTAAGGAGAAAAGAGGAAAGGTAGGAAAGCATACAGTGAGAGTGGATTGGTGTATGTGTGTGGATTGGTGTATGTGTGTGGATTGGTGTATGTGTGTGGATTAGTATATGTGTGGATTGGTGTGCGTGTGGATTGGTATGCGTGTGGATTGGTATGCGTGTGGATTGGTATGCGTGTGGATTGGTATGCGTGTGGATTGGTATGTGTGTGGATTGGTATGTGTGTGGATTGGTGTATGTGTGTGGATTGGTGTATGTGTGTGGATTGGTGTATGTGTGTGGATTGGTGTATGTGTGTGGATTGGTATGCGTGTGGATTGTGTGTGTGGATTGGTGTATGCGTGTGGATTGGTATGTGTGTGGATTGGTGTATGTGTGGATTGGTGTATGTGTGTGTGGATTGGTGTATGTGTGTGTGGATTGGTGTATGTGTGTGGATTGGTGTATGTGTGTGTGGATTGGTGTATGTGTGTGTGGATTGGTGTGTGTGTGTGGATTGGTGTGTGTGTGGATGTGTATGTGTGTGGATTGGTGTATGTGTGTGGATTGGTGTATGTGTGTGGATTGGTGTATGTGTGTGGATTGGTATGTGTGTGTGGATTGGTGTATGTGTGTGGATTGGTATGCGTGTGGATTGGTATGCGTGTGGATTGGTATGTGTGTGGATTGGTATGCGTGTGGATTGGTGTATGTGTGTGGATTGGTATGTGTGTGTGGATTGGTGTGTGTGTCTGGATTGGTGTATGTGTGTGGATTGGTGTATGTGTGTGGATTGGTGTATGTGTGTGGATTGGTATGTGTGTGTGGATTGGTATGTGTGTGTGGATTGGTGTATGTGTGTGGATTAGTATATGTGTGGATTGGTGTGTGTGTGGATTGGTATGCGTGTGGATTGGTATATGTGTGGATTGGTGTATGTGTGTGGATTGGTGTATGTGTGTGGATTGGTGTATGTGTGTGGATTGATGTATGTGTGTGGATTGGTATGTGTGTGTGGATTGGTATGTGTGTGTGGATTGGTGTATGTGTGTGGATTGGTGTATGTGTGTGGATTGGTATGCGTGTGGATTGGTAAATGTGTGAGAGTGATGGGTGTTATGCTGTACCATTTCCAATGTATTTTTCATTATATAATTATGCTCTAAAGTACATCATAACTCCCATCACTCTATACTGTTCTATACAGTGGCAGAGCTGGGAGACAGAGGCCTTGCACCCCCACCGCAGGACTCCTGAAAGGTAAGTGAACTTCAAAGAGGGAGAGGGTAGATAGTTAGGAGGGGTAGATAGGGAGAAGGGAGTGAGAAGGGGTAGATAGGGCAGAAGGGAGCGAGAAGGGGTAGATAAGGCAATCATACTCCTATCAAGCCAAGTCTGCGACTGCCTCCTGGAATCTGGGTATGCCTGGGCATGATAGGAATGTGATTGCTGTTAACAATTATATTTATATAATTAAATTATTATATATAAAAAAATTATATATATATATTGTTATTTAATTGTTTTGTCCTATTTTGGTGTGTTACTTACTTTTTTTTATGGTGTGTGTGGGGGGTCATATTCAGTTTCGGCCAGGTAGTTTTAAAGTGTGTGTGGGGGGGGTGCCACATACAGGATCCGCCCTGGGTGCCAAATACTCTAGGTACGCCCCTGCCCTCCCCTACACAATTTCTTCATCAGATGCCCTTGTGGCTGTGTGTGCCGGCGCAGGGAGAAGGAAAGCCCAAATCTTGCGATCTCGGACGTCGCTAGATTTGGGCTTTCCTTCTCCCTGCGCCGGCACACACAGCCACAAGGGCATCTGATGAAGAAATTGTAGGCAGTGGCGGAACTACCGGGGTCGCGACTGCGACCGGGCCCTGGAGTTCTGCCAGTCAGGGGGGCCCAAGGGGTGCTGAGCGGTTGCTGAAAAAGGAGAGTGAGAAAGGGATAGATGTGGTATGCCGTTTTCAATAAACGTTGCATAAAATAGTTAATTTGCATTTCATTTTAATGGTTCAGAAAATGTCAGGCAAAATGGTCGGCCCTCGCACATGTTCACCTCATCAAATCTGGCACTCTTCGAAAAAAGTTTGGACATGCCTGCTCTACATCATGAATAATATTTGGAGGTGGGAAGATTTAGCGATACAATGTTGAAGAGAGATGACTGTTATGTGTTTTAGGTGCCCTTAGGCCCTGTGCACCATGGAATATTTTTGCTGAAGGGTTAGAATCCCTGATTCCCTGATCTGGCCTACATGAAGAGACAATCATATTGTGGATGGGGGCTGAGAAACAAAGAGATAAACCATGCATCTAATAAAGAATAAGAAGGCTAACGCACATCTATGCTACATACAGACTAGGCCATACCTACGATGCCAAAACTAAAGCAGTTCTGGAGCAAGATGCAAATATTATCACACAAAACCAACAAAATCATTTTGCAGATTCACCTTTTCTGCGTTTTCTTCATTTATGAAAAAGGTCCATTGCTGTCTAATTGAACCTGCCTAATGTACACCATCCAACAGTCTATTCCCAGAAATAACAAGAACACTTCGAAAATAAAGCACATCTCGCATGTGTAGCTAATTATCAGCCACGTGCAGCAACATTTGTTGTGCTTGTAGGATGCTGTATGGTGTGGGTGTCCGGGCGAGCAGCAAGGATTTTGGTCGAACAACAAGATCACTTTTATTAATGAGAACTGAAACAGCTCCAAAACAGCTTCTGGCTGCGTGATACCAATAGCTCTGTGCCGTGCAGAAATGCCTGACTTTATCCACCGTCTCAGTTTGTGGTTCTTCAGTTTCACATCAAAAACAAGGTTTCTACGTTCCAGCAAACATCTGACCCAGAACCCCCAGCTATATAAAAACAAGACCTTACGATTGGCTTTCCCTGCTGAGGTGAGTCGGGATGTTGCAATAAGGCATCAGTTTCTCTTGGAAACCAAATCCTAGCAGGAGGGGCTTCAGTGGCATACTTTATAACCAGTCACTGTCCACTTTTACTACCGGTTCGGACCGATTATTAGGATCGCGCTTTATCTAGGAAAGGGCAATCTGCTCTAAGTGTCCACAGGCAAGATCATAGAAGTATCTTATTCAAAGATTTCTACTTACAGCATGCTGCGGTGTAATGATGGGATTAAATCCGTATCCTCGGACAGTATCCTCTAAAGTTCTAAATCATCTTAAAAAAAATATGTTGTTTTAAGTCATTTCACGTACAAATAATACTGTGTTGAACAACAGCAGCCCTTCAAAGGGTGGAATATGCCACATCACGCGCCTATTTGAGCGGATAGTATGCGACTTCATAGATTTTATCTGACGCACCTATCACCAATAGGTATCCTTCAAATCTTCAAGCTGCCCAGGTTGAGAACTCATTTACACAAGATTGGCAAAGATTTAGGAGCAGTTGTAAGGAACCGAGGCTGATTGCTAGCTATTCTGACCACTGCTGTTTCTTCACTCTTATTGCGACCCATCACTCCCACTTACCGGAATTATCTTTTGGAATGTTAAACCAGCTAGAAGTCAATAAAAAGCCTTCTCATACCTGAAGTCTTTCCTCTTTATCACGCATTGCTATGTTCAACCATAATGCATCATACATGCAAAGGACAAGACGTGTTGTGTCCAGTGCAAGAGATGGTGCTTGTCCAAGAGTGGGTGAAACTACAGTTAGTTCCATCTCATCCACTGAATAATTGAAAAAATGAAGTCCTAGGCAAAGGCCTAGTATGCCTATCAGACGCTAGTTGCACCTGCATGCAACAACCTAATGGCGACTGAGGTTTTTTTTTTCATATCATATCAGATCATATTATGCCTATTGACTGCAAGCTCTAGGGGAGCAGAGTCCTCCTCATTGTGTTATGTCTCTCAGATTGTGACAATTGTGTTTAACATAATTTATTTATATTTATAATATATTTAACAACACTCCATAACATGAGGGCTAAATGCAATTATATATATATATATATATATATATATATATATATATATATATAATAGAAACTAGTTTGCTGACATCAGATTGGACAAACATCGGGAAATCTGTATACACTATTTACAGCCAGACTGCAATTAATAAGTGGTCTCCATGCTTGAAATCCGCTAACCCCACTCTGCCGTGTCTAGACAACAAAGCAAATGCAACCTTGTTCGTCTAATTGGAAAAAACCGTCTATTACAAGATATCATCACACGAGCAGCAATTTAGAGGAGATAAAGTGATCTTTCATTAGACCGCAACAATAAATAATCCTTTACATGTTCACTGCTAAACTACTCACGCTCATTTATTTCCTGTCTCTAATTTTCCAACCTTTCTCTTTAAATTTGGCAAACTAATTGGAGACGGGATTAGTCTGCCTCTTCCGTTTAACACATACTGGGTTTTTGTTACTGCTGTTCAACGTGCATGTTACACAACTTGTTTCTTTAGCCCTTTCACGCCATAATCGATGTTTTCTAAATTTTGTGTTCTGGTTAAGAATATCAAGAGTACCACTTTTCTAGGGATTCTACAAGCGGGAGGGAGGAGCTTAACAGTAGCCACGCCCATTCAGTTCTGCCCCACCCTTTTTAAGCAAACAGGGGTTTTTAGGGTGTACGTCAAATATCTTTTTCCCTAATGAAACACGGGATGCAATTTTGGTTCTCATTATTATTTTGTTCCATAACAACATACTTGAAATGTGTCCTCTCATTGTTGATTCTGTCACTTCCCATCAGTGATGGAACTGCGAGGGCCCTAATTAAAGGGAATATAGTCCTTAAGTACAGTATATGACCTAACTAAATTGTGGAGTGTTTCCTACTACTATTAATTAGTTGTGTCCAGTTGCAGTTTTCTGTTCTATTTTAATAACATCAGAAATATAAGTACCGGTATGTTGGAAGCAGACCTGTTCCTATCGTAATGGCCTTCACTAAGCCTAGTTGTCTTCATCATAAGTTGTACAAATGTGGCTTGCAGACTGTCACACACTTGATATCAATTATGTGCCGCTATATTTATCTGCTTACAATTGTATCACATGGAGAGAAGAGAAACATTATTTGTACCATTTTTCATACAGATGTCATAGCAGAAACCACTTTTTAAAGGTGATAAAGCCAAGGTAATTTTGCTCAGGTCTACTGTCCTTTGGGGTCTAAGCTAACATTTCAATGGCTAAATACGTATTTTTATATTTTGTTAAATTTCCACTGCTGGCAGCTGATTGTCTGTTCGTTTTATTTTGTTACTTGTTTTGTCTATTTTCTTCCGTAGCTATTTTCTTATCAGTCAGTAAGTCAGTCACTGTACATTTCTGTTCTGCTTCCAAATGTTTACACCTACTACTCTCTGCCTCTTTCGTGATTTCTTGTTTTTAGTCTGTATCTTTTGCAACTTCTGATTCTCAAGATGATCAGATTCATAGTATGTGCATTTTATTAGCAATTTTCGATAAATAATAGATTGCATTCGATAAAAATGTATTGTGCTGATTTTTGCAATGACTAACAATAGCCCTTTTTATCTAATTTATATTAAAAAGAACCCAAGACAGTTCCGAAAGGAAACGGTGTCATCCATGGCCACCCATCATATGGACTTTAATGCATATGGTAGCGGAGTGGTTCCTTTAAATTTTTATGTGGTCCTCGTTGCAAATGCGTGGACCTCCACCCTCGCAGGAGATATGTTTGGCATGGTGGCTCTTTCCTGTCACAGATTGACTCCTGTGAGCAGCCAATCTGTGGTGCAAATGATGGGATCACGGAGGAGGCATTCTTCTGCAGCGCTAGAGCTGCAGCTTTTCCATACGTTAAGCCATTTTATTTAAGTATCTTAGAGAATGGATATTAAAGTACTAACATAGTACATTGATATGGATGCTATCTGAGACATTAAACTGTCCTTTTTTTAATTCTCTGTTCCTTACTATACACTGTATTTTACATTGTGTAACTGCGTACCCAGAATTACTGCTTTAGATGGCTACTACTGCCTTTCCTTACTGCTCATTCTATGTAATTTACCGATATAATTCCTTCAGATTGTAAATTCAGGAGCAGAGCCCTCAGAAGCCTACTGTTTTTGCTAGGAAATTTGTATGAAAGCGCCATAAGCCTCGATGGCAAGCCCACTGGCAGGGTCCTCAACTCCTGGTGTATTTGTTAACCACTCCGTGCTAAAACTTACTAATTCTAACTCCTCCTTATGTTCCTAATAGGTTTCCTCTATTCCTCTATTAATCTTGTCATTCAAATTTTTCAGCATTTTTTTATCATTTTCATATCGATTAACGCCTTTTATTTTGTTTGTTATCGAAAACCCATCTATTTTATGAACATATTTTTGTTTTGTTTTAACACAAATGTGCAGGTTAATATACACAAAAACTTGCAGGTAATACAATATTAGACATTATAACAGTGTCCATATAATATTCTGATGGCATTCTTAAAAAGTACCATAAAATATAAAAAAAAAAACAGCAACCACACCTTATAATTTTTTACTCGTATATGTTTTTAATATTGTTAAATATTGTATTAAATATTGTTAATACAAGTTAGCCCCGAGAACAGACAAAACAGGGTCATCTCACCATCCGTCCGCAGCAGTCTGTGCCGCTGCAGCTCCCCTCCCTTCCCCACACACCATTTACTGGGAACCATTAAACCCAGAGGGGAGACAGTGTGGCGAGAGAGTGCAGCTCAGCCCTGATCTAACGCTCACTAAATAATTCAGAGCTTGCATTAACTTATAAATGAGTGTGTTTGACTGATTTTGTGGTTGATGTACAGATAAATTCTAATGAAAGACAGCTACAAGATTTTAAATAATTAATTACACTGCCACTTAACAAAGCCCGACTGGCACTCACTGCTTAACAAGATACAACTTTAAGACTCTGAATTTGCCCAGAGGCTTCAACTTGGCTTTCTGCGATTCAGCTCTAAGTCTGCATAAACTTTCACAGCCACCCCACCTCTCCCCATACTAAATGTGGAGGTTATTATTTTATTAACATATGTTAGGATGTAATGAACATGCAAGGGGGTGTATTGTACAACTCAGTCTTCAGAGTGCCTTGGGAAAACCGAGCGAGTTCAAGTAATGAGTTCTTTACTGTATCAACTCATCCAGGCAGGAAATTACCCTACAACCTTTTAACAGTTATTATACCTTCTTCTGCCTTGACACTAAAATATATCCTTGTTAAAGAAGCCACTTGAGTTTTGTGGATTTACCTTAAGATGATTTTATTCTTGATGCAATTATAAATTGGTGTGGTTAACATGGCAAAGATGAGATACTCAGATACTTAAGTGGTTCAAAAATGTTATGTATGGGTTCAGGGTAATTAGAGCCAGTGTACAGTCTGATTATAGTGCTTCATTAGGAAAACAATCCAAAGGACACCTTTAGAAGCTATATTTGATATTATTATTATCTTTTATTTATATAGCGCCAACAATTTACACAGGGTTTCTTACAATACAATCATTCAAGGGGTATGACAAGACTTGAATTGATATCTTACGAAACCTGGCTTAATTATCCAGAGAAACTAGCTGCAACTAGGAAAGATAGATAGATAGATAGATAGATAGATAGATAGATAGATAGATAGATAGATAGATAGATAGATAGATAAAACCCAGAGATGTCTACAATATTTTGCACCCAGAATGTATCTGCCACTAATACAACCCCAACATCCATCTACAGCACTATGTCTCCCTTATGTCTCCATACCTTATATTTCTCTATACCCCATTCCCTCTAGATTGTAAGCTTGTGAGCCGGGCCCTCTTTACCTAATGTACTGGTTTGTCTTAGTCTGTCAATTCTACCCCTTGAATGTATGTTTTATAAGAAGCGCTGTGTAAATTGTTGGCACTATATAAATAAAAGATAATCATAGATAGATAGATAGATAGATAGATAGATAGATAGATAGATAGATAGATAGATAGATATAGATAGATAGATAGATAGATAGATAGATAGATAGATAGAGATAGATAGATAGATAGATAGATAGATAGATAGATAGATAGATAGATAGCCAATATACATTGATATATTAATCAACTTGGTTTGCAGACAAGGCATATGGTGACATTATCTTCAGAAAATGAATCAAAATCAACAAAAACAAAGTTAAATGGCAACTCACAAAGAACTACACAGCTAATGTCCCATGTGTATAGCTTTCAATAAAGTCTGCTGTCACTCACAACCAGGGACAGAATGTCAGCTTTCATCTGGGCGACTGAGCAATTTTTGCCAAATCTTCCAGTTATACAGTGACCCAAAACACATTTGGCAGACAGAGGAACCCAACTTGCCCAGTCGTATAAACGCATTCACCCAAAGCATGGATATAACACATAACTATAGAAAGAGAGCAGGCACAACGGAAGTACTTCTTAACCAGGTAAGTCATTGGTACCTACATAGTATTTAATGAAATAACCTGGACAAAGCCTGGATGCGCCTACCCCTGTTTCTATCATTCTGAAAACATATTACACTAAACGCTTCTAGAGACAATCACCCACTTGCCAGCCATCCCTTGCTCACAGCCACTTCACGCTCTTTGCCGGGGTTTGGTTTACGAGCATTTGTTTGTCGTATTGGGTTTGAAGGTAAAACAAAAGCACTCAGCTGTGCAACACACCTTTCCAAAGCTTTAAACAGGGACAAACAGCGCCTGCTCTCAATCCCAATTTACTTATCGGTACCAATGACGTGGAATGTAGCCATATTTAACAAAGAAGAACAAATTGCCAGCGTTCTGATTCACACCTGAAAATATATACATTAAATAATCAGAAGGGTTTAGTACTTAAGTTGTTGGCTAAAGCACACAAGCTCACCTTTCAGACCAAGTGACTATTTGTGATAAGAAGGGAGGTAAGATAACAAATATCAAACTATAATACTAAGAATATTATGACAGAAGCGTGCTGTTCTAAAGTAACATACTGAACACAACAATCAGAAATAATACACGATCTTCTATAAGCAATATGTTTTATTAGGAGGCACAAAGAACTCATTCATAATTAAACTCAGAATATTCTATTAATGCCGCGGCTCAGAAACAGGCCTAAATCACAATATAATACAGCAAAAGTCAATAGAGATGGACAGCAGTTATCCAACAATCAAACGGTAAGATCAGACTCAAATTGCTCCCATTGAGCAAAATAAATGTATTTTTTTTTAGGAAGCAGCCATTCTGAGAATTATAGAGAAAGTGAACATATGTTTTAGTGTTTATGTTATTTCGTGTTATTTCATGTCATGTCTAACATAAAAATATTGTTGAACTTAAAGCAATTTTAGGTAGACAAGGCATTAGCAAATCAATGCCCACATTAACAAAAATCTCCAGGGTTCACTTTCCTGACTGATTCATGTCCTTGAACAACCACCAAGGTCAACCAGGAAGAAAGCACCACTCTAAGGAACTGTTGATTAATACATTAGGTTAAAAGACATCTTCCAAACCAAAAAGTCAATATGGCACTGGGTAAGTACACTCCATTAGGTCATTTTCTCAAATATACCTAGGGTTTTGAGGTTGAGATGGTACAACAGGTAAATGTACAATGTATTGGGATTGTATGCTTTCCAAAAGGTTGGAGGTTGTGTTATGATAAACACTGTAAATATTTCTAGCTGTTCTTAGGCTAATAATTCTATTACCCTCGCCAAGCTCATGAAGGGCTGAAGGGAACTGGAAATGAAAGCCTACATTAGTTTGGCAGCCACAAGTGGTCCGCACCTCAGTTACCTAGCGAGGATTCCCCGTCCCAGTAATGAAGAAGACGTGCACAGTTGCACTAACATTTTGCCATCTTTTGGTCTGGCAACAATCCTTGTCAGTAGAACAGGAGAATAATATGTTTGAGTAGAGCAACAGTGGAAACGGCTACCTGCAAACAAGAAAACCATGTATGTGGCAATCAATAGGACTCCCGGGGACAGGCTGGTAGCTTGCTGCTAGTCTTAGAAGATAAACTCCATCCATTCGCACAAACATACGTGGACATATTTGCTGCATCATATTTAAGCACCCTAAGATTTTATGAACTTTTTTCAAAATGTAATAAAAATAAAATGCTCAAAATCTGTCCCACCAGCCCTACAACACGAATCTCTTTCCTGTACCAGGGAAACGTGCAATAGGTTTTCAACTTATATACCACTTTGGCGCAAATAAGAGAAACACACGCACATCACATACATAGTTATTTAAAGCGTGAAAGGGAGTGAATGGGTTAATCCACTGCTTTTGGCACAAACCAGGTCTGACTGGAATGACCTCAGGAGATGGTTTGGAAAAATCGCTTTAGACACTTGCTTCAAACCCACTTCCCAGTCCTTTCCCTCAAACAAGCAGAATGTTTCTCACACCTTTAATAACCTGCTGATTTGATCCCGGCTAATCTGCAATGCCCCAACTCCCTTAGGGAATGACATCACCATCTGTTTTTCTTTTATTTGACTTTTCTTTACAAGGATAATGTGTTTATACACAACTCAGTCACCAAGCCTACACCAGCCATGTCCAGTGGCTCCTCTCCACAACAGACCCTGTAAGAGATCTGTGACACTGTCATCTCCTCAGGAGTTGGGGAGACGGCATCTCAAGCTCTCGCACGTCACCGAGAAGAAGTCTTTTATACAACATATAAACTGGGCAAAGGTTATGATCCAAAAGTCTACGCCTGTAAAATATTGATGCCTCTGCTATAAAATTCCAGTGCACACCAAGTGGAGAAAATAATACTATTAATAATGATCCTGAAAAGAAGGAAGCAAGGACATGTTCTAACAAAAGGCTGCGTATGTGCAGGAAACATTATTCTAATCCATAGAAGAGTAGATAGAATACGTCTCCGGCATGGGCTGCGGCAGACACCAAGTAATGCAAGTACTGCCTCTTAATTAAGTGTCTGGTTAAACTTTCCTTAATAATAACACCTGGCACCTGAACTTTGTTTTTGCTCAGACACACAAGTAACTAAATACAAGGACAGCATCAGTAATGTGAGTCCTCTGATACTGGGCAGGCAGGTGACGCTGGATAAACACACAGGTAATTCTATACCGATACACAGGGGGATACTGTGTATTTCATCCACCTCCTGCTCCAGTGCAAACTGTTACTTATACATACCCATCAGGAATAGGAGGTAGGGCAGACACACAAGGGTAATAGGGTCAGAAGAAGAGATCAGGGACTGATTCCAAAATAAGAAACAGGTAAGTGAGAAGCAAAGGCATGATATATAAAATGGGAAGGATATATTTGTATTGGATCAACACTGGTTCTAAATTGTATTCTAAATTGTATTATATTACAATTTAGAACCAGTGTTGATGCAATACAAATTAAGGAAGGTGGGGCATCCCTAAACCCCCCTATTCTTAGCCCTAAAATTGTTACCCTGGGACCCTTGAATTTACTTACAGAGTCCTCTTGGTTCTGGTCATAATGCCCTTTATATGAGATTTTATTCAATGTACAGACTGTTGATTATTTATTATAATATTTTCATGTATATGGAAATCTAATAAAGGTGTAAATAACGTTTTGGTGTATAAAAAGCCATCGGATACAGACTACATATACATCTTTCCACTTATTGTAGTTGGCAAAAATATGCTATTGTAATATATAAAGAGTGATATAGATAGACAGCTAGATAGATATATAAATATATAGATAGTTGGAAAAATATATATATAGGTAATGTCTTTTTAATGCTATATACTACTGTTAATATGTGTAACCTAGATTTAACATAATCAGGACGAGACGAAGTAGAATAAATATAAATAAGTGAAGGTTGAGAATCCCTGATGGATGTTCCGTATTACTGAGGACTCCGAGCGCAGGGACAGGCAGGTACACCCGGCTGTGGAGGAATTCATTTACTATATAAAGTATAAGGCAATGATGTTTTTGGATGAATTGTGTACGGCGATGATGGGGTTAAGGGGTATTTAAACTCTGGTCTGTAGTGTAGTAATGGGTTCCCAGACATTTCTATAGAGCATTTAAAGCAGTCCGTGTTACAGCTGGCTGATTACCTGTGTATTGGGGGAGAAGCGGCATTTCCACAGCTTTGTGGAAAGTAACCGTAAAAGTATTAGCAATGCATCGATGCTTAAAGGGACTTCATGCAATAAAGAGGGGGCTGGCTGTCCCCGCACGGGGGTCCTACCTGAGCGCTGCATGGTGACACCTGTGCGCGTCGCCGAGACACCCCGGGTCCTGGGGCCGCTCACGGTGAGACAACTTAATCCGATAGGCAGGAGACGGACCCCTTTGCTCTTTCCAGCGACCCCTGTGTATAATATTGTCCCGGGGAAGAGAAGCGAGAGAGGCAATCCGCGGCGTCAGCGCTCGCTGCTGGAGGAGCAGTCCGCCCAGGGCTCGGGACTCTCACAGGGAAAGTGTGGAGCCGCTCTTCCTCGCTCAGTCCGGAGAAGCCCTTTCTTCTCCCGCGCAGTGTTGGTCGGGATAAGGGAAGGCTGGTTGTACGGTCTCAGAGACGCGAGGCGAGCACTCTCTCCCCCTCTCCTACTCTCTGCATCTCCCAGTTCCCTCTCCCTTGAGTATTTAGGGGGGGAAGACGCCCCCTTTTTTGGCTGAGAGCAGTTCACACCTCTCCACCCCCCTAGTGCTGGGGGAATATAGTCTGAAGAGAGTCATTGAGCCCGTTGTCACCAGAAGCTGTACCAGGGTTAAGAGACTGCCAAAGATGAAAGAGAGCGCAACTCTCTGCCCAAGAGCTCCCTTCCTGCGCCCCAGCCTCTATCTGTATGTATCTGCCTTTCACTGTCTCTCTCTCTCCTATTTCTTCCCCTCCCTCCCTCTCTCCTCCCCTTCTTCTTCTTGTCCTCCCTCTATACCTATATTACTCCATTTCTACCTATATCTCTTCCTATACCTCTGGTTCACTCTACCTCCCTCTTTCTCATCTGTCTGTCCCTCTCTCTCTCACTCTCTTTTTTTCTACCACCCCTTCCCTCCCTCTTCCCCCTGTCTTCCTCTCCTCTCCCTCATAAAACGCCTCCCATATAAAATTTATGAAAGCGCTTTTTGCTTGCAGAGTTCAAAAATACCATCTTATTCCCAGAGCAGGCTGCTCTCCGCTGCCATGTGATGCTGCTGCTGCTGCCTCTTAAGGTGTTTTTCTCTCTCTGCCGCTTTGTTACTGAGAGTTTCAGTCAAGCGCATCTGTGTCTCTTCCTATTGGAGAGGGGAAGATGCCAAACTGACGGTGCCTGCCCTTCCCATACCATGACAGCCCGAGCCTGGCACCCATGTGTCTTCCTGCCACCGCCCCGGGCACTTTTTCACATCCATAAACACACCAGGACCAACTTCTGCCTGCCCTGATCTGAGAGATGAAAGCAGCAAGCGGTCTCCCTGACGCGCTTTAATAGGATAGAAAATGAGAAAAGGCAGAGCTCCCCTCCCAGGCTATCTCCCTCCTGGTGTTTCTATATGTCTAATCTGCTCATCCTCACGGCTCTCTGCTTCCTCACCTCTAAGTGAGCAAGCAGTGCATGTGCCATGTTAACCAAGCGGCTGCCAGAGAGCTCTCCCCTCTCTCTCTCATCTCTCTTTCCCCTTTCTCTCTCCCTCTTTCTATGCTGTTTCTCTTTTCTCACTGTCTGTTTTTTATTGCTATCTCTCTCTTTTCTCCCCTTTGTCTCATTTTCTCCCTCCACCCTCTGTCTCATTTCTATCTCTCCTTTCTCTCTCTTTCTATCTCTCAATCTATCTCTCTATCTTTTTGTCTCTTGTCTCTTTTCTTTCTCTCTTGTCACTATCTCTTCATTTTCACTCCCTTCTCTCTTTTTGTGTCTATCTCCTTTCATGCTGTCTTCTCTCTTTACCTTACTCTTTTTTCCATTATCTATCTACCCCCCTTCTCTCTTTCTATATATATATATCTATATATACATATATACATTCTGCAGATGGCTCTGTCACACGGAAAGGTAACTTCTATCAAACATATTGATACTATCCTAACTTTGGCTTACTATCTAGAGCCTGAACCGTTAAGTGTTACCAACGTTACCGCACAATAACTTTTCAGAGAGTGAGGTGGGTCATGTCTGCATGTCACCAGAACGCTAACTTATCTCCATGTTTAAATGTGTGTTAAGAGATCAGACATGTCATTTCATTTAAAAACAAATTGAATATGATAGGGTGCCCATGGAGTCCTGCAGAGCTGTCAGGGGACACTTTTGTATATCCAAGGGTTAACCATAATCAATCTTTAACACTTTAGATGCCATACGATCTTCTGCTAATCAATTTAAGGGAATGTATGTTCATCTTTTGTGCACCATTTAGCAGAAATTGGTGACTAATTGAATTGTACACAGTATCTCAATAGCAGCATTTATACAACAGAACACGGGGCATTTGCTACCCTGGGCAAAGTATCGTTTTAGTGCACTTTTTCTAGGGCCTTTATTGTAATGCCTTGTATTTGAACTCTTGGGTACACAAAAGTTTGCCTAGGATTCCTATACAAAGTCACCTAGTTTGCCTTATGGCCAGCTCAATGCCCTCCATGGGCCCCTAGGCGTGCGCGCACACGCACACACACATACACACACACTGCATTACTTGACCCAGCTGAGCACCAGCCTTCCTGGTACAGTTGGCTTATCGAATAAAGCAATAGGGGCCACTGAGCTTGAGAGTCCCTAGGCACATGCTTTTTGTTTCTGATCAATAATCTGTATTTTACCAACCAGTGTACTTGTTTTAGAGATAATCAGTTTAAACTACTTAATCTCATGGAGGCGGAGATCTGTGGCAAAAGGTGGCAGCGATAATATCCTTAGTCAACGATGTTATCTCCTCTCATCCAAAGATAATGATACGTGTGCTACCTGAAAATGTTAAATGTATTTTTCCGAGTTTAAAAATCACAATTAAAAAACCCAGCTGGCACCAAGATATTGGATGAGTATCCTAAATTGTGGACAATTGGCAGGTATGTGGCACTAGCGTAAAAAAAATAATGAACACAAATGTCTAGTGGCTTCTTACACCAATTCCCACTTTCATCCTGTAACTCTCACCCCTCACCCCTTCTGTTGTAATAATGCGGCACTTCATGGTGAGAAAACCTTAACTCTTAACTGATAATAATGCTTCAAGAGAATGCCTGAACGATATAACACATCCCATTACTTAGTAAGGTTGACCTTTTTCAGCGTCCGAAGATTGTGGAGCTAAAATGGTGAAAAACCATAGCCTATATATTTGTCAATATCCCTAAACCAGATAGATAGATAGATAGATAGATAGATAGATAGATAGATAGATAGATAGATAGATAGATAGAAGATAATTAGATATAGATAGAAAGGTAATTAGATATAGGTGGATAGATAGATAGATAGATAGATAGATAGATAGATAGATGGATGGATAGATAGATAGATATAGGTGGATAGATGGATAGATAGATAGATAGATAGATAGATAGATAGATAGATAATTAGATATAGGTGGATAGATAGATGATAGATAGATAGATAGATAGATAGATAGATAGATAGATAGATAGATAGATAGATAGATAGATAGATAGATAGGCAGATAGCTATATAGATAATTAGATATAGGTGGATAGATAGATGGATGGATAGATAGATAGATAGATAGATAGATAGATAAATAGATAGATAGATAGATAGATAGATTGATAGATAGATAGATATAGGTGGATAGATGGATAGATGGATAGATAGATAGATAGATAATTAGATATAGGTGGATAGATAGATGATAGATAGATAGATAGATAGATAGATAGATAGATAGATAGATAGATAGACAGATAGATAGATAGATAGATTGATAGATATAGGTGGATAGATGGATAGATAGATAGATAGATAGATAGATAGATAGATAATTAGATATAGGTGGATAGATAGATGATAGATAGATAGATAGATAGATAGATAGATAGATAGATAGATAGATAGATAGATAGATAGATAGATCACCTGTTTTAACCTCTGACTGCAGTCAGTACCATGGATGGGTCTCCTTCCCACATCTAAAAAGAGAAGAATACGACTGAGGGTCTGAAGGTATGTAAAATGATTGCTATTGTCATTTAATTACTGTTTAAAATTATTTGTTAAATCTCGGCACTGGCCAGAATAGCAGTAGGTAAATAGTACAAGTATGTATCGCACGGTCCTTTCTCTGGAAACATACGGGGAATGGATATAAGGTGCCCACAAACATCTAGAAACTCTATTTTTTAACCAAATACCCTTTGTGAATCTATATTTTTATTTTATTTTTCGGTAAATCCTATTGTATTTACTGTCTACCTTTCTGTGACATTTAACTATTAAAAACTAAAGTATTGTTTTAGTGTTCATTTAAGTGCCTGTCACAGAAATAGTGATTTCTTTTTTTTGCTTTCCTTCCCGCTTTCTATCTCCTAACGCTCTCCGTTTCTATGGGGTCCTGAAAAATCTTTCTTCTATATATTTTCTGCACCCCTGCTAAGTGATTTGTCAAATGGCTTACATTTTTCAGATGTGCTGCGTGTGATTTCAGCAATCGAAGACATTCCAACTTATTCACAGTTTGGGCTAATTACGAACATATGCAGTTCCCATAAAAATGTCACGAAAATTAGAGAAACTGCCATCTTTATCAAGGATTTTAAATTGTTCATAAAAAGCCTTTTTTAAAATACTCTTTTATTACACTTGCAGGCCTCTCGATCTTCTTTAGTCTGGGGCTTAGAAGGAAGAAGAAGATTCCATATTAACTGTATATTGCAATTCTGATTTTACCCAAAGTTATTTTTGTTGGAGATCTCTAAGAACTTTCATTCTTTTCAAAATGTGTGAGTTACTCCTAGAGAACCCGTGATCTGAGTAGTATATGTTGTAGGTATTCACTAAAATTGACTTGATTTCAATTTAGTTTATCTGATATCTACTGAATAATCTGACACATTCTATAAGTATTTTGGGCTGGGTTTAGCCATGTAGCTATGTATGACCACTAACTAACCTAACCAAATTTAGGATGAGCCTTCCAGATATATTCTTCAGATGAAAATATTGGTAATTGCTGGTCTAAGCACATAAAAATGGCAATTTTTATAACCATACCATTGATTAATAAGGGGCACTAGGGAGGGCAGACAAATTCAGCTCACCGAGCAATTCTAGTCAAGTTATCCATTATAAAAGTGTCCCAGAATACATTAGAAAACACGCTCAGTGTATGAACTGTTAAGTCCCGTCCATGACAGGGATCGGTGGCATGTTCTGGGTGGCAGGACTCTGTCGCATAGCAGGGAGCCAATAGCCCTACTGGGAGATTAGCCAACCTTTAGCTCCACTGCTCAACGGCCTGGTTAAAAAGGAGATCCCTGATGTTCCCAACTGGCTCATTAACACTATGGAGGACTGTGCCAAGTCAACAAAGTCCTCTATAGTTTCTTCCCACCCAGCTCCCCCATTTTAAAAGACAGGGTGCCTGGATATGATATCATCTGGCGTGGAGGGTTGGCTTGGTGGCGCTGCTCTAGGCCTAAACCAGTTAAGTTAGTAAGTGTAAGTATGTTTTTGCGCATACATACATGGAGTGGTTAGGGACTGGTGGGCAAATGGTGCCAGGCGTCTGAGAAAAGAGGGTTTATCCCTCCTATAGAGGAACACAGGAGGTACGAAGAAAGGTTTGAGATCTAACAGCAGACAGACAAAAATGGTCAGACTGGGTGGACCAAACAGCTCTCAGCGATCAAATTCTGTGTTTCCAGCTCATAATGTTTTGGTTATCACAGTAATAAAATCCACAATAGTGTGTAATGAAACCAGTAAATGAGCATATAAATCCATTTGTGCAAATAATAGAATTTGGTCTTCTTCTGAATGACTTAATTAGGTACATAGCTTTAAATAGCTGGCAAAGTCATCAGGTAATGGTCAGTAAAACACCCTGCTGCAAGCAACACTACCTTAGAAATATATGTTTTTTTTTGGCTCTTTTAAACACTGGTAGCTGTTCGTGTTTGTAAAGTTTGGGGTTTTTTTCCAAAGAATTGTTGAAATTGTTTAAAACTTGTTTCAGGAACAATTAATTGCAAATAAATATTGAAAAAGATAATACTATTAAGTGAACATTAATGCCATACATTTTCTCTGCCTCTGTGTTCCAAATGTTGTGTTCTACTTGGGACCTTCCTAATTCTGCAAATATATGTCTTCAAAGTTGACCTTTCTGCATTCGCCTTTGTCAGAAAATCCATCTCAGGTTGAACCCTGGCGTGCTGCCTGAAACACCTCCTCCCAATTCTTCACCACTTGACAGTAAATCACAAAATGAACAGTCGGCTTTGCTGGATGTGCCATTTGGAAAAAGGAAACAAGCCACAGGTTTCTGGAGCACAAAGGCATAAACTGCGCTAAGAGCATCCTAGTCATATCACTGAAGTTATTATAGACTCATCATAAAGTAGACTTGGGCACCGGCCAACTCTTGGTGTTCGTTTTTGTGTTCGTCTTCGTGGGGGAATAAATCTACGTATTCCACGAATATTCGCCCGAACAGAACATAGGAACCCTGTGTACATTCTTCGTGTTCATTTTTTGTCTTTGTTTTTGCTGTTTTTTTTTTGTAGAAGGGGTTAATACAGGGTTAATACGGTACGCACTACGCAACAGCGTTGGCACCAGGATTTTAAATGTCCGTACATGCAACTCTATTCGTCGCCGGCAGAGGCCTCCTCTGCCATCAACCAATGAAGTGCACCTGTCTCGTACGGACCTTTAACTCTTGGAGCGGGGAGACCATGGTCTCCCCAGGCCAAGTTCCGAAGTGCACCAATTGGTTAATGCCAGAGGAGGCCCCTGCAGGCGACCAATAGAGTTGCTTGCACGGTCCTTTAACTCCTGATGGCGAACCTACAGATTTCCGCTCTCTGCAATGCTGCGTAGATAAAGTAGGCTAGATGGGGAAGGGACCAGGGAGATTAGTAAATGAAGACAAACATGAAGATTTGTTTTGCTGCCGTCTTGTTCGTATGTTCGGTATTCAGGCTGAACAACGAAAACGCACCCTTCGTGTTAGTTTTCCTGTTCGCCTGAATACGAATGCACAAGTCTAATAAAAAGGTCCTATGCGCAAAAATGCAACATTGCTAAAGGTATGTTAGCTATCTGTGTAGACCTTAGGTCGATGAGGTGCCATTTCTTCCACGCTAATGCAACAAAATACCCTTTTTTATGAAGTAATGAAAATGAAAAAGTACATGACCTACAAACTAACCCCTGTATTTGTGCAACATGTTTGTATAATGAAAGGGAACGTCTTACGTATAAAAAGTGCACAACTGAAGACAGTAATGTTTTATTATTATTTATTTTGTTAAAAAAAAGGGAGCAAACAAATGTTTTGTTTTTTTTAAGTGGCTGAATTAAAAATTATCCTAATTGTATTTCTCTACTGTTTTCAGTACATTATACATATTTAATCCTAAGAGACAATAATAAAGTGTTTGTGAACCATACATATGCAAAATGTTGTATTTCTTGTCATTTTGGTACAGAAATGGATGTAGTATACCATTTCCTTGAAGGCGCATTTAATTTGGCAGCCGTGTGTATTTATTGGTTAGGGATATTAGCTTACCTGGGAACTCTCCACGCTTTGATTCGGAGTTTCCAATGGAAGCGCTGCTACCCCAGGTCTCCGGGTCACGCTCCTCTTTCTTTGTTGAGGAGAGCTGTATTTGGCCAATATGATCAGCTGTCATTATCCAGCTCAATAATTTACTATAAAACATTATGCTCATTAAAGGCGTAGTCCAATGCCCCGTAGAACCCTTCCAATAAAGAACGTACTTTAATATGCATTTATTACCTAAATAAACATAAACACTCACTTTGCTAAAATGGTTCTGCTCCAGAGCTGCATTATACACCAGTTTTGGCTCCTTGAAGGAGACAATCACTGGCAGGAAAGTGCTTCCTTTGAAATCAATAAGGTTTATGTTTTTAACTCCTTAGAGTTAATTAGAGCTATTTGTCTAAGTGAAACACATTGAAAAACAATGTTGCTACTTAGTATTTAGTTTCTCAATTATTTTATCTGTTTGCCACGGGACCACGGGGCCCTTGTGATAATTGCCCCAGGGCCCCCCAACTTCAACAGCTAGTGTGTGCCATCATTGCCCCCACACAACTGGTCTGTGCCTTCTTTACCCCTTGCCCCCTTACAAGATACAACATATGTAAACACACTTACACATACTCACTAACACACACTCCATCTTACCCCATTTACACATCCCTGCTCACACACACAAGTACACATCCATCCTCACACACAAGTACTCATCCATGCTCACACACACATAATCTCACATCCATACAAACACAAATACATATACCCCACCTTCCCCCCCTTACTAACCTCTCACCGCTCCTTCAGCTTACTCTTTGGCTACTTGTGCACAGTATGTGGGCCGCCTCATCCTCTGTTGGGTGCGGTCCAGGTCAGAAAGGGCCCTTCCTAAATTATTTTTAACCTGCACAAAGAGACAGAAGGGGCACGGGCCCTGTTGCAGCTGCGACCGTTGCTAGTGTCTGGATGTCTATACATGTGGAAAGTGTTACACACTAACACTAGCGGAGACACTATCCCACCAGCCCAGGCAGCCTATGTAGAAGACCTAAAATGCAATATGAATAAGCTACCACAAGCTTTGTGTAGCCACCAGAACAAGTCTGTGGCCATTTAGGTAATACCAGAACATGGTTGGCTCTGTTGGCCACCAGAACATGTCTTTTGCCACACCAATTATCACAGAAAGGTAATCTAATAAGAATCATTGGTTCAGTGAATTGTTTTGTGTTTCCTACACGTGTGTTAAATTTCTAAAAAAAAAAAAAAAAATCTATCCAAGAAGTACACAATTTTGAACAATATTTCAATGGCCTGAGTGAATTTGGAACTCCACTTTGTCAGTGAAAAGTTCACTTTTGGTAAAATTCTTGAGCAACCTAAACCTGTAGAGAATTTAACCTCTAAAGGAACAAACTAGTTACTAGTATGTTTTGTCCATGGCAAGACGTAGTAAAAGTAAAAATAAGCTCACTAGCATGTAGCCTTCCCGGGGTGAATTGAACTCGTAGACCTTAAACAATCCATAGCAGCATACTTTCCTAATAGACCGTATTACAGGGGCTATATGACCTTTAAACATTAGTTTAAAGCAGAGCCATAACTAAGGCTTTTGGCACCCGGGGCAGCGTTGGAGGTCCCACTCTGCATTAACATCACATCGACTTTGATGGCAGATATGAACCATGTGAACCCATCTAGTCTTCCGATTGTGTCTTGCTGTAAAAACCTCTAACCTTACTAGGTCCTCGGTCTCATCTTACATTCAGGATAGCCTTATCCTTATCCTGCGCATGTTTACGTTCCCTCGCAGCATCACCCACACATTCAGCTAAAGTTTTGCCTTTCCACAAACTCACCTTCTTCTCGCTGTAATCTGTAGCAGCTGACCAAATGTATTTTCCCTTTGCTCCAACAGGAGGTATTAGAACCTGCAAAGCAGCTACTATTTCCACCAACATCTGCTAGCGCTCAGCCCTGGGGATAATAAGAGGTTTTAGCTTTGTGCCAATAAAGGTTTATAGGATATCTTTGCTGTGTACTGCAAAACATTTATTAGTCTCGCAACTTCAGGTAAGGGTTCATTGAGGTTAAGACTTTAAATATAAAGATATTTATCAGGTTCTATCTATAAACTACAAATTGTACTACGCAAGGGACCACCCAAAATCCATGATAGATAAGAGTTCAGGGTTAAGGGGTTTAAGAGATTATTTGACCCATACCCCTAATCTTTATGCAAGGGAATGAATGTGCGTCAAAGAACGTACCGTATGTGTGAGTACGTGTGTAAGAGGGAGGAAGAGAATATGTATATCACAGGAGCCCCCTGGGAAGACGAGTATACGTGTATCCATGGAACCCCACTGTTTACCCTTATTCCCCTATTCCTACGCCCATGGCAATATGTCTATTAATAGAAATTATTATTTTTGCAGAGCTTTGATATCACCCTCTCTTGTATTAAGTTAAAATCATCTCTGCATGTGCTTCTTTAAATTCCATAAGGACGGCATTAATATTTACAAAGCAACAAAAATAATAAGAAGCGAGAGAATACAATAATAACAAGTAGCAAAGAAATAAACTGCACACAATGGAAGAAAACAAATTAAAAGATGTGCATAATATGGATACAAACCAATGCAAAAATAGAAAAAAAATACAATAAAATAGAAAGCACATTTGGTGATACTGATGGTGAGTGATGTATAGGAATTGATTTGGAGCTCTTAGTTACCCTTATTGCACTTTGTAACTGTGTCATTGAAATCTTCTGACCACATTAATGAGGGCTACTTGTTATTGGCATACCTAGAAGCTCCAAGCTTTTGGCCCTGAGTATCAGGGTTTTCACGCCTGTCTCGTGGTTTCAGTGTGAATATATTCAGGGTCACACGCAGCTTGGAGCGGAATCATTTAGATTTTCCATTGATGTTTTTCTAATTGATGATATCCCGTAGATAACAGTCCTGACTGACTACAGGTGACTTAGTTAAATATATCTTAATCCATACGGTAAATTAGCCTATGGAACTAAGGAACGTATAAATACCTAGGGTGGAACTGCCCCACCTCAGAGATCTATGCTGGAATTGTCCTTCTGCGCACTCATCATAAAACTCACTCCGCTATATCATTTTATTTTGTGGTTTGAATTCTTGAAGCTTCGACAACATCATACTGCACCATTTAAAAAGTTTGCTAGCTATTGATCACCCATTGCATACATGCAAGAAATATTACGCTGAAATGTGTTTAATATTTCATTTTTATTACTTTGATGTTGGTAATGTGCATACATTAAACTTGGCTGCCAAGCATCCTTTTCTGAACGAGACTGTAAGCTCTTCCTGATTTCTTTAATCAAACATGATCAACACTCTGTCAGCTCAAAATGATTCATCATAAAGGAACAGTTAGAAAAAAATATATATATAAAATTATATATATATGTGTGTGTGTATTCTGTAGCCCATGTATGTTATATATATATATATGTGTATATATATCAAGGCATAGAAAAGCCATATAATAGACTGGCATTGTATTGCAGAGCTAAACAGATGTTCCTCTGTAGGAAACCGCATGTACATCATTTAGCAGATGTTGGCCTTAAAGTGCCAGAGCTACTTTTCTTCCCCAGTGTTTACCCAGTTTATTTTCTGTGTTGCCTTGCTGCTTTATTATTGTGACTTTTAGGACTGATGGACACTGTGATACACTCATACCCAAGCCATACCCACACCACTCTGAGTCCTTAGAAAAGAGGGTCACCAAGAGAGGAAAGAGGAGCTATCAGGAATTTTGGACGTTTTCTGTGTGACCACTGCGATGCATGGTTCTGTTCATACCAAGGTCTATACAAGGTCTGAACTTTAATGTGCTCCTAAACGCACCTTGTCCTATTACTAAGAACACAGGCCAGCAGTGCTAGCAATAGAACACAAAATCATAGGTTATGCTGACAGATGAGAACTAATTGCTCCATCAAGTCGGCTCTTTCTCTAATGTCTCAAACTAAAAGCTAACATGGACTTGTTTTTCAGAACAGCTTTAGACGTATCCTTGACTATTCTGACTTCCAACACAGTACTTATCCCCTAATCTTTTTTTTTATGTTTCCCGTTATTAAACCCCAGATATAGATCCAAACCATGGAAATCACAAACTCTCTAATTGTTCATGTAGAAAAATGTTTATTTCAATGTTTACAGCATTCCAATGTGTCCACCCATAAGCATCAAGGGTCTTCATCAGAATTGTTCTGCTGTCCTTCTGAAAGTATCTGTCAGCTGTGCCACATTGTTTTAGGAAGCTGTTCCTGGCTACGGTTAGTTTAGGACACCTCCTTAAAAAAAATAGAGCTGATCCTGATATATATACTTTATGCTAGCTTATAAAAGTGTGGCGTGCATGAAGCCCACGGGGGCCAGAAAGGACTAGAGTGGGCCCTGACAGAGTGCTGAGCAGGGCTAGGCTATGGCAGGGATTGTGGAGAATCTTGGTAGGAGGATATTTAAGTTATGGTGACCTGGTGTTGTTTGTCCCACCTTCCCTCCCCTTATGTGGTTGAGTTTGTGGGGTGGTGTTGCTGCATTAGTCACAGGCATGGGCGGTAGTGCCAGGTATCCAAGGGGTTAATGTGGTGGTATGATCATTGGTGCTCATAACCGGTGGGAGGATCCTTACAGGGAGTGGTGCTTGGAACCTCAGGTCCGGGTTGGGGCATCCGGTTATGTCCCCTCCCAAAATTGGTGTGTGGTACGGTACCTGGATAACTTGTCAAGCTAGTTTGGTTTTGGTTACGTCATTGTCTCTGTTAACGCATCTATATTTATTATTTCAGATTTTACGGGACAATGACTGTTAAATAGAATGGCTGTGGCCTTTTTTCAAACCCATATTGTGTGTTGGTGTTTTATTTAATTGAATAACTGAGCTGAGCCTGGCCCGTGAGTCGAAGCTACATCTGTCATGTGTCATTAAACCAGTAAGCAATAAAGGTACAAACCTGTCCGTGTGTTTTTGGGCTGCTACCATGGTTGTGCATGTAGAAGATGATATGGACATGCTGCTGCTCAACGTCTTGACAAGGTCTCTATGAGAGATATGTTCCCTGATAAGCAGGCACAGGGATGTCATTTATCATTGCATTTGCCAAAGTGACCTCGTTAGGATGTTAAGAAGTGCAGTCCTGTCTCTGATGCTGGACGCTTGCCATGGACGTTACTAATTACTGGCAGAGATAGGGGTTCTCGCAGTCAGAGCTTGTGTTACATACGCGTAGATGGCTTCTCTCTGTCTGTGTTGGAGAGATAGGCAGTGGGAAAAGGGACTGCACCATCCGCCTGCGCTGGTATCGCACATACAAAGAGGCCGAATGAAAGCCTTCTGAGTAATTGAATTTATATGTCATCAATTTAGTTTGGAGCACTTTGCAAGGTTACACCAGAGGAAGGGCAACACATAGTATGTAATACAGTAAGTAGCATGGATCTGATATGATAAACGTATAGGGCATTAGGGGTGCGAGTATCTGTGTGTGACCCCATAAACAATTGCGGATAATGGTACCGCTGCAACGCAACGTTCTGAACTTTAATGTGCGTCTAAATGAGCCACACACAGATTTATAACAGATTCTCCCTAGTCGTTATTGAATTACAACTCCCATTACCTGGTGGATTTTATTAAATAACTTCATAAAGCATATTTGGAAAGATACGATCTGTGATATGGGAAGGGAGTAATGCAAAACATAAACAAGAGGTCATAATCTAAGGGGTGGAAATTGGAGCGTAATGTGCCAATGTGTTATTTAATTGAAGACAATGGAAATGTTGTGAACAATTGTAGGAATAAACAGAACTAAAGAACCCAAAGCGATCTGAAATAAGCTGTATTACAGTGGCTATATGACCTTTAAACATTAGTTTAAAGCAGAGTCATAACTAACCTCCTCCGGGTTAGCCCCCCCATATTAAATTTTTTTACAAAAGATCATGGCATTTGTTAGATCATTGTTAGATCAGGTTTGATCAACTGTTTTTTTCGTTAGATCTACTCTAAAATAGGCAATATTAACAATCTTTTTCAGGGGGGGCTAACCCGTAGCCAGCCCCCCCTCAACAAAAATTTCAACAAAATGTTACTGATTATGATAGCTCTACGTTAGATCAGGTTTGATCAGACAAAATTTTTGTTAGATCAGGTTTAATTACTGAGATATTGCATATTTAATGAGGGGGGGCTGGCCCCCCCTCAACTGAAATTTGGATTTTTTTTAATGGATCTTGGTAGATATTCGTTAGATCAGGTTAGATCAACTGTTTTTTTCGTTAGATCTACCACGCAGGAGGCGGTATTCACAATCCTATTTTGTGTGCGGGGGATGGGTATACATACGGTCTGGCCCCCCCTCAACTGAAATTTGGATTTTTTTTAATGGATCTTGGTAGATATTCGTTAGATCAGGTTAGATCAACTGTTTTTTTCGTTAGATCTACCACGCAGGAGGCGGTATTCACAATCCTATTTTGTGTGCGGGGGATGGGTACACATACGGTCTGGCCCCCCCTCAACTGAAATTTGGATTTTTTTTAATGGATCTTGGTAGATATTCGTTAGATCAGGTTAGATCAACTGTTTTTTTCGTTAGATCTACCACGCAGGAGGCGGTATTCACAATCCTATTTTGTGTGTGGGGGATGGGTATACATACGGTCTGGCCCCCCCTCAACTGAAATTTGGATTTTTTTTAATGGATCTTGGTAGATATTCGTTAGATCAGGTTAGATCAACTGTTTTTTTCGTTAGATCTATCACACAGGAGGCGATATTCACAATCCTATTTTGTGTGCGGGTAATGGGTATACATAGGGGCTGGCCCCCCCTCAACTGAAATTTGGATTTTTTTTAATGGATCTTGGTAGATATTCGTTAGATCAGGTTAGATCAACAGTTTTTTTCGTTAGATCTACCACGCAGGAGGCGGTATTCACAATCCTATTTTGTGTGCGGGGGATGGGTATACATGCGGTCTGGCCCCCCCCTCAACTGAAATTTGGATTTTTTTTAATGGATCTTGGTAGATATTCGTTAGATCAGGTTAGATCAACAGTTTTTTTCGTTAGATCTACCACGCAGGAGGCGGTATTCACAATCCTATTTTGTGTGCGGGGGATGGGTACACATACGGTCTGGCCCCCCCTCAACTGAAATTTTGATTTTTTTAATGGATCTTGGTAGATATTCGTTAGATCAGGTTAGATCAACTGTTTTTTTCGTTAGATCTACCACGCAGGAGGCGGTATTCACAATCCTATTTTGTGTGCGGGGGATGGGTATACATACGGTCTGGCCCCCCCTCAACTGAAATTTGGATTTTTTTTAATGGATCTTGGTAGATATTCGTTAGATCAGGTTAGATCAACTGTTTTTTTCGTTAGATCTATCACGCAGGAGGCGGTATTCACAATCCTATTTTGTGTGCGGGTAATGGGTATACATAGGGGCTGGCCCCCCCTCAACTGAAATTTGGATTTTTTTTAATGGATCTTGGTAGATATTCGTTAGATCAGGTTAGATCAACAGTTTTTTTCGTTAGATCTACCACGCAGGAGGCGGTATTCACAATCCTATTTTGTGTGCGGGGGATGGGTATACATACGGTCTGGCCCCCCCTCAACTGAAATTTGGATTTTTTTTAATGGATCTTGGTAGATATTCGTTAGATCAGGTTAGATCAACAGTTTTTTTCGTTAGATCTACCACGCAGGAGGCGGTATTCACAATCCTATTTTGTGTGCGGGGGATGGGTACACATACGGTCTGGCCCCCCCTCAACTGAAATTTTGATTTTTTTTAATGGATCTTGGTAGATATTCGTTAGATCAGGTTAGATCAACTGTTTTTTTCGTTAGATCTACCACGCAGGAGGCGGTATTCACAATCCTATTTTGTGTGCGGGGGATGGGTACACATACGGTCTGGCCCCCCCTCAACTGAAATTTTGATTTTTTTTAATGGATCTTGGTAGATATTCGTTAGATCAGGTTAGATCAACTGTTTTTTTCGTTAGATCTACCACGCAGGAGGCGGTATTCACAATCCTATTTAGTGTGCGGGGGATGGGTACACATACGGTCTGGCCCCCCCTCAACTGAAATTTTGATTTTTTTTAATGGATCTTGGTAGATATTCATTAGATCAGGTTAGATCAACAGTGCCGCCTAGAGCGGTTGCCCCACTTGGCTCCATTGTCGGGCCGGCCCTGTATCCCATATACAGTAAACCAATACCCACCTTAACATTGAGTTAGTGGTCACACAGGATGTGTTTCTTTAACAACTGTTATGACTGGAGGGAAATTATTATCCAATCAAAGAAGATGTCATACACAGCATTATTCAGATGTCACTAATATCTTCAGGCTGGACATATGCTGACCTCAGCCCGGTTAGTTCACCAATATTAAAGCAACTGCATCACCTAAACATTGCTTATACTGTGAATGCAGAGAATAAAACAAGATTGAAAGTTATCTATACATTGTGTTAGGCAAACTGCAAGAAAATGCCTAAATTCGGAGAAAAATGTGTTTTAAATGTGTCTGTGGAGTCTGTATTTATGACATCACCTCATACCTCCCAACATTTCGGCAAATTGGGACTCTGGCGCGCATGTGCATTGCTGCCATCACTCTTCCTAAACTGTGAAGATCAGAGTGTCAGCGTTACCGCGCATGCGCGCTACTGCTGTCACTGAAGCTGGCAGTGTTACTGCGCATGCGTACAATGCTGAGCATGTCCAGTAGTCGTTTTCTGGTGACCCAGGCACCAGAGAACACGATCAGGACCCGCAGGATTCTGAATCCCGAATTCCATGGAACAGAGGTAGAGCTCAGCGGGACAAAGCCTCCAAATCGTGACTGTACTGCATTAATCGAGACAGTTGAGAGGTATGCACCTGTGGCTTGATGTGCAAATGAACAGGCATGGATATGTAAAATCAAAAGAAGATTGTGAGTAGACAAAAAAACAGTTGATCTAACCAGATCTAACGAATATCTACCAAGATCCATTAAAAAAAATCCAAATTTCAGTTGAGGGGGGGCCAGACCGTATGTGTACCCATCCCCCGCACACAAAATAGGATTGTGAATACCGCCTCCTGCGTGGTAGATCTAACGAAAAAAACAGTTGATCTAACCTGATCTAACGAATATCTACCAAGATCCATTAAAAAAAATCCAAATTTCAGTTGAGGGGGGGCCAGACCGTATGTATACCCATCCCCCGCACACAAAATAGGATTGTGAATACCGCCTCCTGCGTGGTAGATCTAACGAAAAAAACTGTTGATCTAACCTGATCTAACGAATATCTACCAAGATCCATTAAAAAAAATCCAAATTTCAGTTGAGGGGGGGCCAGCCCCCCCTCATTAAATATGCAATATCTCAGTAATTAAACCTGATCTAACAAAAATTTTGTCTGATCAAACCTGATCTAACGTAGAGCTATCATAATCAGTAACATTTTGTTGACATTTTTGTTGAGGGGGGGCTGGCTACGGGTTAGCCCCCCCTGAAAAAGCTTGTTAATATTGCCTATTTTAGAGTAGATCTAACGAAAAAAACAGTTGATCAAACCTGATCTAACAATGATCTAACAAATGCCATGATCTTTTGTAAAAAAATTTAATATGGGGGGGCTAACCCGGGGGAGGTTCATAACTAAGGCTTTTGGCACCCGGGGCAGCGTTGGAGGTCCCACTCTGCATTAACATCACATCGACTTTGATGGTAGATATGAACCATTTGAACCCATCTAGTTTACAATATCCTACACCAGAAAATAATTGTCAACAACTTTGTAGTACTCAATGAGCCAGATTCTTAGACTGCATTATTAGACGATGGCCTTCACAGGACTGGGACCACAGACAATCAGAACATAGAAGCTATGAGGTCCTTCATACAGTATATTGCATTTGTAAGTGTAACAAGGCCATCTTCTGATATTCTTATGTATGTTCATATATATATATACACAAGGGCCTACACCCCTACAGTGTTAAAAAAGACCTTCTCCATCAGAGCCTTTCAGGACTAATAGCGGTTCAGAGAGGACCATGAAAAAACTCCCTGCAGATATCTGACACCCGTTGTGCTGGCTGATCTTCTGTGGCTTGGGTAGGCTGGAGTTACAGATACTAGGTGTGCAAGTCAAGCCATTATGAAAAGTTCCATTTATATACAATAGTTCTTTTTGCAAGCCGGTGACACCACTGTACATGTATATGAGAGGTATCCATGTAAAAGAGGTTCCAGGGACAGCAGGTGTCTGGCTGACTGGGGCAAAGTACCATACGCCATGGCTAAAGAAGCTTGGGTTGTACTGGAGACCTTCGAGGTGCCTATCATTCTTACTGAACAGGCCGTCACAGAGAGATTAACAAATAACTGGTTAACGCGGATGTCCAGTGCCATAAATCAAGGCCGTCTAAATGAGGAAAGCAAGATTTTCAAATTAAGTTAGGGGCTATTTTTATGAACAGATGGAAATGAGGCTGTAAACGTATAACTGAGAAGTGATCATATACATGTTGATAATGACAATAGGCTATAACCGGTTGTGGCATTTATAGTTTTGATTGGTTAATTTTGATTATAAATGACACAAGATTACAGTATAATAAACAGAGGATAAACACAATCCTATCTCCGTATAAACAGGAGATATTTTGGGTGACAAGAAATGACCTAAAATGTAGTCATAGGGTAACAAGTAGCAAAAACTCCTATCATCCTCAGCCTTTTTTCCCTTTTATGTTCATAATGAACACAGGTCTGGTACATGGCTAGTAACTGGTTACTTAAGGTCAACATTCAGGTAAACTAATGTTCTGAAGCACCTGCTGTTGTAGGATTACAACTCAAGCCACCCTCAGCCAGCTGCTGAAGGTTATAGGAGACATATCCTGAACCAGTTACAATGGAAATGTGTTCTACGTACATTAACGTAATTCTTTTTGCTTCCTTTCCGTCAACTGGTTTAGGATGATAGGAGTAATCTGACGACAGAAGCAGGCATTGCCAGTTGCCTACAAAGTAAATGTCCTGTTTGAATTGTTGGTACACTTTGTGTGTTTGTGAATGCCAAGTGGCAAAAAGTTATTTTAAAGAAAAAAAGTTTTACGAAAGAAAAGGATATTTAAAACTTACTTAAAAAAATGAAATAACAAGCCGGTATTCTGGTAGTCTGAAGGTAGTGAGTGAGAGCTTTGTCATAATGTGTGACAGTCCTGAAGTAGTGCGTGGTACTCCTTCCCTAGCATACTGGGAAGCCATCCAAACATATATTATCCCGCACAAGGTTTATCTTAACACCCCCCTACATTGTGTAGAAGGAGGGGAAGATGGGCTACGTCACTGAGATAGAGATATACAGGATGCTGGGAACCGGTCCCAATTGGGGACCTAGTGGGTTCTGGGGTGACTATTACTCAAGGGATGAGTAATGCGTGCCAAGGAAACAGACTTTGTGGGGTACGCAGAGCATCTGTGTGTGGGGGATAGTGTGACGCTCCTTCAATTAGCTGGCAATAAAATGTCACTAGAGAAATGTCCTAATGCAGAAGCCTGTGTGCGCAAGATTATGTATTTAAATACAATCACGTCTGTTTATAAACACCTGAGATCACAGGCTTTAAGCGTACATTCATACATTTTCATATATCACACTATCTTTTCTGGCACACATACTGTGACCCGAGTTCCTCTGCGCGCACGGAGAGATTCGGGTGGAAAGAGTAAACGTGATGTATTTTATATAACTAGCACTGTTGCTTCCCTTTTTTTGATTAGCGTTGAAGGTTAATTGATTCTAATTAGCGAAACCCTAACGCTGCAGATGCCGGGGTCTGGCCAGCATGAAACAGGAGATCAGCTGCGTTATAAAAACGGATCTGCTGTCTGGTTTGGGGCTGACTGGCAGAATTTAGCAAATTATCCTTGGTTCGCTATCAAACAAACAAAGTTCCCACATAGTCCTGCTAAATATACAGCAGCCTTAAGAAACCCATTACCCCGCAGGACAAGCGATCCGATGGAGCTATACGGCTACAGAGCAGTCAGAAAACAAATTATAATCTGCAACGCACAAAAGCAAATTAATCCTTTAAGTATGCAAGTTTGCCGGAGATCTTTGAAAAGAGTGCGTTTTCAGAGTGAAACGCGTCGGATGAACTGATTTATTAAAAGAACAATTTTTTATGCATATCGGAGACTTTTCTGCGTGGAATCCATTGCATTTTACCGCATTTAAATGAGCGGGCTTTGATTTGGAGCCGGAGTCCACAGCTCCAGGCCTCAGGACTACAAACAACCCAGGAGTTCCTTGTATTCTTGCATGAAAAAAAGCTGAATTTGGTTTTAATTGAGACGTGAATATCCAAAAGCCCTGAAAGCCTGGCGTTCTGTACGAATGTTTTAAGGGATGCGGTTAGAGGATTTAATAAGGGGCTGGTAAATTCATGCTTTGGTCTGGTAAACACAAATGATCACCACTTCTTATTAAATAAAGGAACTCCTCTCATGCAGGCCGTGGTTTCTTTTGAGATTAAGTAACCTAAGGTAGCAGTGACATCCACCTCCGATGGGATCAGTGCGATTTCTTCATTTTTTAAAGGAGTTGTTTTAGTCTATAGCTCATTATTCTATCACATTAATTAGATCCAAGTCTTGTCATGAAAAAAACACGTAAGAAAAATGGTCATTGGCCTGTACCTTAGGGAAACAGATTAAGAAGAAATTAATCAAAACCGATGTGGCTTTGGAAGCAGGCAAGTGAAGAAATGTAATGATTAAGTGGGATTTTCAAGTTTACAAACATTAAAAAGAATTGTATAGAATTTGGGAAAAAGTGCTACTCTGCATATGGAACGTTTATATATATTTTTTCAATAGTTTTAACAATAATTTTTGAATATATTCTACCCCTCTTGGATTTATTTACTTGTCGGTTCCAACCCTATGAAAAAAAGTTTAGTTTCCCCCCATTGCATATAGTTTACTAGTAATAATTGTATATATTATCTAAAATATGCATACATCCAAGGTCGGATTTTATTTAGATAAAAAAATCCCCCCGGCAATTTAAGGCCAGTGGCTGACGGCTGGATATGCTCGGCCGCATCCTATGTTTTTATGCTCGCTTAGCATATGACTGGGCATGGAGAGGCAGATCGCATGAGTACGGGACACTGGTGACCAGCAGCCCATCAGGCATTTCCACGGTTTGCCAGATGGCTAGTCATGTATCACTGGGAAAGATTATGAAGGGATGGAAGGAAGGGCACATCAAGGTTAAAAATGGCAAAAAGTATATCGCTATAGGGACTAAATGCATTATTGTCTGTAACAAAGGCACAAGATCAAAACAGGCCAGTAAAGCCATATGCCTTGTCACTCCATCATACACATGCATATTATAGCTCATTAATGGGATTATTCGAAGTAGGGACATGTTTACCATCACATGGGGTTTACCAGAAACATCGACTGGGACTGGGATTGCTTATTTTTAATATCACGACACAAAAAAAAAATATTGACACAAAAATAAAAAGTTGAATAATAGCTTATTCCAGACAACATAAAAATATCTAATGCTCTATTTTCTTATACTGAAAGCAAACATATATGCAACATGAGTGTTTCAGGAGAATGGAGGGGCATCAAACATCTCATTCATTTGTCACGAGAAACTGACACATGGGCAGTAGGGTGACGACAACAGCCATTTTTTCCCCAGAACGCAAAATAATTTTCACGCCTTGCTGTTCTGTAGTATGTGAAGTTCGCAAATCTCCAAGCAGGGAAGCAATTACTCAATTAAGCATCCCACATAGTTCAGGTTAAATGTATATGTTTCCTGGAAGAAAGGGACGATTGCCATAATGTGCACAGCTGTCTGACGCACGTCACAATCTGGTGACATAGCCCAAGTAAACGTCCGTTTGCGATGCTAGGTCAGGAGCACTTTGAAGGCATCTATGACTTCAAAGAGAACACAAATACACACGGATAACATAAGATGGACAGAATACACCAACAGAAGACAAAAAAAAAGAAACCACAGACACGTCAAAGGCTCGTTTACCCTATTCAGAGTCACACAATGTTTTTTCCTCGCTGTGGCTCTATGCGCTCCTACTACGTTTTTCCCGTGCATTATGTGTCTTTATCGTAAAAGGCAGGCAGGACAGCAGGAAGTAGAACACAGAGATATACTCTATATAAATAACACTACAAGATTTCGCTTAATTTCACTGAAAGGATGTATTATTCTCTCCCAAACATGATTGGCTCATCTCTAATGCCTGTACTGAGAGCGCTGACGCTCGCTCTTCCGTAACTATCTTTGAGCCTCTCCACTAGAATCCGTGACCTAGTTTCATGTTCAGAAGGTGCTGGGCCCTGGATGTTGAGTTCACCTGGCACATCTGCTCTGTCTGTTTTCTTGATTCAGAGAGGGGGGCGACTGCATCAGAGCGTCACACATTATCGCTCTCTCACCTAGCCTGCCCCTACGATTTCCCGTTACAGTATCTCCATGAAGCACTAAGGAGTGCCCTCTCTTATGCATGCAAAAGGGTTACAGAAGGAGGAAAGCACTACATACCATAACCCCTTCACCTATGGATAATGCGGAGCCTTCCTAAACCCTTAACCCTTTGCATGCCAGAGGAATATTGTAATGCATTTGAATTAGATGTTAAAAATAGGTGAAGAAAGCACAATGAGGTCACAGATTGATATGTCTCACTCAGGTGCGGACTGGCCATCTGGCACACCGGGCCAATGCCGACAGCGCATCATGGAAGCCACCGGCCATAAGCGGCCCTCGTCTCACTACTATATAGTAAGACAAAGCACATGCATTGAATGCCTACCAACGACCGAGGTTGTACATGGAACAGGGATATATATACAAGTGTCATCTTTATGTCACATTGCTATACTGATTATTATAACACATGGAGTACAGCGCACTATACAAATCATTATCTTATAATGCATAATAATAATAATGTATTGTTGTTAATAATTAAAACCATTATATATGTCAGAGGTAGACCCCTTAACATTTTTTTTTTGCTTAAAGCGTCTAAAAACCTAGCAACCACCCATCTCACACATCTGAATGTATAAAAATAAATGGTGTCAATGTGCACTAATCAATATTCAAAGACAATGCTTACACAGCCCTGTGGCATTAAACGGAAGCAAAGCCAAGCAACACAGCTGTATATTTAGAAAAGGGGGGACAGAATCAACTGCTCATATTATTTTTTTTAAGTAAAGGATCTATTTTAATCCTAGGAGTGCCACAGAAACAGCTGACACCATTTCACACAGGCAAATACTTTTTGTTACATTTAATTAAAGGGACACTTCAGCCATCATATTACACTCCACACTATTTGGCCTGCTGATCGCATCTCCCAACTTTGTAAACTCCAATGCTAGCAAAGTAAGTGGGGGGTTTTTTGGGGGGGGGTTGTGGTTCTAACAAGCCCCCCACATAAACATGCACAGGAAGCACTCTCATTGATTTCAACATTTTCCTGCCACTAATTGGCTGCTTCAAGCAGCCAATCAGTGGTCCGATAAGTCAGGCCACAGAGCGGGCATTCTGTTGCAGCTCTAGCATTAGAGCTTCATTTTAAGGAAAGTACTCTTTTCCAGGTTTGATGAATGCGTATAAAACTACTTACAAATTACTCTCGTATACATTTATTGTTCAGGGGGCTCCCCGGGACACTATAGTGTCCTCTTAATATCTCCTCTGCATTTATTAATGAGACACATCAGAGATGATATACATAGAAGGATATGTATTAAAACAGAGCTTGGTGCAAAGGTTGAAAAGTCGTCTTTGAAACAAAGTGAAATGTGTCCACAAATTGGATCATTGTGTTGTTTTTTTTTTTTTAATTATATACCCGCTTATAGTGTTAAAGGGAAATAATCCCACAAAAGTGGAGTTAATCGAGTATGGTTTCCCCTGCCTTACCGCACTTCATCAATGTCACCACTGAGTATCCTTGTGACACATAGAATAACTCCCCTATACATATAAATAACATGGCATGCTTTTTTGTTGTGTCAGCATTTTACGTGCTGTTAATTAGTCTGATTTATTGTCTTTCTTGCCACAATTGTTTTTTTAATAAATGCATCTCCAATTTCCTGATATATATATCAGTACAATTAACGGGAAAAAGGCTACAGGGACCAGCCATATTGGTCCCTGTAAGAAAAGAAAGTGCCGGGGATGCTATTGATATACAAACCTGAGAGCTCTAATGAGAAATTAGGAACTACCGGTAATTTATAAGGTAAAGTTGGGGTATCTTTTAAGGTAAAGTTGGGGTATCTTTGAAACAGAGATTGCTTGATCAGGTAGAGAGTCCTGCTCACAAATTCACATTTTGAGTTTATGGAATATGTTGGCACAGTATATGTAGGCCATATGTAGCAAGTGCATGTAGCATGTATATAGTGTAATTGGGTATGTATTGTTTTTGCGGGTTGTACATGAGATGCATTTGTGGCAGGTGTTTAATGCTCTGCTAAATTTGCTGTAAGGTGGTGTGTAACTAAGAACAACCCTGAGGTTTGGAGAGAAGCCTCGCGAAACAAAAAAACTAAAACAAAATAGTTGTTTAAGAAAATGCAGACACTAGGAAAATTCCAAGACCAAATTTGTTTCGGTCCCTCTACATACGAGCTCCAGACAACGATCATGTGAAGCCAAGTTAAATTTTGATTGAGCGCCATCCCCAAGCCCCCCATCCTTTGTTATAACATTATATAGCATTGTGTCTCTAGCAGGGCAAATAGTAAATAATGAATCTTCCGAGTGCTCCGTCTTGAGTTGGAGCCAGGAACAAATGCAATTTTTCTACACTCCAAACAAATGTTAGGTTCTTAAATGGTCTATTTTGGCCTAGGCTCACAGATCTAGAGGGGCAACCTGCTACCAGACAGCTCCAAGAGAGATACAACAGATATTCAAGGACACATTTCTGTCACCAACCCATCGGGCATTTGCCCTGTTTGCTAGTCCAGGCCCAGATCTGTGTGCTTAGCGCCACAGAAAAGTACCCCTCTGCAGGGTAAATGTGTGCCGGGTTCAACACTGGACATGGAGGTTTTCCCAAGCCATTTTGGCTGAGAGGCGATGTCCTTTCCATAAATACACACTGCCCAAAAGGTATTCTAAGAGCAAACAACCTGTTATTAAGGTTTGCGGACATTGCGGAAAATGCTTCCTTTGGTAGCTGCGTAACTATCCAAAGTGCATAAAATTGGTACCGTATAGATTCAGAAACATACATGGAAACTTTTCCGCCATGATATTCCAGCAGAATTATAACACACTTGAGATACTGTTACTAAAATAAGAGCATCTGAAATGCATCTAGATTATATGTTATAGATAAGTCATTGTGTGCGGCGCAAGCTACCCTAACAGAAGCAAACTGAAAGCACTCCGGGGTGTAGCAGCTTCCTTGTCAAATGTTGGATATTAATTCCCTATAATCTATACATTTGCACACAAAAAAAGACCGGTGTGGATGTTTTAAATCTGCCGGGTGACAATCACAGTAGTACACAATGTCACTAAAATGCCATAATATTTATCCTAAAGAAACCATAGACCCACAAGTGCTGCAGACAAAAGTGGATGGCTGCATGTTCTTGGCTCCTCTTATGTCATGGGTCATCGCAAAGATGTTTCTTTTTCTAGATGCAGTTTGTCTCATGAGCCACATAACATGGACTTTACATGGCTGTAACTGACAGTTTTGTTTTATCCATAGAATAACAAGTTTTATGGAATATTGCATATTTTGGATTGGGATTAATATAAAAAACTATACTAATGAATGCTCCTTTAACCTACTGGAATGAGCAAACCATTAAACAGCAAATAACAAAGAATAACCGGTGGCTTTGCAACCATCTGTTTCTTACATTTCTATATATTAACACAAAATGCATAAAAAAATATTTTGCTTTAAACCTTTTGTTTATAGCTATAGCCTGTTGGGTGCTGAAATGTAGTCTAACTCCTGCAACAGGAACAATGAAAACCGTTTCTCGTAACTATCTCACTATAGATTGTGAGCTGGAGTAAGAAAGGCTTTCTTTATAGCGAATGTGGTAGAAGAATTAATCATGCATGGAATAGGCATAAAGCTATCCTGAATCCAAAACGAGACCAACAACTGATTAAGGTCTGAGTTTCTACATCAGAAAAAACAGCCACTATATCTGCTAAATTATAAAACAAGGTTTTTTCAGAGGTCGTCTTCTAATCTGGTCTCAAATAGAGGTCTGACTATAAGACTAAGATCAAGATCCCCCTCAGCGCTGCAGGGAACCTGGATCCTCCCATCTGGCAGCTGGTGGAGGTCTGTGTGATGCGCAGACAACCTCCACTGCTGCCGATACTTCCTCTGGGGCTTCTGTGATGGAGCACCGGCATCACATGAACTTCCGGTGCTCATTCACGCATTGTGCAGACCTTTCCCGGCTGCCCCACTAGACACCAAGGAATCTGAAGCATGGTTGACAAGTCTAGGGAAGCAATGGTGAGTGGGGGGAGGGTAAGCGTGGCATATGGGGGGTATAAGGGTTTTCTGGAGGCAGAGTGTTATATAGGTGTTAAAAGGAATATCAGGGCAGCATATAGGGGATAAAAGGAATATCAGGGAGGCAGCGTGGCATATAGGGGGTTACAAGGAATATCGGGGAGGCAGAGTAGCATATAGGGGGTATAAGGCATATCAGGGAGGCAGCGTGGCATATAGGGGGTTACAAGGAATATCGGGGGGAGGCAGAGTGGCATATAGGGGGTATAAGGCATATCTGGGGGGCAGAGTGGCATATAGGGGGGTTAAGAGGCTTATTGGGGAGGCAGAGTAGCATATAGGCGGGTATAAGGCATATCTGGGGGCAGATTTGCATAACTGGGGGCAGGTTGGCAAACAAAAGGAAATAAAACAAAAATGCATTTTTTTGAGTCATAGTTTTTATTAAATATGAAAAATAGTTTACATGTGAATTAATATTTACTAGTAAAACTTTTTTCTTATAGTGTAGTCTTATATTCAGGCTTTTTCTTTTTTTCCTAAACTAATATTGAAATTTTGGGGGGGTCTTATAATCAAGCAAATATAGTATATGCACAAAATATTAGGAAAGATAGTAATTATATCAATATACTATATTTGGCAAATTGTGAGATTATAAAGGATTTGCCCATTGCGGTGTCTTTTTTTCTTTTGTTTTAATGGATTAGTATTGTCATGATTTCTGGACAGTCCTGATAGAAGGTAATTGGTAGAATTCAGTGTTCTGGAAGGAAAGGGGATAAACATACAGCTAGAGTTCGGTTTCTAATCCAGTATGCAGTGTTTTCATGTTTCGCTCCTGTCTCCGCCTGTGTCTCCATAGCGTGAGATGCTGCCCTACTTTGCTTGTGACTGGAGGGATGGTGTTTGTGGTGAATGTAATTGGTGCTGGCACCTGTCTTATGTCTTGTTCTCTGCACAATTGTGCCCTGGTGCAGACACGCAACTAGTGCATGAGAGGGGGTATCTGAAGGCCGCCCGCTGATACCCTGTATTGCGACACAAAGCGAATGCTCTCTACATGCTCAAAGATGCTCGCTTCACAGTTCACAGACATATGCCTTCCATGTGACCTCTCGTGTCACTCATCAGAGGAGCTTTACTCTCATTTAAGAATCAATCAAGTCACTCACAGCCAGCACCCATAATCACGCTTCATTGGAAATAAAGGCAGATTCACAAAATCAAGAACCTATTTTGAGCATCAGGTTTGTCCATTTATAGGCTGTTAATACTGCATAATACACTGGAAGACAATACGTGTTTTTTTTTAGGTTTACTGTGCCACAGCTCTCATTATGCTTAGTTGGTCATGGCAGGATTCTCAATGTAGTTTAATAACTGGTAAGATGGCACTTACATTTATCTGTGATAAACCATGCATTATATAGATCTCTGAGGTTGGTCCTTCATAACGCATATTGATGTTGACCTGTTTCTGCGGGCTCTCACAAGTCACCCCTGAAGTGGCACAAGTCACGATTGACTCCACACACTGCAGGACACATTACATTGTAAACAGGGTTGGTGAGGTCTAATGAGATGCCAGAAGAGACCATAGGTGCAGGCAGACTAATGCTTGCACTATCTAGAGTAATCATTTAGAATCCAGCTCCTCAACCCCACATATGGCTCGACACAATTTTAAATGTTTACAATAGCCAAAATATTCACAAACCCTAGCAGTTCTTAAATGCAAGGCCTACCTGGGACCAAAACAGACCCAGGTATATAAAGGACCTCATCAAACAGCATAGGTCTTCTGCAAACGAAAAATAAGCCTGGTCCTGGTGGGCACCAGGCGTTTGTATTACGTGTCTGGGCTGCTCACATGTTTTCTCTTTCACTGATGTTGCTTTGAAAAGCAGTTCCCACCACGCACCTCAGGTTATCAGCTTGATAATGATATTGTCCCAGTTCTGAGTATCCATGTCATGGTCTACAGCAATTTATAACAGAGTAACAAAATAAGGTCTGGTAGCTTAAATCAATGTAATGCTTCTGACCTAAATGTGGTTGATGCTGTTTTTCAATTTTGCAAGAGCTGTATACAACTTCCACAATATACTGTATGCTACAGTATGTAGTACATCAAATCCGGTCAGCATGGATTTCCCATCAATACTACATATCCCACCACCTATATCTGGCATACGGGCCAGGCAAAGCAGCACAATGTGGCCTGGCGGAAGGACAGATTTATCCTAAACATCAGAGATCTGGAAGCTAGAATGAAGTTGTGAAGTACTATGGTTTTCTATGCAGTAATGTTTATATGTTTATATATGTTGGTCTGAGTGCAAGACTGTATAGGATGTCTATCACTGATGTGGCTTTACTCAAGACAATAACCTGACCCCAAATGTTTTGTAGGTTTTTTTATTTGTCCAGAGCACCACCCAATGAAGTGCACTTATCATCATACGTGTCCATACACAGGTTTAATTCCTGATATCAGAATTAATTTGACATATCCCTTCTACTTATTATTACTATTCAATCATTGGAGTTTCAGAGATGAATACACATTGACAAGTTACCTCTTAACTAATCATGCATCTGTTTCCATTTAAAATTATTCTCCAAAGGAGCTGGAATCAGAATATTTGCTTTCTTTCATTTTCCGAGTCTGATTACATAGAAACCAGCTCAATATAAATGCAAAACAATTGTGTGTATTTCATATTCTATGTATTTCTATTAGCATAATAACTAAAGGTATAGGTGGGAACTTATTTCTACCAGGCTTCAAAATAAGAGTAAACAAGAATTAATTGTAATTCCTAGTTTGTTTTTTTAATTCCTCAATACCTTAACTTGTTCATAGACTTTCTTTTCTAACGTAACACATTTTCTCATGGCACATAAAGATATTTGCAATCTCAGACTCGGAAACAGGTAGTTATTTTGATTGTTTATAAAAAATATCTAGTTTAAAGAGACACTGGACCCATCATAAGCACTTTAATGCATATGATAGCTGAGAGGCCCCTTAAAATTGAAATGGTGCCACCCCTTGCAAATGCATATACTGTACATATGCCCTTTGCCCACCACCGATCTATTTTTCATGAATATGATATGTGATATACTTAACGCCAGTCAGCTCCCATGTTGGCTAATCGAACGTTGTAGGGTGGTTCTAATGAAACCCCCACTATGCACACGCATGGAAAGAGCGGCCATTTATTTCAATGGGAACACTTTCCTGCCACCGATTGGCAGCAGATTCTTAAATTAGTTCTTGTATGTTTTTATACTTTTATAAAGAATGCATATTAAAGTACTCAAAAAGTACTTTGTTATGCATTCCTCTTTGGTGAGGGCGGGTAGGACATTAAAACACTTTCATCGTAGACTTGATAACAAATGTGCATTGATCCATTAAACTCCATGATGGTAAACAAACTGAATACATATAACCATTGAAGTATCATTGAAACGTAGTGGGGTTTTAGTAGAAATGAGGGTCACTACAAAGCATTAAAGGGTAATTTTTTTTCCCATTCACTGGGCATGTATCCAGTAATCAAGCAGCTGCTATCTCACGGCACAAAGAGATATGAGAGGGTCCTGTATACATTAGTTTGTCTAGGAGAAAGGTACTTTTCAAAAATGCAGGTCAAACTCAAGCATTCATGAGCTGTTTTGCAGCTTTCTGTTGACATTTACAAGGAAACATCTGTCACTCTGATTGCGAGTACTTATACAGCGTGTGGGAATGATCTATTTTCACCTTTAGATGTGATTTTTTTTTTTTTGTGAGACAAATATGTAGCTCAGTTTATCAGTATATTATGTTGAAGGCACATTGTAATGTACATAAACTGCCATTACTAGGTCTTCCTGCAAAAAGATAACCCTATGTGTCTACAATAAACAGAAAAAAAAAAAGAAAATCAATAAGAAATATTCAAAAATAAATATTTAATGATGTTATATTTCACTCCATTTTTAATGTTCAATTCTAGTCTGTAGTCATGGGACACAACGAAATTACACTGAACGGCTTTGCTTTAATAGCAGGACAAAAACATTGTTAAAATTTCTCTTTTGTTTTATGTATTTAATCAACTTATTTAAATAATAATTTGCCAGAACCCACAGAAGCTCTATTCCAATTTGTCCCACGTTGGCAGTCAGCCAAAGAGATTGTATAGAAAGTCCACAAAAGGAGCATATAATGGTAGAATAAGTACTTATACGGGTAAGGTTACTTATATGCTCAATTATAAGAACACCCCCCTATCACTGGATCTTAATGAAAGAAAAAAAGGCCTGAATATAAAACTACCTTATTGGGAAAAACACAAAAACCATTGTGTTGGCTTTCGTTGCTCGTACACTCTAATGCTCTCATTGCCTCCCTACCTACTCTGCAGACCGCTTACAGGTCCCTGTCTTCTTTCCCACAGATCTTCTTATTTGGTTGCCTCTTCTTGTTCTTTCTTCGCTCCTCCTTGTGTCTTCTTTCTTTGTCCACTTCTCCGAGAACCAGGCCTTCCAAGGGCATTTCCACAAAAAGGTGGATTGGAGGAACGGGTGAGGCTCCTTCGCTCCATCCTTTTGCTTAAGTACTCCAAGAGGCCAGAATGATGAACACTGATTCGTGGAGAAAGAGACGCATTCCTGCACCTCTCCTTTGTTTGTTTTATTTGCTGTATTTGATTAAATGTCACAACCATCATCGTGCAACTCTGCTTTTGTCCTTTTCTGATCTCTGGGCTGAGAGCTGTATTTGAAGTGGGACTATCTGCTACTGTTGGAACTGGGATTTCCTTTCCGGGATGATAACTTCCAAGGCGATATCGCCATCCCTGCTTTAAGGTTTCAGAAAATTAAAATTGCTTTTATAGGAGTGAGTGTATTACTGGGGGTATTTATATGAGGAAAGCACCACAATTCTATATTAACACTATATTACAGTGGAATGGTAGAGGGTCAAACAAGGCAGACACCGCACATATGTTTATTTCATGGGTCTTTCATCTCCACGGTTTGCCCCTCTGCATACTGTCAGACAAAGGAGTTCAACTTACCTCCTGCTTCTGGTCAGCCCTCTGCAAGGGACTCAACATACTGTAGAACGTCTCCTATCTTCAGCATACAATCCTCAGACCAACGGGCAGACCGAAAGACTCAATCAGACTTTAGAACAATATCTCCATTGCTATATATCCCACACTCAAGACAACTGGGTGCAACTCCTGCCACTCGCGTATTATGCTTACCAGAACAAGACGCAACAATCCATTGGTACGTCTCCCTTCCGAGCCAACTATGCTTTTGACCCTGTGTTACTTTTGGACATTCCCCGGTCTCTAGCGGTTCCTCCCGTGACCGATCAGCTCTGACTCATTAAACAGGGCTTCACTGTTCTCTGAGATACTCTGATGAAAGCCCAACAGGACCATAAAACACAAGCCGACAAGAAACAATCCCATCCTCCCTTTCAAGTTGGTGACACCTCCTCTGCTCATGTCAAGTTACCAGGCCCTGTTAAGAAATTGAACCCGAAGTACCTTGGTCCCTTCGAAATTACTGCTCTGGTCAGTGCCGAGGCAGTTTGACTACTGTTACCTGACACCTGGCGCATTCATCCCACCTTTCATGTATCCTTTCTCAAAAGATGGGTGTCAGATCCCCATCCTGGTAGACTCCAGCCTGCTCCTCCTCCCATCATTGTGGATGGGGCTGAGGAATATGAGGTGGAGAGCCTCTTGGACTCCCACATCCGCTCAGGTCACCTTGAATACCTGGACCGTACCAGAAGAACGCTCCTGACCTCGGCTTGTTATATCCTACCTATGTTTTGTCCGCTGCCAGCTCCGACACGTTGGACTGTTGACCACGAGTTTTGCGTAACCCTCTGGCTTTCAATGTCTTGGTGCGATTTCCTGTGAGTTCCTTGACTGCCTTCCGCTCACAGACCAGCAGTTATCTTGAGGGGACCGCAAATTTACACTGTTATACAGACTGTACACTCACTACTTTACATTGTAGCAGAGTGTCATTTCTGCAGTGTTGTCACATTAAAAGATATAAAATATTTACAAAAATGTGAGGGGTGTAAATCGCAACATTTAGACTGAATAACTAGGTTACAGCTAATGGAAGATCACCATATAAGAGCCTATATACTATATGTAAGGCGCAGGAATCTGAGGTCCTGAATCCGAGGTCCTGAATCCGAACCATCTTATTATCTGTATGAAGGAATAGAAGGACAGGTTTATGGTGATGCGTATTGCAATGCAGCTATTTACTATCCTCTGTAGACAAGCGACTTGTCCGCAAATAGTTGTCCGCAATTAATCATCACATTAAGAAACAAGTGAATTGATAACAACATCGTTTGTCCATAAACAACGTATCTTGCTACTAAATCAAAAACTGTTTCCGGAGCTGAGAGAAGCGTGTACCGCGGCGACTACACCAAGAATCACGCCACGCGGGGCAGGCTCGGCTCAACATCTGTGCTCGATTGCTCGGCGTGCAGCCCTGCTCAGAGACTCTGCGGTGGATTTACGCTGTCTTTTTTGGCGCACGTGGGTTGACATATACGATGGCGGAAGAGGCGGCTATAGGCGAAGTTGTTGCTGGAATGGGTCCTGTTCAGGAAAGAATGGACCCAGACGCAGATGGATCGGTACCTGTAACTGGAACATTAACACCTGCCGGACCGAAAAAGACAGGTGAGCCTAAAAAGCATCCCGGTAAGCCGGTATCTTGATGCTGTCACACCTCCTGAAGGAAGCTCCTTTCTGGCATGTTTCTGTCAGGCTGACTCACATCCTACAGTTCTGGGTTCCACGCACAGTGTGGGATCATTGTATGCCCCCGTTGTACTCCTGCGTGTGTTTTAGATTTGGATCTTTGCCCAGCATGTGAAACCCCAGCTGTTTTAATCCTGTTACACCTGTGCTGTAGTGATGCCTTTAACTACCTGGAAATATTGTGCTTGTTGTTGGCTCTGTACAGGGCACTAAGCAATTACTCTGTATATACATTAAGCCTTGAGTGTAAGACTGCAGTTTCTGAAAGTATGTTTCATTGAGCAGGGATGCTGTCTGTGCCGGTATGGCATATGCATGTTCAGTATGTATACATTGTAGATCGCTGTGCATCTTTCCTGCTAGTTATGATGTCATCTGGCAGCTGGGCAGGAGCATAGGCCCCTAAAGCCCAGCCTGCTTACACAAAGATCAAGAGCTTGGATATGCTTCCTGGTATATTGTGTGTGTTTTTTTTTTATTATTCTCTCTTTTGCAAAATAAAAACAATCATGATGAAAAGGCAACATTCTGTGTTCTATGTTTCAATATTAATTTCTATTTTGAAGTTGGTCATAAAGTTAGTAAAGCTGTGATAACATTCGCACAGCACCATATCCATCGGAATTATTTTTTCCAAGTATCTAAAAGGTTCTACTAAACTTTTAAGCTAAACATTGTTAGTTTTACCTGCAGTTGATTGGTTGGTGCGCTAGCCATAACTATAGGGTTGACACCTGTCCAGGAATAAAGCGTTACATGCAGGGTCCCCGGTTTACCTTTGTATGTCCCGAAAAAACTAAGCTCGAGGCCAGATGGGTCCAAGTTCCATGTTGAGGGACTAGGTGACCATTGGAAAAGTGAAAGCGGCTGTTTTCTGCACTTGGCACAAGCCCTGGATTGCGCATGGAGCACCTGCTGCCACAGATAATGTTCAGCATTGACGTGGGAGAAAGTTGATGTGCCAAGCACAGGAGTATACGTTTCATTCTGGTATCGAGGTGTGCATGTGCTGCAGGTTTGTTGACTATGGGGATGACTCAGAGTTGTATGAGAGCAAATATTGTTGTAAGAAGATGTCAGCCAGTTTTCCTTTTTTTTTTTATTTTTTTTTTTTATTTTTTTTTTTGTCTCTCTCTCTTCTTCACTACTACTTTTTTTTTCTCCTCCTTTTCTCACTCGTTTTGCTTTCTTCTCATCCCTTCTTTAACCTCTTATCTCCTTTCTCTCTTTTCACTCTTTTCTCTCCCTTCTCCTTTCCATTTTCTCTCTCTTCTGTGTCTGTTCACGAAAGACGAGTTCCCAGGAAAGATAAGTTTTTAACTATTTAACCCTATGTATTGTGAAAGTCCAACCCCATTCTCCTGCAGGAGGTGCTTGGTTGGCCCTTTATGATGCATAGTTAAATCAAGGGATCCATGTATAAAGTGGATATAGAGTTAAAAGGTGATTATTGTTGACCTTATTTGCATTTGCCTACCCAGAATCCTTTGTGGCAGCACCATGAGATTTCTGAGGGAAAAACAAGCAAGCCTTCTGGCTTGTCTGGTGTCTGTAGATGAGTGTTTAATAATACTTCTACTATATATATATATATATATGTATATGTATGCGTGTGTGTTTTTGTTTGTGCTCTGTATCCCTCCACTGTCGAATTTGTTGATTTCATTCCTGACAACCTTCTCTATAAACTCACAATTTTGGTTCTCGAGTATAACCTAGCAAAGCTCAGAATAAGTGGTTCTTAAGTTTAGTTTCATTTGTTGACCAATCGGCTGTATTTATCTTTGCAATGAGTCTGATTTTTGCAAAGATATTATATATATATATATATATATATATATATATATATATATATACACACACGCGCACTTAACTTGCATTCCCTGCTTTATAGGGCGCACGCGGGTGTACTGAGGTTTTTAATGCAGTGACATGGCCACATTGTTGATTCTACAGGTTGTAAATTGCTCCTTCGGGAAAAGCTCTTCTTCATATATTTGCCACGCATCTCACTCGCTGACAGCTGTTGCTCTTCCTAATGAAGTTGTCATGCACACAAGTAGCACTCTGTACATAGTGAGGAGCCATAGTCGGTGTAAAGTCTTTAAATACTTCCTAATACGCAACCACACTGACATTTTGTTATTTTTTTTCTCTTTAGCTTCTGTTCGTTCTTGTGAGAAAAAGAGTGCGCAGCTTTTTGTGATACGGCAGAATGGGTTATGGATATGTCAGAGAAAAAATATATTTATATCTTTTGCCAAAGGTACATATTTACTTCATCAGCCAGGAGGATGGAACAGAAATGATGACTAACTGGGTATAATTGATTCAGTGTTAATGGGCCATATTATCTTAGTTAGCACTATGTCAACATCCACAAGTAATTGCGTTTGCTTCTAAAACTGATGGTGCTGTATACATTAATAGGATTTAGTAAATACACAACAGTATGCTTTAATGTCAACACTTCAGTAGCGTTCAGTGTTGACTTTTGCAGCTGTTGCATTTTTTTACAGATCTGAGAAGTAAAAAAAAAGAAACTGTTGATAACTCGAGGAAAACATAAGGCAAATTTTCATATTCAGGCAACAGAGCCAGGTGTGGGGATGTAGTCTTCATGCAGAACACCCAACCCACAAGACGCTCTATAAGCTACCGGGTCTGTTCATTAAACACTAGGAAGCTTCTCCAGAAAGAACAGCTGAGCTGGCCCTGTATAATGTAATGTGCAATAGGCAAGTAGACTGGAGGACTCTGAGTTGACTATACGTTATTCAAGGTCACCAAAGGTTCTCCTGCTTACTGTGGCTGGACCTTCGTAATGTATAGTGAAGTCAAAGAGCTGAAACACAATTCTCCTTTCAAGTATTTCTTTAGTGAATAAACCCCAGTAAGATTTATTCACTGAAATAAGAGTTTGTGATTTAAGCTCAACAACCCAATAACTTGGTGAGATCAGATTCAGAACTCATGGCTAGTGAGTAAACCCTTATTATCCTTTAAGGTTTTGTTTGGTTTGGGCTCTTATTATCTCAACAAGGATAGTGGGGAGAACAGGTCTGTGGTCAGACCAGCCAGACTTCAGGAAGGTAGGAACAGAGCACGACCTCCAGCAGCCATAGTATAACCGCCACCATAATTGCTTACCTCCTTCTGTATAGGATCATAAAGCATTGGTTCTCAATATCGTATGTGTTCTGTGTTAGGTGCTGACATGGTAACAACTAGTATTTATAAAACAACTAGTACTTATATAGCACCTTTTCTCCCAGTGGGAGTCAAATCCCTTTTAGCGCACGCTCTCAGAATTATCCAAATCAGCGGCTGAATAGTAGATGCTATTGGTTTTGAAGATTAATGAAAAGTCAGTGTCCTCAAAATGTGACTTGGTTTAAAGCACCGTTAGAAATGACTTTCTTTGTTTTCACAGCCTATTTAGGTTCTGAATAATATAACGACAACGGAAGATGTTGGTTGGAAAGAAAAATGTTGAGTTTAGAAACATGGATGCGTAACGGGTTTCTGCCATTCTGAACAGCTTTTATCTCGTATTTGTCAGAGATGTCTAGGCTGGCGGAGCCTCATCTGCTAAAACCTCTAATATTATCCCATGACTTAGTAGCGCCCCAGATAGACATTCTCAGGAGATGACGCTTCCCGACGTCAACGAGCTCTGCCTGGTCTATCCAGGATGTTATTATTTATAATGCTGAAATCTGAGTGGCAGGTTTTAGTGCATTTCTTGTTATATTGCACTAGATTTACATAATGTGTAATGTGATCCTCCCTTCTTGTTCGTTTTTTGTTTCTCGTTATTTTTCCTCCCTTTTTTTTTTTACTCTCATAGATGGAGCCTTTCTCTTAAGCATTTTATTTTGCTTCATTTTTCACCGTGGTGGGCTATGTGCGTCTCCCTTTCTCATATGTGAAACTGTAATTAAAATATATCAACTGATCCAATTCTGACACCCAGTGAACCGCGGACTCGTATGTAAATTAGACAAAAATATGTGTTTACCAACGCATTGCTAATTTCGAAAGCCTCTGTTTGGCTGGACGCCCTCCGGGAGGTATTTTGAAAATCTCTGGTTTAGTGCTCTTTAGCCTGGAACAGTCACGACTGAGTAGGGAATTGACATTGCAAAAAAGGATATTCAGACCATATCACCTTACCGAGGCTTCGGGGGGACACGGACTCAATTTCTATTAGTGTTTATGCTACAAATACAGGGAAACCCCTCTATCCTACACTTCCAGTATAAGGATCTCATTACGGCTGGATCTGGTGTCACGAAATAGCAATATAATAACTCTGCTAAGAGGATTAAACATCCTTGGACGGTAAGTACATAAATGGATGTTTAGTAAGACGGCAGAAGGAAAAGACGTTAAACCTCTACACTGAGTCTAGAGTCTAGAAGCGACTGTTGGAATGGAAGAATACTCCCGCAATGAGTACTCGTGGCTCTTGCCCAATTGAGATTTGCTTCAGGCCTCTACAGTAGATAAGGGGTTAATTAATTAGGATCTCAAGCTTTTAATTGTAGCTTTGCAAGTCCCATCTGACAGCTGCCTCCGACACCCCCCCCCCACCAAATTCATTTGTTTAAATTCATTTTGTACAATAGTGAAATTAATTATGCAGATTTTGCTTTGGAGGTAATGTTGTTTTGCTGCCTCAATATTAGTTTGTTGGAATTGTGCTCTGGGGGTCTTTGCATATTGTTTGTGATATAATCAGACGTTGGGCCTCCTCTCATTTTGAGTTATTGACAGTTTCTGGGACGAGATGAACATAATTATTAAGCAAATGTTCGGAACGTCAGGTGTGGGGGGAGCATTTTGCCTGGTATGGGCTGAATGCTAAAAATACTTTCTTCTCATATGAACTTGGTGTGTATTTCCCATTTGCTCTTTCATTGTATGCCCCCCCCCAAGAGAGTTAATTGAATTTTTTCTTCTTACCGCATTGATTTGGGGGCTACAGATACTCCTTCATTTATAATTTGAGCAGGTATAATAACATCTCCTCGGATTTGCTAATCTGCATATTAGTCATATTCCGGATGGGTACCGCAGCACATTCTTTTTAAAATGTTGTTTTTAATACTGTTTTAATGGCATATTAAGTATCAATTAGAGTTCTCCAAATCTGACATCGCTGCTTGTTTGTGGCAAAATTCAAGATGCTTGTGATGGTTGGCACTCATATTTAGCATGTGTGTTTTCTTTCGCGTCCTGTAGGTCGGCCACCCATTCGTCGTGTGGCCAACCAAATCCCAGATGAGATCTCTCAGAATCCGTTGTTGTTGGAAGCCATGTCGGTACTCCCTCAAAACTATAACTTTGAGATTCAGAAGACCATCTGGAGGATCCAGCAAGCTTCGGCCAAAACAGGTAGATTTCCCTTTCTCGTTTTCAATTGTATAATGCCTCACTCCGCATGATATTGAGTATTGACGCTGACGACACCGTTCTTTGGCCTTTGGAAATGTGAGATGCCTTTCAACCCCCCCATAACGCTTAGCTCGATGACAAACATGCAGTAGTCGTTTTACCAAAGTTCTGTGCTTGAGACACCTGGAGTGGTAAAATAATGAGGTACCAGAACACTGTTGACTGACACATTCTGATAGGATAATTTACTCACCCTTGTGTACCGTGTGTCTTGATCGTAATGTTTGTGTCTTGATCGTAATGTTTGTGTCTGATCTCTCGCTTTCATTGCCTCTAATCCCATTAGTTGTGCTTGGCTCTCAATGTCCTGCATGCGCTTCCCCTTCCTCTCTAATCATTTCCTCTCCTGCGTCTCCTCTCTGTTGGTCTCGGATGTAAAGCTATATTTGTCTATACAATAAACTTATGTTTGCTTTCCTAAGCTGTCTGTGTCTCAACTCACAGCCTGTGTCACTTTTTTAAGCTGTTTATATGATTTAAGCTTCTCTTTCACATTTACTTTTTTTTTTTCTTCACATTACATTTCCTCTGTCAGCAAAATGTGTGTGTTGTATGTGTTTCCAGTGACCGAATGTCATATTTGCAAAGCCTCGTAATTTTTTATGTTCTTTGCTCACATCTCTATAGTACTTGTGTAATATATATGTTGTATAACATACCGTATTTGCTCGATTATAAGACGAGGTTTTTTCCAGAGCAAATGCTCTGAAAAATACCCCTCGTCTTATAATCGGGGTCGTCTTCTAATCAGACCCCAAAAAAATGGCTGGGGCCATGCTGCTTACCGGTCGCGAGCAGCGTCTCTTCCGTTAGAAGCAGGAGGACAGGAAGCTTGTAGCTTCCTCACAGAACTCTATCTCCCCCTCCCTCCTCTGGGGGCGGGGCCAGAGAAGTTGCTGGTACAGCCGGTCCCCTGCAGAAGTCTTCGAGTGAGAGATCTGCAGTTCAGGTAAGGGGGTGGGGGAGGGTTTTTGGGTAAGTATGTGTGATTAATGTGTGAAGTATGTGTGATTAATGGAATTAATGAGTATTTAAATGTTTGTGAATGTGTGTTTGTGTGTGATAGCATGGATGTGTAAGGGGGGTGGGGGTTGTAGCATGGCATAGGGAGGCTGTAATCCCACTACTATCATCCCAAGGTTCCAGCATGTACTGGCTGCCTTGGCTTGATAGGAGTGTGATTGCTGTTAGCAGCAATCACACTCCTATCAAGCCAAGGCAGCCAGTACATGCTGGGTTAAAAGGCATATCATGGGGCTGAGTGGCATATAGGGGGTTAAAATGCATTTCTGGACCTCCAGAAATGCATTTTAACCCCCTATATGCCACTCAGCCCCATGATATGCATATATACCTCCAGAAATGCATTTTAACCCCCTATATGCCACTCAGCCCCATGATATGCCTTTTAACCCCCTATATGCCAGAGTGGCATATAGGGGTATAAGGCATATCATGGGGCAGAGTGGCAAATAGGGGGGGTATAAAGCATTTCTGGGGGCAGAGTGGCATAACTGGGGGGGGCAGGTTGGCAAATAAAAGGAAATTTAAAAAATATATTTACATGAATTAATATTTACTGGTAAAACTTTTTTTCCTATAGGGTCGTCTTATATTCAGGCTTTTTGTTTTTTTCCTAAATTAATATTTTGATTTTGGGGGGTCGTCTTATAATCGGGGTCGTCTTATAATCGAGCAAATACGGTATATAATTTTTTTTTTCTTCAACTTTGTACTTTAAGATAATTTACCTTTTTGAAACACATAACTGATTGTATGACATAGCTTTTGGGACAGGGCTGAAATACAGTTCTGAAATTTCAATAATTTCCTTCTTCGAGTAAACCCCCCCCCTTTTTTTTGATTAGTTTATTTCAGTTTTCTCTCCTCGCTTTTTTCTTCAGCGTTGAGCCATATTGTCTCCACCGGGTCCGATGTTCTCTTCATATCATCAAGTCAGTTACCAAACACCCTGCCCTTGTGTGTTACTGTTGTTTAAAAAATAATAGAACGCCCTAGTCATAATCACACAGAGGGACCATTCAACTCTTCAAAGTCCATGGAGAAAAGGACTTCATTAGAGAAGCGTGACTTAGTTAGTATTGCCTTAAGGAACCTTCTCAGTCTAGTATTGGGATCACCCTGCACCCAAAATGTCACATCTGTGACCTTGCAGTCTGCAGATAATGGAAATTTATTGGAACAAAATCAAATAAAATCCAATTTTTGGCCAACTTAACTAAATTTCTGTGTACAGCACTGTAGAAAGAAAACTGTTTATTGTTCCAGAGGACTTTGGTAGTTTGGATTTATATTCTCAACACGAGAAACACAATGCAAGCAGTGCTTTGTGGTTTTGGGTTTGTTCCTGTCTCATGTTTTGTTTTCTTACAGTTGCTTTGCAGATGCCAGAAGGTCTTCTGATGTTTGCCTGCACCATAGCTGATATCATAGAGAGGTAAGGCTATCTGCGGTTGGACTGTTTGCACAATACTTTCCCCCAAATTACCGTGCTCTCAAGCAGCTTATATATTCCTGTAAGCACACAGACAAAAAGCTCTCTCTCTAATCTGTTTGTAAATAGATGCTTGTGGCAATCACACCATGACTCCCAGAATGATATGCAGAGGTAAAAACCTTCTTTTGCCTGCTGGTGCGTCTCAGTACTCAGCCAGCATGCTGTTATTTCTGTATGCCTAATGTGCGTACTTAGTGTGTATTACTGCAGTACGCTTAGATAGAATCCATCGGCCAAGAATTAAATTAGCCCAATTACCTTTAAATGCAGGTATATTCTAGGTTATACTCGTTATAAACATACCGAGGTTTAAGATTCCCCCCCCAAATCTTTTTTGGATTATGCGCATAATAAAGAATTGCTTTACCTTTCACCTAATGTACCCCAGTAGGTTTAACAAGTGTGTGTGTGTGTGTGTGTGTGTGTGTGTGTATATATATATATATATATATATATATATATATATATATATATATATATATATATATATATATATATATATATATATATATACCTGGAACATACTCCACAAACCTGTTACTCAAAAGGGGCTTTTTGATTTTTAATAGAATACAAATCTAGACGGTGCAGTTTCTTTCTGCATCGTGGATCCCTCCAAACCTTTTTAATGGTAATTATTTGCAGACCTATTGTTGCGTTAAGGACTACATTGGACCAATGAAGAAGTTTATACCATCTGTATTATACGTGCATGTGATAAGTGCAGTAGATGCAATAACAATGTGCTGTGAACTGTAGTGGAGTATAAACGTGTCCTCGGCGTTGTAATCTATATTAAATCAAAGATCAGTGAGCCGCCATTATACTTTGCCTCCTAGACCAATTATTTGATGTAATGCCAAGATGTATTTTTATTGAGCGCAACGCACCTAGCTAAATGTGGCAGAACCTTGTGTCATCGCAAACAATGCCTTCTATGTGTTGCCAGGTACAATTTCTTGTGTAATTTTTAATTCAATGACTCATAGTTTCCCGTTAGCATAGAACAGGGAGATTGACAAATTCACAGCCAAGAGTGGTTTCATATTCTGGAATATTTATCCAATTGATGAAGATGTATGGACATTTTAATCTACCCCCCCCACTCATTTACCCTTCGTAAAAACAGAACTACACCCTAAGTATAAGACCACTAATAGCGGCACACGCCTTTTCTACTTGTGTTCTAGTAAAAGCCGCTTGACACAAATCTTTGCTGCTTTGTAATATTGAATTCCGCAGGGAATGCTTAACTGTCATGTGACACAAAAGTAAGCAATAACAAAAAAAACTCAAAGGTTTTTGCGTTTATTTTTTTATATAATAAAACCTTCCAAAATGGTTTTAAATGACAGATCTGCTAAAGTTTGTGTGATACTATAATTGAGCAGTAATTGAACATGGTAGAAGATGTTTAAGGACTCGTTGCTTCAGTGGCCCCTGCTTTTGAGGTCCCTCTTTGGATATCTGTTTTGGGAGAAGACAGGGGAGCGAGTGCCGTGTCTGATCCATTACCATTTTTATTCTCTTTTTCTAAACGCACCCACTCTTTCTTCCCTGTACTGTTCTGGATGTAGGCTCAGACAAGCACTTAATGTCAGTCTGAGTTATCTCTCAGTAATGGATCTGCCTATTTATAATCTCCACTCGTTGTCCGACATGGACTGCTGTTTGTTCTCGCATTAGCTGTTGGCGGTGGAATTGGCTCAGGTGTAGAGCATTACGGCACATTCTTCAGTCGGAGTCCTGAACTTGTGTTTTCTTAATTTCCTTTTTTCGACAGTCACAGCACACACGCTCACCTCTCCTTATTCTAGACCTTATTTACAAACATCTTGCCGTCACTGTGCGCTCTGGTTTCCTGGCTAGCAACAGATTAAATTTACAATTCACTCCCACTCGTAAATATATTTTGAAGTGAATACACCAAACATCCATTTAGTGGCTAAATCACTGCAATTTTGTATTTAAAACCCCAAAGTCGCAGAGAGAAAAATAACATCCAGTATGCATTTCCTACGTGTCACACTTAAATGTCTGCCTCCGCAAATCATTTTTGTTCTTTTTGTCACGTCCGTGGTTTCTATGAGTTGGCGGGTGGCTTTAGAGCAGCCTTGATGCGTTACAAAGTTACTTCTATGTGGCATAGTTACTCCATTCCACCTTCTGTAGAAGCTGCTATATGATTAACGTGATATTTTCAGCATTCTACATATCTTTATTTTCCCCGGTTCTAAGCCCTTGTTTAAATGGCGAATTCCACCATTATAGAATCCACGGTCCAAGCCCAAAATGATGTGTGAAAAATGCCAGGGTGCTTCTTATGCAGAGGCGTAGCACAAAATGTTGGGGCCCCCTGCAAGTTGGTTTGAGGGGCTCTCAATCTCGATCTAGTTAGTTCAGGAGTGTACTTAGAGTATTTGGCCCCGGGGCGGATTCTGTGTGGCACCCCGACACTTTAAAATGTAGAGACACCAGCAAAAATATTTTTCACCAATCTGTAAACAGTCACCTGGAGAAAAACTAGAAATCTGAAAAAAAATCCATTATAAATTAAATACAGTAAAATAAATAACATTTACTGAACAGATATAGTACAGCATAACTTCCATCACTATATACTGAGCCATACATTAAAGGTGGTACAGCATAACTCCCATCTCTATACACTGAACCAGACATTGAGGGTAGTGCAGCATAACCCCCATCACTATATACTAAGCCAGACATTGACGTAGTAGGCCTCTGCCCCCCCACAGCCTGCCTGTGCCACCTCTGCCCCCCCCAACAGCCTGCCTGTCACATTTCTGCCCCTAAACACCCACTCCATTCATTCATTGTGGTCTGGCTCACCACAAGTACACTTAAGTGTGGTTGGTGTACAAAACAAATTGCACAGATGATATCCGCCACCAAAATGTTAGAAATATTCACGTTCTTGTAATTATGTAATAATCTGCGCAATATTGGCAATTAATTCCTCATTCCCTATTTAGTAGTCTTGAGTATTTTTGGCATATTGCTTTTTTTGATTATTTTTTACCCGTTGCTTGGTTTTTCTGCTTTTCACTCTTCACTGGTTCTCTATTACTGACCATTTGTGCGAGCCCTGTAATTATTATGGATTCTTTCTTGCATATCTAGAATTGTATATCCCGAAACTCACCTCCAGGAACTTCTTTCCCGGAAATGCAAATATTTCAAAGCTATTCCCAACACCGCTCTCTGGCAACAGGTAGACCTGATTACAATATCTAACTATAATATAAGGCTTATGAGTGCATATATTCTAAGCTCTAGTGGGAGCTGCTACACATTGTATCTCTAGGTAAATAACTTTATAAATGGGATGTAGCACGTCTTCATCTTGTATAAATAAAGTGTAATAACTCCATTAGATATTTCTGCTATGAAAATATATATAATTACAAGCTTGCATCAAGTGGGGTGAACTCATTAGTCGCTTGGTTCGTCCTATTGCTTCTTTAAGCAGCTTCCTTTCTCGGACGTCACTACTGGCTCACATTAACTGGCTGAGAGCAATAGGAGTTGTAAGACAGAAACAGCTGGGGAGTTAGGAGTCTCGTGGTTCTTTTATATTTGTGAACCCTGGGTTTACATTAGTGTAGGAATGCAATGCATCTCTAAGTGATATAATATTACTTAACAGCTGTTGTGTCTGGGGTGGCACGGGGCTGTCTGTCAATTATCATCGTGTGCTGGGAGTGCATTTATTTTACATGAAAACGCTGCATGTGAAAGGAAGATAAGCCGCATCTACAGCTGATGGAGCAGACTGACAGCACACACGCTCTCGTCGCTTGCCCTTATGTAGTAAGCCCTTTGGCAAACCAACCGTCTACTTTTTTTATTCTACTATCAGTAGGACACGTGGGTGGCTTGGATTCAAGAGAGCATCTTCCCAGATGCCACCAGAACATGTATAGGGCAGTTTGCTGGAGGCTTTTAGCGTTTCTCTTCAAACCTAATTCCATTCATGCAAGGCTGGTACAAGCTAGTATTAATTCCACCGATAAGTACAGTAGCAGAAGATTATGTTGGTTCCAAAAAGCATCCAGCAGGAAATTTGTAAGTTTTAAGAGATCTAAGCTTGATCACTATTTTAACAACTATAAGATAACGTCCTTGTCTAATGATGAACATAGGGTTATTGCAGCTTTGACAACTACTCTACAGCATTATTACACAATAAAATACAATGTTTCACATTGCTTATTGTGTGATTATCCTGACGATGATGCTGCATATCTCAAAGGCCAAAAACTTCTAAGAGGAACATAAGAAAGTAGTAAGTGGTAATAGGTATAGTCTTAGTGGTTAGAAGACTTGTTGACTGTTGAATAACACGCAAGTCATTTGTAGAGCTTAACCTGTCAGTTCTCTAAGTGACTGACGAGCCTAGGATGTTCAGTGTCGGATGCAGTAGTGAAATGGCTTTATCCTTGACTTGCACCAAATTATGTAGGGGATTTCGCTAAACTGGGAGTTTTGCAGTCTTCTCACTAGCGTTGGTCCTTCCCAAAGCCTAGTGAAGCCATTGAGTTTAAATGTTCAGCACATCTGCAGGAAATAGGCCTTGTGGTGATGCCAAAGACTCTCCAGTGATGGCACCACGGGGTATGGAAGCACCTGTTTCATGGCTGTCAATGAAATCTGTACTGAAGAAATGTATGCCCTGCAAGCCACCAGTTCATTCATGACCTGCCGTTTCCCTAAGTATTGCATGGCGGATTGTATTTGTCTTGATGTTGTCATTCTAGTGGTGCTTCATATTCTACATCCTTTTCCTGCGAGTATGATTTCGAGTAACCCCTTAATCTACTATGCGGTATGAAGGCTACACGTAGCGAAGAGAAATAATCGTAGTAAAACCAGATCTCTGCAGTGGATTCCTACCCGTTAGCCTTGAGGGCCAAATTATAAAGCTGCTGACAGAAAATGTAGAACAGCGGCCATAATTAACGAGGCCTGCAAATATTATTTTACATCCATTTTCTTCTCCTAAATAGATAACTACTGAAGGATTTCATAATGAACTATGTGATCCGCATGCAAGAAGCAAATGAGAAATCACCCCCCCCCCATTCAACCACCTCAGTATGAGACCAGCGTTTATAGGATGAAGAGATATTCGTGATTTCATACTGTCTTTGAAGTGGGAGATGCTTCATTCTCATCCAGTTCAGCCTTCTGAATTCCAACAGTCTCCAGGTTTAATTGTTTTTTTTTCTTCTCCTGTGATCCCGAAGCAGCTCTTTCATACATCTTTTATTACTAGCTTTCGTTTTAAGTTGGCTTCGGATACCTTAGTTGTGTGTCTGTGAGGCATAGGTGCACATTTTTAATCCCAAGCAAGTTAAAATGTTTCCATAGAGAAAACGTAAGTCTACCCAGGAGTGCTCAGATAAAGGAGACCTAAAATACATGACGTTTTATATAGGGCCATTATGTTCTGCAGCGGTGTACAATGGGTAAACGGAACGTAAAACAGCTAGTATATAACATAACAAGACGTAAGGATGCCCCTGCTCAAACGAGCTTACAATCTAGAGGACGTTGTCTTTGTATAGTGATTCCTGCCACTAAGGCTGATTGCACACTTGGCGTCTGGCCCACTGTGGGTTTTTGAAAGGTCAAAGCCTTCGATAGTCATCGCTGCACCCAGCATGAGAGTCAGACCTGCTAACGTGCTGACAGCACAAAATAGTCTGCGGGGAGATCGCGTAACCATGGCAGGAGGTTCACACGGCAAATGTCCCATGTCACTGCCCATTGCTTGATGAGTGAAAGGAGTGGGGGGGGAGCAATAGAAGGCCAGGGGATGAAGCCGATTATGGGACCCCTGCCTGTGCCTTTAAGAAGCGTAAGAGCATTCCTTCCTGTGGATGAGCAGGAGCCGCTTTCATGTCTCAAACTTCAAAGGCTGCAGATTACAGCTCCTTTTATCTGAATGGAACCTTCAGACAGAGCTGGTGACAGAATCGGAATGTCAGCTACCTGGCCTTAGGTCTCCTCTCTCCCTCCTAGAAGTCTCCTTGTGTCCTTTGCAAATTGGTTCATGTACCATGCGCAGTATTGTGCTGTCTCCTCGTACAGTGGTGAGACTGAGGCATTTCAGGTACAAAAGGAAATTATTGCTGGCTACACTCTGTTATTGTTTTGTTTCTAGGCAATCTCTAGAAGCACTGAATTCTAGAAGCGGTAGCCATTTATGTATAGAATCAAACTCTACTTCTGTCGAAATCTTTTTGTCAATGCATCATAACCCTATAAGCAGTGTACGAGACAAATAAAATACTAAATCATTTCCTGCAGAAAGTTACGAATGGTCATGCTCTTCCATACCGGTTGTATGTTGTTCCAAAAGATGATGTTGCACCTGTCATGTTTGTTATGAGAGGGGGGGGGCATGATCTGCAATGCAATATAATGTAGTTAGAACCTTCTCTCAATGCCTAAACTCATTTAAATGGACACTTCCAGAGTAATCATGGTGATTTTCCTACACTAACCACTTACTTCAAATTAAAGAATGTTGGACTGCGGGTTTTCAGATGAGTAAAGATGAAGAGTTTGCACTCTCTTAATTATACTTAAGAAGGACCAACCCTGGTAAGCGTCTTGTACAGAAAGGGATGAGTTGGCCTTGTATAACGAAATTGGGGAACCTACCTTAAAAAAATAAATCCTCTTTTACTGGTTGTGCACCACGATGGTACCTGTTGCAGGAGAATGATGGATAACCCTTCACAATCCACGGTAAAGTCAATGAATTGAAATGTTTTCTGTAAACTCGCATCTTCGTTAATGAACCCTATGACGATATCTCCTACCTTCAGACCAGGTCACTCGTGGGATCTGGCTTTGGCTGATATTTTACATCAGCTAGTTTAAGTCTTAATAAAAGGATGTTTGAAGGTGGTGGTAATTCTAATGATAGTCCATTTACGTGTTCTAGGCAGTAGTTCTCAGTACTGGAATAGTTAGGTTCTTTAAAAAAAAAAAAAAAAGCATTTTCCAAAGCTCTTATAAGATGTCGTCCTGCAGTATGCTGACTGAGGATGATGAATATAAGGTAGAACCAGTTAATAGAAACAGGGCAAAATTCTGTTTGGATTTTTGATTGTGCCCCAACCCGGTGGGCTATTTAATTTATCAGCGTAAATCTCTGAAGAAATTATATGGGGGGTGGTGAGTTGGATGAGTCAGAATCCTGCTAGTATTACTATGGTGAATGTATTGATTAATCATAATTAATAAGCTACAGTTCTCTTGCGGCTATTCTATTATTTCTATTTCCTACACTTACAGTATCGTATTTCCAGGCACTCGTACTATTACTAATAACACGCAGATCTGTCTGTATACCTTGCGGTCTATATACTGGTGTTATAGGTGTTGAATAAAAAATTGCTATTGAATGGAAGACAGACAGTCCCTGGCATCCACGGAGGTACGAACCGACAGCCCGACAACTGTGTAATCTATGTGGGTGAGACGAGCGTGTATCTCGCGTATCGGTGGTGTTTTAATAACGAAAAATTACTGTGTAAAATATGTGCAATTGGCATTGTAAGTGAGAGGAAAGACGTTCCTGACAGCTGCTCCTGTGAATAGACATGTTCAGGAGGGAGAGTAAAAGCGAGGTGCTGAAAACAGTTTGACCTTCCTCGGGCGTTGGAATTTCAGTTTTGTTCTTGGCTCGGTGGAGTTGGCAAAACAATACAAGCAAAGAAAAAAAAAAAAAATATATATATATATGATTTTCCCCTCTCGCTCTCATCCACTCCTGGTAAATCTTCAGGGACTGGATTAAATTGCATTAGGTGAGAGGGTTAGACAGACAGCGGAGTGTTCCTGGCCTCGTTAGTGGCTGCCTGGATCCGCCATTAATATTTATAGCTCTGTGTTAATATGAAATCTTAGTTTAGCTGCGTCTCGCGTGGCCTTCTTCACCCAGCTCAGTCTGTGCACGTGATGAGAATGCCCCCCAGCTGCCAGGTTGTAGGGGGTTACTTTCTATGCCACCCCGGTGTTACTTTGCCTACCGTTGGCTAACCATGCGCATTTTATTGATGTGTATTTTGCCAGATAAAAATGCCAAAACAGTTTGTTCTAATATGTTTCCGTTAATTAACTTGTGACCGTTTCCACAGGACTGTTGGAAACCGTTAGTGGGATTCTATTACTGAGATTAATTTCTCTCCATTAATTAATTACTTTTTCTCTGATCAGACTGTGAGAAATATTATCACGCATTATAGAATCTAACTGATGGGTTGTGATCGAGGGTTTCCCTAACATGACTGTGGTTGTAATATAAAAAAAAATTGGCTTTTCATTCTTGCGCATTGAGCAGTGGTTTGAATGAATTCAATGGACCCAGGCACTTTTTCTTTTTTATAAAATATATTCAACCAACTATACAATTTTAATATGTATGATGCATTCTTGGATTGCAAATGAGGTCAGAGCACTAAAGCGGGGCCAAACAGTCTTGGCCCTTGAAGGCGGCAAACAGGCCAGGCTTTCAGAAGCCTCTAATCATCATGCAATTAACCTAGCTGTAATAATCATCAGGTCCATTGGCTCTTCCTCCTTGACAGTATCACTGTACTCTAGTAAGCTCGGGGATGCATAGAACTTTGAATTATTTTTTTTTAAGAATTTACACTAAACCCTAAATTAATAATTCCTAGATACGGGATATTGAGCAAAAGATCAGTGGATTTCTGATAATAGATTATTAACAGCACTTTAATTTGTTTAAGAGACACTCCACTAATTTAATATGTATTTATTAACCCTCGCCTCTGAGAAGATCCAAAGGTGGGGACTCGGCGAGAGCTCTTTCTGCGCATGCATGTGCAGAGCCTAGTAGCGGAACATCTCGGAATGCTTGCAGAACCAGGCAGTACGTCGCGTGACAAGACGTGTTCAGCCAAACCCATCTCCTGCACGGCAGGGACTAATGTGCATGGATGGACGCTACAGAATCCAATATTAATTTGCAAGGTGGCCATCACACAGCTACCATGTGCACACACAGGTGGTTATTGAATGTATTACGTTGTACGGGTCATCTTGCTGTAAATGTTGTTGTAGCATTTAATGACGTTACCCTTTGCGCAGATAAACGCAAACTGGTTGCTTCCCGGAATATGTGGATGAGTTTAGAAAAGCCGACCGCCTGTAAGCACCATCTTGGTTATCTGCCCAAGCTTAATGCTATCTGTCTGCAGAGCATCATGACTGTGCCTCCTGGGAATTGTTATTCACAGCAGTACAGACATTGTGTTAAGCTGCTTGGCTGTGCCTGATGGGATTTATTATCACTAGAAACGGCATTAATGGCATTTGTCATACGTAGCAGCTCGGCTAAGCATGATGGTGTTTTTGTAGTGCGTTTGGAGCACCACCTGCCCCTCTATAGAACAAGCAGGAGGTATGGTTCGTTTGTGAAATACATGTCTGAGATATTATTAATGTTTCCGGTGTATCCTGCTGGCACCTGATGGTGCTGAACAATCTGGGAAGCAAGATGATTTTCAAATACTTCTCATCAATTTTTACCTTCCTTTCTTTAAACAGAAATGTCTTTTTATCACCTGCAGTTTCAGCGGTAGTTGACATAGTAAAATGGTTGAGCATTATAATCTCAGACCTTTTTTTTTCCTGGTAGTTATTCAGGCAGGATCTAAAGAAACGTAATGTATTGTTTTAAGAGATTCCATTTTACCGTATCGTTAACTCCATCACCGCTGTGTATTTGTTCTTGTATGTGAACGCCGGCTCTTATCAGCTTTAAATATCCACACCGGTGATTATAACGCCACGCCACTTATTGGAATTGACATTGTTTCAACTTTGCAGCATTCAGTGTTATCTGCAACAGTTTGATTTTTATTTTGTTAAAAAGAAAAAAAAAGGAGCCCAGATTTAAAGGTACCGTATTTTCCGGCGTATAAGACGACCCCCAACTTTTCCAGTTAAAATATAGAGTTTGGGCTATACTCACCGTGTAAGACTACCCCTCTACCGAGTATACAACAACCAGCCAATCACGGCAAGCGATGTAACTTGCCGGTGATTGGCTGGTTGTTGTATACAAAGCCTGCTTGGATTGGGTGGGTCGGCTCTCCCTAACATACGCCTGTCCACACACACATGTATAGACATACACTGCCCTCGCACAACCCTTCCTTTACACACATATACACGTACACACCAGCTTACAAACACACATATACACATACACTGCCCTTACACACACACACATATATAATATATATATATCTCTACACCTACTAACATATGCCTGTAGTGATTATGGAGCTCCCTAATGTTGGGCTAGTTAGAGGGAGGTCGTGATCTCCCCAACCAGCCCTGCTCATCGAGCGCCCGCTGATCAGGGCTAGTTGGGGAGATCACAATCTTGCACCTACCTCGGCGCGGCCCTGAAGACCGGCCCAGGGGAGGTGGCTTCTCCTCTCGCCCCTCCCCTAGAGATACGTGGCTTCGTGGGGAATCGTGATTCTCCGGCTCGGTAAGTACCTGGCGTATAAGACGACCCCCGACTTTTTAGAAGATTTTCATGGGTTAAAAAGTCGTCTTATATGAGTGGGACTTCTCGCCCAACATCAGTGCCTGACCTCGCAAATGCTGTTTTGGCTAACATTTGTCCAAAATCTTGTGGAAAGCGTTTCCAGAAGAGTGTAGGCAGTTAGCCATGGTTTTGAAATTGAATGCCCAACAACCTCATGGTCAGGTGTCCACATACCTTTGGTCATATAGTGTATGTATTGGGCCAGTGCACAGTTATTTTTACTATAATGCGCGGGGGGGGGTGAGGGCATTCAGCCAGTAGTGCTTGCTATGGCAGTTTACTCCTTCCAGCTTCTGATTACAATTCAGCAATGTTATCCTGGAAGAAAGCCGATTCCCAGAGCCCTGATGTTTTATTCCACTCTCTCACTTCTCCTTTTTTTTTTTTTTTACCCTCCATCGCCTTCTCTCCTTAAATAACACCCCCGTTCTTGTTGTAATATTTATTCCTGTTACGCTTATGAATTTTCTATAAAATATTCACAAATCCCCTCCCCTCCTCGTTGACTGAAAGAGGGAAGTAAGTCTGATACACAGAAACACACACTGATTTAATTAATACAAAAGCTGCCTTAAGATAGCGTGCCGGAATCCCGGAGGTCTGTTTATTCAGAGCTTCAGACAGCCTCTTAGGCCTGTAGTGCAATTCTTTCTGTTGCGGTGGTGTAAAGGGCCTGTATTGTGCCCTGCCTTCTCCGAATCCCAGAATAACACATGAAAAGGGATATTTATTATTTATCCTTCCACAGCAACTAATAAACTGTAGAAGCTGGTGTGGCTACAAAAACCATAATAATAATAATAATAATACTAAAGTGTATAATTAATAATATTTTCCCACAGAAAATCTTACGCTGTAGCTGTTGTCGGGATATTGCTGTAGGCACGCTTTGAAGTTTGATCATAGTCTCAAAAATAGCCGTGGTGTAAAACACTAGTGGGGCACCAATGCTATTTCGGGGGAGAAATATAATTGAGGCTTTTCCCACTATAGAGTCACTAGCAGGATCACCCCACATATATATTGCTTGCCTTAATTTGTTACATTGGAAATGCATTTTTTCTTTTTTTTTTTCTTTTTTTTTTCATCGATTTATTATGCCTGTGTTTTCTCAGACCGTACATACCTCACCTTCAAACAAAAAATCTTTGGGACTTTGAACTTTGTTAATGTTAAGAGATGCAGTACTCGCTCGGTTCGCTAAAGAACAAACCATAGCAATGAATTTTTGGAAATGAAAGACATCTATTTCCCCGGTTATCAATAAATGTTTCGTTAGTTGCGGTGGTAAAGGTAGTTTTTATCGACCAGTCTGGAGGTGACTTCTTAACACTATAGCGTTCTGGACCCTCAAAGTAGTTCTGCAAAAGGGCAGAGCCGCGGGGACAGCCTGCAATCGGGGGAGAGAGTGTGCCCAGAGTCTCCACTCCTTTGCGGAAGTGCTCCAGGAGGCCAGCTTTACAAAGAAGTGGACGAAGAAAGAAGAACAAGAAGATGCAAGAGAAAGAAGCTGAGCTGCAGGAAAGATGGAACGTGGAAGTGGTCGGTAGAGAAGGTAGGGAGACTCGGCAGGCTGACTTTTCCCCTCGTGCTGACTTGATTCACGCCTACTATTCGGAAGCGCCCTTTGCGCTTGCCTAGGTGTGACTCCGGTCGGAGCTGCGGTTACCCCTGCAGATCTCATGAGTCCGCACCTTGATGTCTGGTGGGCCGCATTTTGGGCACCCTGTCTTATGTGTCTTCAGCTACTTTTAGCATTGTTTATATAAGAAATAGGAGTACAGGTAAACTGTCAGCTATCCAATCAATAATGCTTTTCGGGTTCATTTTTTAAAATTCCAAAATAGCTCTATGCATTTATAGTTGTGTATAAATATATAATGCATATCTATTGGTGTAGTCATCATGTATAAAATTTGTTCCATATATTCTGTTATGCGATTGTTTTGATATAATTAGGATTGCTCACCCAATATGCTCGATGTGCCGAGTTCCCCGCAGACACAGACACTGTTCGTCCCTGGAGGAGACGGTAGGACAGAGACAGATGAGTTGTGTTCCCCTGGTCTCTGATTAATGACTCAGGAGACGCTGCCTTGATGGGACCTCTTGGGAATGACAATGAGGAGCTGTGTGGGGCAGCGCTGGCACAGTGACCCTCTCCGTGCCACACATCTCTTTCTATCTACGAATGGCAAGCTTTGCGGTCTCGGTTCCGCTTGCAATTAATTAGAACTGTCTCACAGAGTGCTGCCCACGGATTTCCCCATGTACGACAAAACCGGATGCAAGACATCCCTACAATCGTCACAATTACTGGCTGCCACTGTGAATGGGGGGGGGGTGTTATTGTAAACCCCATTCTGGTACAAAGTTTTAAAAGTGGTCTCCTCACCATAATAACCAATAGCACCTTCCTGCTTCCACCATTCCATTGGTTACTATACCTTCTTCCTATATACGTTTTCTTTATGCTGTCTTGTTTTTACATGTTCTCGTGAATATGTACATTATGGGGATCTCTCATGCAACGTGAAACCCCTTATAACCCAGTGAGGCAGTTAGTGCCCATGTTGCATCAAGCTCTGAACTTTTTATTAAAAGCATTGCCCCCCTATATTCTTCTCTGTATACCGCCTTATAAAATAAATTTGCATCTGTCTGGGGATCAAAACCAAACTACTAATTAACACTTGGCCAGGCCTCATATGGCGTTCCATAATGATAATGCTGCGGTGTACGTATTAGGGGGCACGTCAGATTGTCAGCGGTGTAGACGCACAGATCCTCAAGCTGCTTTCATGTTTCCTAAACGCATAATTAAGCTATTAGGAGCTCTTTCTTGGTTAAGTTGCCCTTTCGTGCTGAACTGTTTCCATAACCGACTTTTACAATTTGGTGTGCCAGCGAATGTAATAACAGTCATTAAAGAGAAGAGAAGTCATTAGTGGAAAGATGGTGTTTAATTAGAACTAATCAAAACATAAGCCTAACCATCGCTATGAAGTTGCCCCTAAGCAGCGTCTGGGAGATTTTATTTATTGCAGTAAATAGACCTAGTCATGCTTTATATACAAGAAGGGAAGGAGAAAATAAAATGCCTGCGCATATATTAATAAAACCCACTGATCTTGACATTATGTGATTATTAGAGAATCTTACTGTTAGTTGTGGATATAGGTAAAACAGTACATTCCATATGTTGGATGTTATGCCTATGCTGAAGATGAGTAGGAACCGTTAAAAGAGTAGGAGCTGTTAAAAGAAACCATAAGAACTATCGGGCATGGACTGTATTTGAGGCCAAACCAGACATCAATATGAAGGTGCAGAGTATGAGCCGTGTGATGGTCACCAAAATCACTGCAATGCTTGTCCCTGGTTTTGGCTCTGAGAATCAAAGGTTCCTCCTCTGGAAGGTTACAAAAAACCCAATGGCTCCAAAAGATCACTACACCCTTTTGTTATATGACTGTTCCCAGGTCTACCTCTGGCATAACTTAAATGCTCATGAATTCACTGTTCACATAGTTTGTCGAACTTCATCCTTGTACGGTCACAGGTATTTGGCACCAAGCACCAATTTAGGCGTCTTAAGACTGCAATCAGTGGAGTTTGTGTTGAATTCAGAAGTGTTCAAAGTGACCCAGACAAGTTCGGTTTCTCCATCTGCTTTCTCGAACTTAAAGGAAAACTCCAGACGTGAAGCCCAGTGCATTTTGCTGTATGCAACTTGGAACAATCGTTCTTTAGTTTTTGGGGTCTCGTTTTCCTCCTCCACTGCCGTACTTAAGCAAACGGTTTTAGGGTCTAGATCGTCCCTTTTAATTTTAAATTGCAACCCTTAAAGCTTTGAGAGGCAAGGATCTCTAAAAATCCATATCAATCATAAAACACCCCAGATCAGAGAGAGTTTTCAATAAATAGAATTCTTGAAATAGGTTCTTGTCTTTCACCAATACAATTTCCCTTCTTGCCTTCACCGCACCTGTGTACTTGGCCGCACATAGACATAAATAATTGCTCTCTGTGGTGCCAGCCTTGCACCTGCTGCTGCTCTTGTGTGGCCCTAAGTTGTGTGGTTGGAACCCAGCTATCTGTTCAGCAGACCTTGTTTTTAAGTCTTTGAGACAATAAATATCAGTCTTCCCCGGTGCACAAAGCTGAACTCCTTTCCTGAGTTCCTAATGCTGTATTTTATTCTTTCTATACACTGACATTTTGTTTTGCTAATACTGTGTGTAGATGGCATTTTTTTGCTCGAACTCCATCTTAAAAGGACACTCCAATGTCCCGGGGAGACCCATAAACGACGATCAAAGCATATGAAAGCACTTTGTAAGTACTTTGTGTCTTTTTAAGTACTTTCATATGCATTGTTTAAAGTTGAACAAAAACTAGGAGTGCACTTACCTTAGGGAGAAGCTGCAGAGCGGTCGCTTTCCATCCCCTCTGTGGTCAGATGTTTAGTGCCGCTGATTGGCTTCTTAAAATCAATGAGTGCTTTCTACACTTGAACACAGGGGTCTCGTTAGACCCCTGCCCGGAGCGTTTCCTAAACCAGTACTGCGGCTGACTGCCAGTAAGAAACTGGGATATCACGTGCCAAGAGACCTGTTCAGCCAATCATATCTCCGGCACTGGAGCAAATGTATAGTGGTGGTGGTGTGTGTCTGTGTGGGGGGGGGCATCTGCAGTATCCCACTCATTTTCTGGTTGGATGCTTGTAAATTTAACAGGACCTCATAAGCATTAAAGCCTGTCTGGTCGCTGGAGTGTCTAAAGAGACGCCTAATTTAATTACAGATCTGCTTTAGGAGATGCTTTGTTTGCACTTTAAAGAGTTACCTAGCATCTTTATCAACTTGTATTAGCGGGTCTCCATCCTTTTATTGCATAAAATGTCAACTATGACATAAAAAGAAGGGGTCTGATGTATCCATTTCAGACGGGACAAATTTTATCATTCCTTTTTATGTTTCACAGTATAAAAGCAATCATAACATTCTTAGACATTTCCCCCTTTCTACTTCCCTTTCTTATTTTCCATAATTTTTTTTTCTTCCTAAAACCATTTGCAGTAAAACCAAAAACTCATTATTTTAATTACATGCGATCGCCCTGTGCTAATGAAGTTTGCAACTTGCTAATGTGGGTTTCTGACTCACTCCCCTGTTAATTAAACTTGCTCTGCTCTGCGAAAGCAGGAGGTCCGAACCAACAGAGCAACTCTGCCTGGAGCCTGGGCTCGGAGAGTGTGTGAGCAGTGTGCCAATTTAACCCCTCGCTTGCCCCTCCCCAACGCGTAGATCCTCCGTACGGCTTCCTTAATGCAGTGCGACAAGCCACCTTTTTCTGGATCTGTGCGCGGCGGTAATTGCTAGACTGCAGTTGAATTATTTATTCCACATTATTGCATACAAGGCTGTGTTAACATGCCACCATTATCCCAAAAAGGTGAATATTGATGAGGTTATGGTTGGATTGTATTAAACACATCTCCTTTGCTCCATCACCTGAAGCCGTTCAAGTCTTGTGTACCTTTTTAGAAGGAAAATTCATATTCAGTAGCAGAATTCCGGAGTCAAATTGGATGGAATTACAGGCAGCCTCAAGTCCTTCGGCACCATCTTTTTTTCTATTCCTTGCTTGATTCCCCCCCCCCGCGCTTTGTTCTTTTTATTAATTTCAATAACTAATATATTCTGTGATAGAATGCAGATTGAATTTGCAAACAACTGCTCCACTAACATCTCACCGCTAACCGGTTTATTCCTTTTCTTAGTACTGCCGTGTTTCCCCTCTTTTGCATGTTTAGGAACATAGCGATAACTGTGCATGCGCAGTGTACTGAGCAGATCGGCCATGCATGTGAACTACACCAAGTACCTATACATGCTGAGTGCTGTCGTTTTAGGGATTTTGCTCTGTTATGCTGAATTAAGTCCCAAATCAGGACAGTCCCGCTGAGCTGTATACAGTCCTCAAAGCTTGGAGGCAGCACCCACTTTATGGACTCAATTTTACCCATTTTTTTTTGGGGGGGTTATAATCCTTACCATGGCATAATGCAGTAAAGATTTGAGAATCCTTTATCTTCTCAGATACTCGGCATGTCAATATTATGCTAATATCTACAGGCTTCTTATATTTTTTGTGGCGTTTACAAAATGTTCGTCCACAGAAGAATTCTGTTTATCACTTACAAATGTTTGAGTGAAGCAGAATTCCTTATGTTTAGACAAGGTCATGAAGATCTACCCACAAGACTAATAGAAAAATACATATGTAATAAATGCTAATTCCTCAGTCTCTGTTTATGGCTGTGCCTAGAGGAGCAGATTAATGAGGTAGTGGTCACTCAAGATGCCAAACATAAGGTAAGGTTGTGCATCACTTGAAGGAAATATGTTTGTGAATGTATATGTATCGTGGATGTGTAACGGGGGTGAGATGGAGTGTGTGTTTAGGATGAATGCATACGTGTGTGTTTAATTTGTGTAAGTGTGTTTACATATGTGTGTTGAAATGGGTGGGGCAAGGGGCAAATAAGGCACAGGCAAGCTGTTTGGGGGCAAATAAGGCACAGGCAAGCTGTGTGGGGGCACCGACAAGCTGGAGGTGAAGTTGGCACAGACAGGCCGTTTGGGTGTTAAGATGGCAGTGATAAGCTGCTTTGGGGCTTCCAACTAAACCCTTTGGAAAAGGTTGAATGGGCTAGTATAGCTAATTTTGGCTGATACCGTGAAATATCATTTAGCCCATTAAGCATGAAAATCCCTTGATCTGGAGGTTTCTCATTGCTGAAATAAAAAATTAAAAGCCAATAGTGCAACATGTCACGTGGTTTTTTCTGTTAATCATCATCAATACAAAAAAATAATGCAATCATTTAAAATTAACAGTAAAGCAAAATGTTCATAGAACCGCCACTGTTTTGACTTCTTGTGTTGTAATACTGAAGCGGACTGTCTTTGTGAATGGGAGGACTATGTATCTTTCATTTTATAATGTTTTTTTTTCCTGATGGCATGTAAGGAGACAATACATGTTAAGATGTAAGTCTGTTTCTTTACCTTGCAGAAGTCATTCTTTTCCTTCGGTGCTTTAAGACTGCATTTTAGTGAGATCAAGAGTATCTATGTCCTGGTGAGCAATATGCTAATAATTAAATCGTGTTCACCCCATGAAAAGCACTTAGCTCTGTACCCAGTGGTGCGTGACACATCTCTACGATGGCATGCTTATGTGCAACGCATTTCTGCCGGCTGGCAAAGTACTTCTTGTGTTTTGAAGAAGGGTCTCATCATTAGCCCTGGTGAACATGTACTTCAGGCTTATGAAGGTTACTTGTCCTGTATACCTAATGTACAATAAACACCTATAGATTATTATAGTGGTTGTAATTTAATTAAGGTGCCGTATCCACATAGATGGAGGCATATCGCTTCTACAGACAACTCACCAGCAAAGAAGAAAATGTTAAAGCAAAACATATTCGCTGTTTTGCTAGAACAAGATATTGATTTAAATATTTGCGTGGAAGCAAAGCAGACCCGTGAATCATCATGGAAAACCCAGCACACACGTTGCATGTGTCCGTGCTGTGTATTGACTGAGTGGTATTGATCATGGGTCAAAATTAAATAAATTCTCCTTAACATCTTTTTATGGGTTATATAGTTTCAGAGACTCGGACAAATTGTGAACGATTACCTACCAGCTTTGTCTATATAATATAGGTTTACTCACCATTTGACCTCAGTATAGGCTGCACTATGTTCGCCGTATTCACTTGTGTTCTCTGTGCTGTTTTGGTAGCCGTCTCTTATAAATAATAGTTTACTTACCACTTCTCCACTAGATTGTATAATTTGAATCGGCACGTTCTGGTTCCTTCACAAGATGCACAACTTCAGGCTTCAGGAGCAAAAGCGATAAAATCACAGCTATTGGTATAAGTATGGAAAAAAAACAAACCTGAATACAATTATTAAACCCCGTATTAGTTTCGATCAGAACGCAGCGGCTTAATATTGAACATTAATCACTGTTGGCTGAGAGATGCTGGCCCTGAGTAAGGCCCAGCCCTGCACCTCGCCGGTGTCACGGAGAAGCTTCCTAATGCTTCATTTAAAAGCCCTCTTCTCTAATTCATCAAAGGCCAGCAGACTTGCTGTGGAGACAGCAGGCAAATTACTTCTGCTTCAGTTCCGCTAACCTTGGCCACACCAAAAAAAAAATCCCCAGCACTTATATGAACGTGTGCATTAACTCTGAAGGTTACCGCTCTGATAAGAGGTGCGTGTAGCTCTGTACATGTGTAGACGTTTGCTGCTGTTATGCACATTGTCGCACTATAATGGTATTTGTTGATACATTGTTTATATAAACAGATCCGGTATAAAATGTTAGGACATGAAATCCTTCAGTCCTTCTTTTTTCTTCTCTTGCTTCCAGTCAGGGTTGCCACCAGAAATCCTGAAGCCCTGGGTCCTCCTGAGCTGTCCCAACCCATTCTTCTCTCACCGCCCCTGCCTCATCCTTGAAATGTGGCCACCAGGCCCGAAACCTCGCAATGAGGTAGCAATCCCACCGAACGGAGCCCCAAAGCCAGCAAAGCCTCGGGTGAAGGCCACGGGGACCCAGTTCCTTATAGCATACTACTGGAATATCATCTTTAGTTGGACTTACAGGCGTTTTCTTTGATTCTTGAAGCAATTTTTGTTTAACTGTGAATGACTATGTAGCGTTTGAGAACATCTACATGAATATTGCACTGAAATCTAGTATTGGATGACAAATAAGAACCATTTGGCCCATGTAGTCTACCCATTTTTTTTCCTACTGTAGAGATTCCTTCCTTACTCCATCCTTGGGCTCAACTTAGATGAAGGATAGCCATATGTCATACATGTTTACATTCTCAGGAGGGTGACCCTTGTCTCCCAGCACCTTCCTAGCTTTCCCTAGAAAACAAAATTAGTGAGCATTCTGAAAGTTGAAATTAGGGTTGTGCCAGAGGGTCGAATCAATATTTTTGCTGTATCTTTACAATTGCATGTAGTTCTGGGGCCGAGTTCACAGACTGTAGCGTGCTGGCTCAGGAAAACAGTAGCCACGTCTTCGTCTTGTTGAAATCCTCAGATTTATTGTAATGAATTTCTAAATCCAGCACACAGCAGCCTTTTCCTACCAGTCGGTTTCCCACTTGCACATAGGCATGCCTCAGAGACCGCCTATAAATCACCCATCGTTTATCAGAAGAGTTTTATTTCTCTCAAGTAAAATCTTTAATGTGAATAAAATGTCCCTTTGTTTAGTTTTCCACTTCTGTTCTATAAATACGGGTGTTGGTGTATAAATTGTTGCTCGCAGTAATTTCCTTCTAATTAAAAAGAAAAACCGTTCTGCTGTGTACATATATCCAATGTAACACGCTATTAATATTTATACGCTTTGTGTTTATCACCTTCTCCCTCGTTTCCAGTCGGCTGTAAAATGCCACAACCTGTTTCAGTGAAGAAAACCCGGGAACATGGAGAACGCTTCACCCTAAAGCCTACCCTCTACACCTTATCTACATAATACAGATTATGAGGAAGAAGGGGATAGAACGCCAAGGTCTCCGGAAGGGGGTTTTGATCACCGCCATTACTTGGTACCGTTAATAGGACCCAGTTCTTTGTGCTGTATGTAAATTGGGAGCAGAGCGGTGATGCAGGTCCCACGCCATAGTCCCCAGATTTAAGTGGGCCTGCTAATGACATTAATATATTACCGGCCACGTTTCAGAGTATTAAAAAGGCATATTTGAATAAGAGCCCTTAATGCGCATGATAGCAGTGATGCCCCTGGAAATGATGCGGTGCCTTCCTTGCAAATGCCGCCATAACACCGGCAAGCCGAACATTGCAGGGGGGTCTAATGAGACCCTCCTGTGGGAACTCATGCGCAACAACGCTGTAACTGGTTGGTGATGAGTATCCCATTTGATGGACACATTAGCTGGGGAACCTGTTTACACTATTCTCCGGCCACAGTTCACAAAGCACAAGTGTGCGACAGAATTCAGTTTGTAACATCATTAAACACTCTTGTAAATGTCAGTCCGCGAGGTTTGCAGAACACTTTCATTTACATCCGAGGGATGCCACTGCGCAGAATAATGGGGAATACACGCATCCACACGCTAACAATTACACTTCCAAGTGTTTATTACGGACACGAGGATAATAGCATGTTGTCCGGCAATCACCTTGTATTTAATGCATGGATACAGCACGCGTTTTATTCCTATACGTTATACCGTGTAAGTAATAAAAGCCTTAATATCTTCCATGGTTGCTGCTGCTTCTCGGTATTTTCTGCTCGAATCGTAAAGGTGAAGTATACATGACCGTTTAAAACAAAAACCATTATTTCTGTATTTGACTTCCCAAGCAGTTAAAAATAGGAGTGAGGAAAAAGTCATTAGAGATGAAAAATATCAATAAAGGTTCTGAATGTGCACTGAGTTCATTATCACACCCCTCAAAAAGTATATATTAGATGGCAAAAAGCAAAAATCTCAGCCCAGTAATTTTCAGTTTAAATACTGGTACGGCCGAATTCACAATATGGATTTTACATATAAGTGGACTGTATATAATTGTATATCTTTATAAGGGTCCAGATAAGCAAAGGTCATCAGTAACGGGCACACCAGACAAATGCTTGTTTTAGGCTGTATAATGAAGATCACCGTAAAACTCTTAAAATATTAAACCCTCATAGGGAAGCACCAGGCATTGTATGTACTTTCCTGCATATATCTGTATCTCCTTTAAATCGCCATTTTTATACCCCCTTTGCAAATGCATGAAGGTATTGGTGCAGGAGATGCATCTGGTTGAATGCGCTATCGCTGGCTCGCGTAATAGTTCAGGGGGTCTTATAACACCCTGTGTGTACGGAAAGCACTTAATTTCAATGGGAGCAATTTCCTACCACTGATTGGTTCCTTTGGGCTGCCAAAACAGCACACAAACAGGTCAACAGGGGAGACTCACTTTGGCTCTGGAGCTGCAGCTTCTCCTGAAGGTAATTTTTTTTTTTTTTCCTTTCAGATATACTTAGAGTACTTTATGTATTTTCCTTGGTGGAGCAGCATGATGCATTATGGTGTCCTCTTAATGGTCCATCACAAAGATTGTTTTGCAGAGAGTCACTAATGGTGGTGACCAAATTATTTTAATAATGGTCCTTATAAAACGTATTACTTGTCGGGGTAAAGATACTGTGAATGAAATCAGTTGTTTAAGAATGAATTCAGCTGTGATACAAAAATCAGATTAAGATATGGCATAGGCTTACACTGTTTAGACCTGAGAATCTGCCTGTTTGCTTGTGGTTATAGTCCATTCTGTGCGGGTTACTAGCCCATCTGTTTCAGTTGCACAGATCATGTGATCACATTCACCATTGGTATGTTTTTAATGCCCACAGACCTTTATTAGTTGTACGACCACAACTCTGGGTGACTGACATATTCTGTTAACCGCTAAAACTAACTGGGCAGGATAGGGTGCAGCCATGATCATAATTGTGGTGCTATATGCCATTATTTTATTTATTTTGACTAATTGTTTTATATCTGGTTCTACTTTGGGGGGGGGTCTGTTGATCTTTTCGGACCAACATAGAAAAAAATATAGTTGCATAGTTTGAGGGCCCTCGGTGTTCTCGTTTCAGATGGTATATTTACCTGCAAGTTGTACCAACGCACCAGTGACCATGCTCTCGAGAGATTGTAATTTCTTTTTGCTTATATGTTGAATTTGTCAGCGTTTATCCATTCCTCGTTTCGCAGTACTATTGTGAGGGTGTCGTATGGCTAAGGGTCCTCAAAATGATGATGTTACTGGCTCTGCCGTCTACTGTACTTTCTTTCCCATGACCTGTACCGATGCCCGCTCCCTCCCGCTTTCTTCTGCACACACCACAGGTCTCTGGAAACCTTTTAGCAAAATTGTTGCCTTAAAACTTGCAATAAAACTTAATGGTCTGTCCTTAGTGTGAAATGAGGAAAGGGGGAACAGCGATTCCTTCTGTGAACCAACCGAGCAGGGGCAGCCAGCAGACGTTCTACACATTGAAGAGGAGGTGGAGATGTCAGAATATTAGCCGACGGCCCTAGGAGCTTAACTGTGTTCCTGCCGGCGCATGCACTCGTTTCACCCGTAGACAGCTGTCTGTCGGTTTGTCTGTTAAAGTCAGTCTTGATTATACACACTTTTTCATTTTGAATGTCTTATTTTCACGGCTGCGTGATTCCTGATGACTGGCGATAACTCTGGCACGCATCAAAATCTTAGATTTCCAAAGTTCCTGCTCGTCGCGTACCACTAATCTGATAATACTTTTGTGTCCATCGTTGCCATTTGGGTAGATTTCATCAGAACAACGATTTAGCAAAAGAAATAATGTGTAGCATGCGCAATGTAACAATAGTCGAGAGATAATGCAGAGGCATATTTATGCAGGTGGCTGCTCTGATGGTATGCACCAAAGGTAATTTTGGTGTATGTTTGGTATATATGTTGTAGAATTACATAGCGTACTGAATTGTAAAATGCAGGCTTTGGGAAAGAGGTAGATCTGCTTTAAAAGGAGAGCGGATGCGTGGATTTTGTTTATTCCATCATTTATTTAAATCGGAATTTCCTTAATACACAAACAGTGTATTTGCTTTGGGGGAAAAATAACCTAATTCTCATATTCCATGAATGAATGAGTTCATTGTGCCGTGTATTTTGCACTCGTAAAATGTACGTGTAGATACTCCTTTGGATTGCAGCCCCTTCCAGGACCCTCGCTACGTGTACCGAAACGCCAAGCCCCATTAATTGTCAGTTACATTATACAGAGCCGTAGTCGAGCTTGATCATTCCGGGTCCAAATGCTAAGGCTACAAAGGGCTCTGTGAATTTACAAATATGTACATGTCAAATGATCTAACTGTGCCGCGGGCAAACACTCGTGTTTTATTCTGAATTATTTGCATTTATCCATGGAGTTGCATCTGAGGACACCTGTTATCAGCATCTCTAAAATTAATTTAAATTATTAAGGACTTAGATATTCTGAGATCCGTCTGTTGGGGTAATATGCATTCAGCACGTATTCCACTTTGTTGTTGTTTATGTTCAATTCTATGAAATCTTTAATGTTGTTTTTGTATATGACTGTATGTGTTTTGTTTTGTTTTTTTAACTCCTCTACCTGTATGGTTTCTTCTTTAATATGTCCACATAGTCATTGCCTGGGGTGTTAATGCTATTAGCTGTCATCATGCTTAACCATCACCATCAAACACAATATTATTACCGATCCGTCTTGAGCCATGCAGCAATTAAAAACAAGAAAGAAAGAGAGAGAAATAAACCTGTGTGTTGGCGGAGCAGTATGGAATCCACTATTTCCCAGTACCTTTTATACTATGCTTCCTGCTGGTATAAAGGTTAAGTATTAAATGAAATGGACTGGTTGTCATTATTCAACAAACCCATTAATGACCACCCTCTCTCGCCCCCAGTCCTCCAATTTGCTGCTGGAACACGGTTTGTCATCTCTGATCGCTATCGCCTATATAGTGCCAAATGGGCTTTATGACTACTCTGGCCGTCGCCCCCGCCTCCCGCTTAAATGGTGGGAACTGGGAAGGCGTAATGGCTAAACATAGCTTCTAATGCTCCAGGCATAGATCCGAGATTATTCTGGCCTGATTATAGGGCTGTAGGCTGTTCTTTTGAAGCACTCAATTTAAAGATACAACTTATTTAGCATGCTTTTTATAAATTACTTCGCCTCTTCCCTTTATTTCCCCACCTTTTTGCGGTAGAAGGTGGCAGAAAATTGTGGCTTTATGTTCTGGTATAAAATAATAGAGAATTTATTTTCTTGGCCTTATCTGTGAAATATCAGTGAACTGCTTTATGACTCTGGCAGGATAACTGGACGTTAGAATGTCTGACATTAATTCCCCTGTTGCAAATGATTGGAATGCTTTCCGTAATAAAAGTATCTTTGCTTCTTCTGCCAGTCGAACAGGTAGTTTTGAGGGCAATGCTTTTAGTAAAAAAAAAAAATAATAATAATTTTGATATTAATGACTGGCCAGGTAGGTTGCATTTATTTGTGCGATGAAATGTGTTAGTTTCTTTTGCACTGTGTTCATGAACCGAACAGAACGGCTACCCAGGTGAAGCAAGGTCAATGTATTGGTTCTCCAGCAGGTTGATCTTGGGGACCATGGTTTCTCCATGGCAGTGGTTACCAACCCACACCTGAAGGCACACCAACAGTCCAGGTGTTAAAAATCCCTTAAGGTCTTGGTTGGGAACCATGTTTCAGAGCAATAAACATTTCTCTCTAGCAATAAACATTCCTCATTAGATACAGTAAATCCTTTTTATTTATGGACTGGGTATTTGTGAATTTGCATATTACAACTCGTGGTGAGATCGCAGTCATTCAGCGACATATACAGTAACTCACGCACCTTACTAACTAAGCCGCTAATGTAACGGAGGCACCTGAACGTCTGCATCGCCAAGCCCCTCGCCCCCGGCCATATACCAGCAGGCCATGCTCAATCAGTCCCTGCTTGTTGAGTGGGAGAGCTGGTGACTTCCCCTTCCTCAGGAAACAAAAGCAGAGGTACAACGAAAAAAGTGTGTATATCTTATGCTGTATATGTGTGTGTGTGTAATAATGTATATATATTGTGGTATGGTGTGTGTGTGTAAGTATGTGCGCAAGCATGTATGTAACTGTGTATTAGTATATGTGTATAAGTAGGTTAGTATGTGTTTGCGTATACTGCATATAATCGTTTGTTCTTTTAAACAGAAACACACACAAAACTAGGTATTGTATTTTGTCAGTTGAGGAAAATGTTTTGACCTGAGGATCACAGGACCCTAACCCTACGTTTCTTATAGAAGCAATGATTCAGTACTTGCTACAACCTTATAGAACATGTAATGGACCCTGGACCTCGGATGCCTTTTATTAAAATTATTGCAATGCAATTTTAAATTGATTTACAGGGGTTAAATCGTACTAATTTTGTATTTTCACTTCTGTCTCTAGTATTTAGTTTAAGGACAAATGTGAGACCAAACAATGCTGAGCTATTAGCAAGTAAAACTCAAGTGTCTCTAGTAGCAGATTTATTTTAGTTATCTAGAACTGACATCAATCGCATAAAGACTATTATCTGCTATAATGTAATATACTTTTCTGGAAGTATACAAGCATTGAACTTGGACCTTACATGGTGGATGTAGCCTCTGGGATCCACGTTGTCCACCCCAGTACATCAAGGTAAATCGGTTTTGAAAGAAAAGGGCAAAGCCCAGTACCCCTTCCACCCCAGGACCTAATTAAAGAGTACATTGTAGGCTGCATACCATAATGCTCTTTCCTTACCACTGGACTTGGTTCTCTATATGACCCTGCAGTGTATCGTTATTTGAATTGAGATATAATAATAAGCTTTAAATATCCGGATAATGAGAAGCGGGATTCCCCATTAGGTACAATCTCTTTGCTGCCCTCGGCAAACTCGGTCTTCGCTGTCTCTGCCCCACTCGTAATGTCTTCTCTTGTATTGCTGCATTTATTTGAGGGTATGGAGAAAATTGAGACCAAAAAACGATGTGCTATTAGCAAGTAAGACTGTGTTATCAGTGGCATTGCTTGGATGTATTAGATTGAAGATGATAAACGTCAGTGTGTATCAGCAAGAAGGCAGTGTTTGTGTCTGATCCGGCGTGTGTTTCTGTTCTTATCTGCTCCACATTAAAGCACTTGCTGTTTTCCTGAAGGATCATACTCAAGTTTCCAATAAACACATCCGCCAATATGAAATAAAAAGATCACGGGTACCCGCTCAGTCATGACTCTGATACAAATCGGCTTCTACGGCGCGCAATGATTTGAGTACCTGGCAAATGGTCACAATAGCAGCATTTGATTGGAAAATAATGAGCACTAAATACATCCCTTAATACCTGGATAATTATGTGATTTAATCTTTACTTGTTAAAAATGGATGTGTAAAACCAGAGACGAGGACACGTAACCACGTTTTTAACGTGTTGTATTTAATAGAAGTGGCCTGTGATTGGCCCCACATGCGAGGCATTGGTATAGCTGACGTATAGAAGATGCAATGGACACATTGTGGGACCGGCTGAATGAACTGCAAGTCAAGTCCTTACATAGGGCAGAAAGTGAGCGAGGCAGGGGAATAAAAGTATTCAAAGGGGTTTGTATCAATCTGTTTTCAACAGGGACTGCATGATGGGTTTTATCAGCTTGGGGGGAAAGGGTGCCAAGAGCCTATATGACTGGCATCACTGCATAATCCGGGACTCAAGATATACTGAGAGCCGTACTGAACCCACAACACAGACCCTCCATGAAGCAACGTTGACTAGTGAGCAGGACTCGGTATCTAGAAGGTGTTCCTTATAGGCTGGGATATGTTATGGGGTGTATTAGAATATTACTGTTAATGAGATTCTCATTGGTTCGTGAAAAATGTGTGTGATGGTGGAGTATTCTGGTTTTGTGTTAAATATATAATTTGATCTGGTCTGAATAACGCTATAGTGAAGTCCTCCTAACACAGCCTCTGATTGAATCTCTTGCCTCAATGCGTACAGAGTTTGGAGATCGTGTTCCTATGTCCTACTATTCATGTGTGTTGAGTATTTGAGGTGTAACCGGCCTTAGTTAAGCTAATGATGAAACGTGGTGGTTGTGTGTATTGCTGAGCTTGGGGGGATCATCTCTTATTGATGCTATTTCTTTATGGCCTGTTAATCACGATCTGATAAAAGATGTTTGGAATTAGGATTGTTGGTATTTTGCAAGGATGTAAAAGTTTGTCTGGGAAGAAGAAAAAGAAACACTGTCTACAAACTTGTTGGTGTTTTATGTCATATGGATGGCTATGTAGAGCATAGGGCTAGACAAATCCCATGAGGCAAACAGTCCAAAAGACTTCTACTGAGGCCTATGTTTTGCGCTCTTATATTAATCTCTATGGATGCCCCCCCCTTTAGTGGCTTCTAATATGTTTCTGACCCCTGAAGTCTGTCTCTTCTCACCACATTCTTGTATGTCTTCCAGCTCTATATTCCCTTCTATTACATTGTGTAATTTAGCTGTCTAAGGAGTTAACATTTTCTAAATTTTATTCTTTTATTTTGAAATTGCTCTGGGACTTATTTTTTTGCCAAATAACTTTACTTGCACTCATGCCCTTATAATATACATCATTTATCACACTTCCTTATGTCAGCGCTGTATATTCCCTGCTGGTCTCATGTTCCCATTTCTTGTCCGTAGATTCACATCGGCAAAGACCGTGGTGATGGGAGATGTGACATACGGAGCGTGTTGTGTGGATGATTATACAGCCCGGGCGCTGGGAGCTGACTTTCTGGTACATTATGGGCACAGCTGCCTCAGTAAGTATCACTTTCTCTTTTGTTGTCAACGAGGCACAGACTTTAAAAACTCAATCAGGCCAACATTGCCACTGAAGTTATGGATGCTGTACTTGTTTAACCCATTTTGTTTATGAGGGCTAGACTTTGTGTTGCAATGCTGTTTTCTTCCAGCTTCAACTCAATGTCTTTGCTATGACCCTACAAAGTTTATCTTGCAAGAAGGGTTGAGCTGGGCCTTTTAAATCATAGGTCTGTCACCGGGGTATCTTTTAAAGGATTCTTACTGGTTTAACTATGCATTTTATACAGGGCCAACCAACTTCTTGCAGGAGACACTCACTTAGGGTTAGACTTTCATTAAGCATAGTGAAGTCAAGGAGGTGTAAATTCACCCACTGATACCCATTTTAGAGAATGGATAAATGAGGATCACTTTGAAATTACGGGGAAATTACCCTGAGTCTCTAACAGTGGGGATGAGAGGCGACTCCTTATGGGCAAAGTCTTAGAAGCCACTTTATCAATCCCCAGTCGTGTCAGTCAAATAAGTCAATGTAAGCGCTCTTTGCAGTAAATCCTTAATTGCACCAGCTGGGAGTAATGTATCTGAATGCTCCCCTTCTTTTTTGTGGATTGTGTTGGCTCAGGGGCTGTACTAGATTAGGGATAAGCCATTCTGTATTTTCCTTAGCTGAATACTGTGCTGTTAATTTAGTAATAAATCAGACAGGACAACAGAACTAACTTTCTTTACAGGCGGCATCCTTTATTAGGGTTAAGAGACTGACACCTTTGAAATGCGATGATCTAATTTTATAAACCTGTGTATCATGCTCCGAAACTCATTACTGAAGCAGGGGATTTATGTGCGGTTCAGAAGACCTGTGACATACTTTGAACAGGATTAGACTGTGACACATTTAAAGCCTTACATGGTGCCCCTCCTCAGCTTAAACTTCTTCAGATTCATCAACTGATCAGGTTCCTTCACAGGCTTCCAGCAGCTTTCAGATGAAGCTGATGCTGGCCTTCTCTTTGACTACATATCTTGCTTCAATTTAAAAAGTCCCGCAAAAATCCCTCAGGTTTTGGTATCTTGTCCTCTTGAAGTGTTTTCTCAGCTTCTTCTATAATGTACAACTCATTCTTCTTCTTTGTTGGACACCACACCCTACCTATAATTCAGGAAGCCCAGTGGGTTACTTTCTTGCTACACTAAAACTACTTATAAGTACAAGAATGTTCCACCAGTTACTTTGTTACCTTTTTATTATGTTTGTAAAATACACCGAAAGCTGATTAGAAATTTATCTTAAATTTAATCTTAAATTTCTTTAATATTACTCTCAAGGATATGTTGTCCTGTTTTTAGAATCCTATTTAGTTACCCTGCAGGGTACAGATCCCTGTTGGCATATTTTAGCTTGACAGTGCCCTAGGCCACTTACCCCTATGGCTGCAATCTGAGTTCTGGGAAATAACATGTCCTGTGCTCTGCGTTTTCAGGATGCACAGTAATGAGTAAGTTTCATGTGGTGGTTTTGCCAACTAGGTGCGTGGTCTTCCAGCGATGTGTATGGGTCAGTTACAAGGAAGATCTCTTTCCGTGGAGCAGTGGTGTGCTGGGAAGACTAATTGCCATACCTGGGAACTTTTAGGCTGAGGCTACCCAGAGCCTCCCTTGCGGGATGCGGCCAGGACTTCCTGCTGAAAATGGGCATGTTTGGTAACGTTTGTGTTAGTGGGTATGTGTCTGGGTATGTTAGTGTGAGTCTGTATCTGTCTGGGTGTGTGAGTTTTTTTTATCTGCTATGTGTGGGAGAGAATCAGACTGGACAGTGTAGGAGTGAGGAAAAAAGGGCAAGTTGTAAAGCAGATGAAAGAATATTAAGGACAGGACAGATTAAATATATAATTTTTAAATATAATTTAAACATTGATCAACTGGTGCCTTCAGAATACCCCGTGAGTTGGTTAATTAAGGGGATATCCAAGCCAATGCTTCTCTATAACCTCGTAAAGACGGGTTTGTGAACATTAATTTATATCCCAGCACCTTTAATAAACAGAGTTACACTCAATCCGATTTATAACAGCAAAGTGTCCAGGTGTTTTAGTTACCGTGGAAACCCCTAGTGGCGATTCTGGTTCTGTTCTCCTTATTTGTGTGTGATAAGAACATCTGAATTATTTAAGGAAAGAAGAAGAGGAATTGAAAACACAGGGAATACACAGTTTTACAGCAGTAAACACAGACGCCTCTTTATCAAGATTTGGAAAAATAGTATTTTGTTTGTTATGATTACCGTTAAGTGAGAACGGTAATCATAACTTGAGAACAGTTTAGAAATAGTCACAGACTAGAACGAAGAGGGTAGGTTGTGTCTCTGCCCTTTGTGTACAGCGCTACGGAATCTAATAATTATGGCTGGAGCCTGAATTTGACCCGTTCAGTACTTGAGCGTAGAACCGTAAAATGTGTAGGAATTTTAGGAGCCTTTTGGGTAGGGTACTGCTTTCCTCCAAAAAAAAATAAATAAAAAAACAAGAATTTTAAATTATAATTTAAATTCTAAGTTTTAATAATTGTAAATAAACACCTTAGGAAATGGTCCTCCTAAAAGTTCTGTTAAAGGTCCTGTTAAAGTGTTGAAAGGTATGAGACGTGTTATTATTATTATTATTATTATTATTATTATTTATTGTTTTATATAACACCATCAAATTCTGTAGCACTGTACGATGGGTGGACAGGACATAACAAGTAGTATGTAACATAACAGTGTTGCAGGTTTCTGCAGCAGTGACCGTGTTACTGTTTCCACTTCATGCTTGACTTCACCTCGTACAGCAAATGTCTCCGGCAGTCATTGTTGGCCCTTGTGGTTTTCCAGGTATGAAGAGTGCTTTCCTACCTAGCACACAAAGGGTCCAAGCCCCTCTCCCTGAGCTGCATACTGCCCTCTTGTGCTCCCTGATAGTACTACACCCACTATTTTTCCCTTTCTTAACCCCAGGAAAATCTTTGGGTCAATAACTTTGATTCCGCAGGGTGATCGATATGTCAGTTGTAGGAATGCAGCTTCTCTTCGCTGACTATTCCTCTTCATTACTCGCCCCCATGGGTGACATCCATCACCAGCGGACAGCTGGTGTCACACAGGAATAAACTTGGCTTTAATCCATCTGCTGCCTTCTCTTCGTCCATTAAGTGACATGCCTTGTCTGTTCTTTCTTGTTCCATCTCTGCAGCTTGACCTCTGTCTCTGTTTGTCCAGGAATAGGGTGCACGGACATAATGATATTGTGATTGACCGGTCCTTGTATGGCAATAAAGAAAACCTATTTAAACCACAAAATCTGTATGTCCATAGAGCCCTCTTCCTAGGATTTTTAGGGTGACTGCACGTGTGCCTGTTACCGCTTTCCTTGACGGAGAAGGATTGCTTCAAAGCTCTGTTGGCCCAAGGCAAGACATTCTAATAGCACCCACTTCCACCCCAACCATTAATTCTCCCATCAAATCAATTTTTATCACCTCCCGGAGTAATCTTCCCTATGTCAAGGCCCATATAGTACACTACAAACAGTATAGAGATATGCATGATGTAGCTCTATAGTTACCATCAGTATATAGATACGAGTCTACGGCTTGAGCAATGTGACTTGATAATGTTCACATTTTACATAAAAATAAAACTTAATAGATGTTTTTGAGATGGCTTGACTTTGGGGTGTGTTACCAGTGTGGTATCGCTTTCTTTAACATGTTTACATTCATACATAAGTCAGCAGGAACATTCCAGTCTTTTCCCATGTGACTGCTCCATATGTAGAACTCTCCTCTGAGAATTACGAGGAATTGAGGTGAAAAACAAAACCAAGATTTTCTGGACATCCCAACATGATCTCTATCGAAAATGGCTTAAACAAGTTCATTCAACGCAATAATTTACCTAAATCCTGGTCTTTGCAGTTCTCAAGGACGGGAGTTTAACCCCGCTGGTTTGGAAATATGACCATGGCTTTACACACTGGCTGCCGCATGTCTTTATCAGAGAAAAGGCTTTTCTTGGCTGTTGATCGAGTGCGACGACAAACCCCTCTAAGGACTCCCACAGGTCAGGTGTAGCTCTGCGGGGGACGATGGCTCTGCGGAGTTGCTGTGGAGTGGCCCATGTCAGCTGTCAACCTCATGAGTGCTTTGTTAAAACAAAACGAAAATGGAAGGATGGTGCGTCCAGGAGCGCGATCGTCTGTAGGGCTGCCGCCAAGCAGTATTGTACCAGCAGACTGTAGTAAGATGCAGCTAATAGACTAAACTATTCTGATGCACGGCTTCCAAAAACCTTTCTGCCGCCCGTATTACCGACGTGGTCATGCCTGCTGACAGCAGCTTACTTCTTGGGAGATCACGCATATAAGACATGGGACTTTAGGTATGCACCCTAATGATGTGCTACTTCCCATCATATGAATATATCCGGTCTGTCATATAGCAGAGGCAAAAAGCGGAAGCAAGTGTTAGCGGCTTGGTGTTTTAAATACTGTCCTTTTATATCTTGCCCACACTCCGACAGGCACTTATCATTAATATGAACGGATATATATATATTTATATATATATATTTTTTTTTTTCTTCCATTTCGTACTGCCTCTTTTGTCGCTCATTCCATGTTACTCTGTCGGTTTACCTGCAATCTATTCAATATTGTTTAAATTTCAGTGTTTTCCCCCTCCTTTTAGGTTTGCACCACAGTCCCTCTCTTAATCGTCATCTCTCATTGATGTTAATTTTTCACTTACTGTTCTTCTCTCCTGTTTTCCTGTCTGCCATCTCCCACCCCCATGACCCCCTCCCTTATCGCGTAGCCGTTGCCCTTTCCATCTCTCTGGGGGTACATTGGGCAGGATTCCCAGTCTGTGTGCGCTATGTTTCCCCCCAGTAGAAGCCGAGCTGTATCTGGGCCCGTCTGAGCCCCACTCGGCTCTCTAGGCATTCTGGTACTCTGTATTCTGTTGCCATGGAAACTGCCGGCATGTCCCAGATGTGGCGAACTTTGAAGTCCGAATATGATGGAATCATCCCAAAAATAACCAAAAAGCAGAAGGGGGGGTGTGGAAAGGGGAATAGGAAGAGAAATATCTACAGACTTAAGGTGGATTTGTTTTGCAGCAAAATACTAGACTTGCATGAATATATAGACTGAATATATTTATTTTTTCTGAGCATCTGCTGTTTTTAACTGTTTTTTAATCTTATAAACACTAATGAATTAAACATATAATGTGTCGGCAGATAAGAACCGTTCGGCCCGTCTAGTCTGCCCAATTTCTGAATGGTTTTATTATCTGGCCTAATCTTATATCTAGGGTAGCCTGATGCCTATCAAATGCATGCTTAAACTCCTTCACTGTATTAACCTTTACCACTTCTGCTGGAACCCCATTCCACGCACTCACCACCCTCTCTGTAATGTAATACTTCCCGAAATTACTTGTAAACCTCGTCCTCTAATTTAAGACTATATGTCCTCTCGTTGCGTTACATACGCGCCTGAAACCTACGCAGATCTCATGGAACAGGAGAGAACTGCGGCATTCCGTACACATGATACCTAATAAGACACTGGACTAGCATGTATAAATACATCAAGCATGTCATACACGCTGCTAACATGAAATGCATTTTTTATGTTGGCAGAACTGTAAATAAGTGCACAGTTTCTGTTTAACCCTTTGACTGCCAGAAGGACTGCCAAGAGTTAAAAAAAAAAAAAAAAATTCCAGGATATGGTACTTAATCTATGGAACCTGATAAGAAATAAATGAATGGCTTAAATCTTTGCAGGTTTCGTCGTTTGTCTATCTTGTTTCGTTTAGGAATAATCTGGCCACATTTCGTCCGGGAGCTGGGCGTTAATGGCGGCAGATAACACTATTCATGTCTTCGTTACCTTTCTATTATATACGTGAGTTTTAAAACTCGGCACAGTGGACGCTCTCAGGTTTCAGCTTTCAAAGAGCAGCCATTCCCTAAGCCACGGAAATGTTCATTTCATAACAACAATAAATCGTTCATTTATTATTTAGAGTTTTCAGCATAGGTCACCCGTCGAATGAATGCATTAGCAAACGGGGCCCCTGACCCTCAGAGCTTGCACTCTGTTTTTAATAGACCCTCCATCTGTACACATTACCGTTTTTCTACGTTTATTTGCCTACTGTCACCGAGACAGGCCATGTATAACCTCTTGCTTTCTACCCCGTAGTCCCCATCGATGCCACGCACGGCATTCGGATGTTGTATGTCTTTGTGGATATAAAGATTGACACGTCACACTTTGTGGACACAATTCGCTTTAACTTCTCGTCTGGATCATCGCTCGCTTTTGTCAGCACAGTCCAGTTCGTGTCCGCACTCCAGGTAATCTGATGAGCTTCATTTTTTATGTTTTAAAGGTGCTGTTCCACTTTTACCCCTGGGTTTAATACTTTCTTAAAATACATAACACGCATCTTTCCTATAACTGTTAAATACCTTTCCCAGATATAATTATTTAATCGTGTAATGTGTAAAGATGGAGGGTTTGCCTAATACATCATTTTTCAGGGAATGCTTAATTATCATGTGATAAAGGGTCTGGGTGTTCTTTTCTTTTGATAAAAGAATAAAATAACAAATATACTAAAGTTCATGTGCTTAATACACTGGTTTGATGAATGATCTGTCTAAGTGGATCAGCACTTTTAAATGTTTATGGGTTACAGTATAATACAGTTGTTTCTAACTTACGCCATTGGAGATTTTGGGGTGAGTATGTGTGGCAAACTGCTCTTTAGAATTCTGAAACCCCTATGGCTCTATATTTTCCAGTGGTCAGTCATACATGAACTATTGTTAATTCAAGAAGGAAATGTAGTCAAGTATATGATGATGATTTCTGGTGGTCCCAGATCTCAACGCGTTTCCAAAATGTCCACAGTCTGCCTTTTTCAACAAAACTTTTGTATTCTTTCTGTTAAAATAATTTGAAACCTAAATAAGCATTTTGTACAGACTACGTAAGAGTAGACGGCAGCCATGCATTGTTTTTTAACCCCTCCTTTGTTGTTAATGCCGGGTAAAGTGATATAGTTGCCTTCTAATTCTCATTGATTGTGATAATGTGTAATGGATTCCTGTTTTAAGTGGAGGGGAATGGGTTAACGTGAATGCTGCGGGAATAACCCCTACTGTGCGGAGACAGAAACAAGTGCATAGAGTCCTTCACACGCGAGCCTGCCTCGCACTCCGCATATAGTGATTAATGTGGCTGTAAGGAATATTTGTTCAAGCCTTCAGAGGCAGCTCAAAACCAAATAAAAGGGGGCATTGAAAGACCTGGAAAAATGATCCAGGAGACAGTGGGGCCAAGCTTAGCCGAGCTCAACACGGCACCTTAACACCCAATCGCATCTTCAGACACTTTAGGGTGCACGATGCTGCAGCATTGTTTAGTAAATGAAGCCCCTCGTCTCCAAGTCTAAAATCAAATTATCCGATCAAATATTTCCAAGGATCTAGCCTTCTTCATCAGGGCCGAGTCTTCTTTGATATACCACAAAACAAATCAAATAGTCATGTGGCCTGTCAGAACACAAAGGTCAAAATCTTCCTTTATTTTTTTTTGAGATATACCGGTGTATATATATATATATATATATAGCTATGGTGAGAGAGAGGGAAATCAGTCCATTCTACGGTGTGTCATAGAGTCCAAGAGAAGAAAAATTGTCAGATGTGCGACCTTTCCAAACATTGAAAATTATCAGGATGCAACAAAAAACTAGAGAAAGGCCACCACTGATCTACCCGATAATGTTACATGAAAAAGATAAAGATTGTGTGAAGTGTAATATCGCTGATGAAGAGGATCTCCCACCTATATGTCCTCATGTTTTGTGTCAGTATTCCTTGGAAATTACACGTAATGGGTGGTTCTAATGTCCTTGTTGCGTAGGACCACAAGCCGGTCAAAAATAGTCTTATAGCCAGTCGTGGTAAATGATGTAATATAATAGAATCCATGGGACTTTTTACTTTTGTTGTGCTATAAAAGTTTTGAGCAGTAGTTTCAGGATGGCGGCACATTGCCCGGTGGCTGAGCTAACGTTGGGGTTTACTACGCTTATGAACCAGGTCAGATATTGCAGACATGCATTGTGCTAATAATGTGTCTTTTGCCTTCTCTGCCGGCAGCTACATTTAAAACATGCAGGTGCTTCTGGAAATTCAGAGTATATTTACTGCTGAGTGAATTTATTGCTGAGAACTCACATGAGTCCAGCAGGAAATAAGAATGAGGGTGGATATGTTTTCCGGCTCTCATTCTACACCAGTTTATGAAGTAGAGACAGCAAACTCCTCCCTGTCCATATGCCTGCTCAATTGTTATGGTCTTTAGTGTGGCGTGGTCCAAGTAACCTATATTGTCAAGTTAATACTTCTGCCACAACACAAAGTGACCCTTGAAGATGGTCACCAGAAAGTTTTGTTAAGTTGGGGTAAATATGAAGATAAAAAGCTACTAAAGGTAAATTGATTGTTGGTAGGCGGATGGAGATGGAAAGTTTGAGACTCTCCCGCATGGAGCTTACCATAGGGCTTGTTATTTAAAGTGTTGTCTGTTTTTGGCTGAGCTTGTCCCATACTTTGTTGTACACGGCACCTTTTACTTGAGAATCTCAAGGAGCTCTAACTAAGAGGGGAAAAAAGTCGACGCGGACTTCCTTACTTCCAGTGCCTACAAGAACACCAACATCTGGCTGAGCTGTGCTCCATAGTGTTTTCAGTAGTATCAGCTCCTGGGAGAATCTGTGATGGCTACAATGTGAAGCGATCTGGCTCGTTAGAAAATTCATACTGAAAATGATATGTATGCGGGTACAACCAAGCCAGTAACTGCCCCAAAGCATCGGTACCAAAAACGTTAAACCAAATCATTTAAAAGAGCATGGCTCAAGCAAGGAGGAGAAGCTCTCATAAGAATCAAATACTGTGTACTAATGATAATCTACTGTACAATTTATATAATATTTTTATTAAGGTTATTAAATTTCCACTATAGTTTAATGTAGGGCAGGACACGTGTGAAAAGTCTCTTTAAAACTTAGTGGTCGGCACCTAATGCTTTAAAATACGGTAGATACGCTTCTTGTGAAACTTTCCTTATTCAAATACTTAGTTGAAGTATTCCTATGTTTTGTTACACTGAAAGTAACTTTTCCACCGGTAGATTGTATTTATATATTTCTGAAATAATTGCCAAGTTGTGGCTGCAAAACAATGTTTTTTGATCCTTTTATTTGACAACGAAATGAATGAGCTGGTTCTACACCATAGTTTAGAATATAGCACATAGACGTGTTGTCTCTCGTCTTGCATATTGACTCGCACACCATATTTGCATCCTGTTAAGCTTTTCAGTGTGCTTAGCACCCCATATGGCTTTAAAATGATTAAAAGTATAATGTAACCCAACTAACCTAAACTTTGGAACACAAGATCATATCACTGTCCTGGCTTTCATGCAATCGTTGTGGTGGTGTCAGAACCTCACAGTATGGTCTGTTTGGGGAAATATGACTGGGCTGCAATGATGCCACTAAAGACTACAACTCGCCACTTTTGGCCAATATAACAGTTCAATAGAGATGAATAAAGATGGCGTTACTTAGCGAATGTCTATCCCGTGCGTGTTTCAATCCCCACGCTCTAGTAGAAGAATGCCATTAAGCTATTCTGAATGTAAGACGAGACCAAGGACTGATTGATGTTTCTACGTCAGGAAATGGGCCAACTAACATTGCTTCTTATCTGCCTTCAAATTCTATGTTAACAGGTGGGCAAAAGTTGGAGGAACACAATCTGTGTGCTAGCTGAATGTGCCGTACAGTGAATAACCTTTTAAGGGTTAATTATTGATGGTATCATTTCCTTTGTGCGGACAGAAATATCTCCGGTATCCTGTTTGGCGTTTCATGCACGCACTTGCCGTAATCATTGATTTTCATTATCTTTGTGAAATTTGGGGTGTGCTGACCCAAAAACCTTTTTTTTCCCAATAGTCCACAAGGCAGCACTGACCTGAAACGGCATTTGTGCGAGCGGTTACGGTTTTGCTTGTGTCCATGGAAACAATTCTTTTAATAGGTAAAGCCCTTGAACCTCTTCATTGATGTCAAAGGCCATATCTGTGCACAACATCCCTTGTTACTCTTCTGCCTCTGACCGATTTCTTGCATGCCTTCAGATGGTGGATTAAAAAGGACAGTTCTGGTACAAATTACTCAAAATTGGATCTCAGCCTTTACAATCTCTGCAGTAAACCGTGTTATCTGATTTAGTGGCCTTACACACAGCAGTTGTAGGTTGAAATAACAAGTTATTAGACCAGCATATTATCTGTCGTAAGAACCTCAGTGGCTTTATCTGGGACCTTTGTATTGTACGTGATCACTTTTGCCTTTTATTTCTGTGAAAGGATGCCGCCTGATTCATTTTAGACAATCTGTGGATAGATAAACTACAATCTGTGCTACGTACTTGTAGAGTTGAACTATAATAGGATTTTCCCCATTGCTGCCCCAGTCTAGTCTGATGCCATCATCTTGCATGTAAATTAGTTTATTAATATGCAAACAAAGCTTAATTGTCTATGTTCAGTTTGCGAATGAATGAGCACTGATTTCATTGGTGGATGGAGTTGCCATCGCGCCACTCCACTTACAACATTATGCTTTGATCACATGTATCATTTGCACAAATCCTGTGACCCACGTTAAAAAATAATTTTTAAAAAAAATTGCATTGTACACATAGCCAGACTATCCGAAGTTAAAAAGGCTGCCCAACGGGACTTGGAAGCTGTTGTCTGGACTCTTCCAACCAAAATCGGAATGGTTGACAATTATGTATGCCATATATATGTGGCACAGAATACACTGTATGATATATATAGATATATATATAGATATATATATTACAGAAGATCAACCTGAATCCTCTTTTTTTCAGTTGATTATGCATTGTTCCTTAAAAGGTATACACAAATAGATTTGTGTGGGTTAATGTTCAAAATATTTAGGTGATAGCTTCTTGTCAAGGGTCACAAGGTAGACACGTGGAATTATAGAGTTAAATTTCAGAGAAAAACCAGAAATCCATCAGTAAATTGTCCTGTCCATCCATATCTGTAACTGATCCTGTATTCGGAATCCTTGGCGACTTCCTTCTGCCTTGGCCCTGGTCAGAGTCGGAACATTGCTATTATTTTCTTGTTTATTTGTATGTCCTTCTTCATTGGTTTCCGAACTTGATGTTGACAAATTCTGACCTCTGAGCTGTAATCGTTCCAACGTAACTCTCTAACCCATTTTTCATTGAATAGCAAAGAAATTCCTCCTTCGTTTAATCACATAGGAAAAACAAAATCATTTTGAGCTTCCGTTGTAACATCTCACACGGAGGCAGTAAGGCCAGTTAAGTCCCGGTTGTCCTCTGCGCTTAGGAAATTAGAAGCCCCTTTGGAACCATTAAGGAGTTATTGGAAGGTCATGAGGATTCCCCTCTCCTATCAATGTTAGTGAGCATCAGGCCCACATAACAGTATGCTTTCCTTTTCTTTTTTCACTTAATGATTGCTTGCTAGTTGTATATGGCAGTCAGTATGTAAGAAAGTGAGCGATTCTTCATTTCCCTGCCGCCTCGGGGCATTCTATATTTTACCTATACGAGCACTTCCATTATCCCTCTGTTTTGTCAAAGGATGAGTTCTGTTATCTATTTTGAACAGCAATTGCAGAACTATCACAAAAAGTTGATTGATAGTCCTTGAATTCACTGGGCTAGCATGGGGAACAGAAATGGATCTGGAAGAAGAAATATGTCTGGGTTTAGGGACAGCGTTAAATTTAGAAATATGATACAGTAAGACGCATTACCGAGTTTGTGTTTGCTGGGAGAGAGGCATCTGCAGTCTGAAAGCCACTTTATAATTAGGTAAGAGAGATGCTTATTTCTTTATAACCCAGGTGTCATTTAGAGGCTCTTTGGCTGATGCTTTGATAGAATAAGTATAACTGAGTGACGCGTGTTTCCGGTTATTGTTCACTGATGAAAGGGCGGCTGATTATGTTTGAAAGGTATTTCTTATGATTACCAGGGAAGTATTTTTTAAGATTTAGTTCTTTCCTCTGGCCCCTAGACGTTAGCCTGTATTTCTCTTAAAACTGTTTTCTTCTGAACTTTCTACAGTGACGTTTTCTTTTAACCTTTTCTTCTTTTCTCTTTAAATAGGTGTTAGAGACATATAAGAACTGCATATCCTCCGACCATACTAATGGGGAGTGAGGAGATGCCTACGAGTAGACTTATCACACTAGCAGTTAGTGTTTAACTTGCGTTCCACCAGCCATTGAGCAAGATGAGTGGGTCCATGACCTCCACAGTATTTCCATATGGGTTTCCACAATAATGCTAATATGTTATAGATATACTATCTGAACCGTGTGGCATGTAAAAATCACCTGTCCGGTGTAGCATCACTCACTGCAGAGTTACCAAACTGCCTCTTGAAGCAATATTAGCACATGCGCCGTGTGTTGGGGTTTTCATAAAATGGGTTTCTATGGCCATTCTATTGAACTGAATTGGTCCTAAGTGACTTGTGACGGTGGTGTGGAATTTCAATGGTTTCATTGTCATAGTTGGTCTTACCCTTGGGTTATGTTGTTTCTCTCTCTCTCCTCAGGCTGCTTACCATGCCCTACGCTCCGAGTATGAATTGACCATACCGCAATGCAAGCCACTGTCACCGGGAGAGATTTTGGGATGCACGTCCCCGCGGCTGGAGAAGTCTGTGGATGCTGTTGTGTGAGTAACAATGTCGGCGTTCGTAAATTTAAGTAACAGTGGTGAAGAATTGTCACATGTAACCTACACCATTACAGAAAATAAAAACTATCCATCACATTTGGAAATCATTTAATGTTATTTCAGTGGTCTGTTTTTATGGTATTTAAAATTTGTTTAGCCGTTTGATGTCACCAATCTACCAAATCCTAGAGCCATAGTGCATTTCATGAAAATGAATGATGATTGCATTGAAATCCTAGTACCATACCAAGTAGAAAGCGTCTTATTATATGACGATGTTCTATGTGCACAATGCACAGGACACTAGCGATTGCTTATGTAATAGACATATATAACGCCAGACCTTTCACATATAGGACTATAGAAGAAAAAACATGCAATTTTTATATCCATGTTTAATGTTGTGTGTGTGTGTGTGTGTGTGTGTGAAGATTTAGGGTAAAAACGGCATTTCCTCTGTAATTATCAATACCCACATGATATCATTGGATTCCATAGATCTAAATATAGATGTATTTAAATGAGGGCACAGTGCAATTTACTGATGAATTGTATTGTGCCATGAACAAAATCTGCAGGGTTATTATAAAGTAAATGTTTCATTTCTTTTCCATTTAATACATATGTTTATTATCATAATGTTCAATAAGTGCAGCTCTTTTAATGCTTCAGGAATGGGATTTTTGTTAACTTTGGTTTATTGTGTTTCCAAACTTCAATCCAGTAATTTTCATTTAGATTTATTTTATGGTAGATTTGCATTGTAATTTAAAATGTGCCGACATATTTTGCAATGCTTTACAATGGGCCAGGAAGACAATAACAAATAATTATAACCTTAAAGTGCCTGAATACAGTAAGTAACGAGCACCCTGCTTCGAATTCCACTTTTAGATTGCTAGGTTTCAGCATGGCGTCTGGCTGCGTATATATTTCTAAAATATTTAACCAGTGGTGGGTTTTTTCGGTAGGGACTGTTCTTTCCTTGTATGTAAACCATGCTAAGAAGAAAAAAAAAATGTTTCTTGTCGATGACACGATCTTAGGACCGCAGGATAAAAAAAAAAAAAAATCCATTAATCTTGGTCTTTTAGAGAACGGCCCTTTGCCTAGCAGACCTGTTTCCAGGAGAGAAATTGAACAATGATGATCTTCACTTTTCTAGTTCAGGCTAAAGAGTTTGAGTGGCTTACAAGCGGGGTACCTAGTGCCAAGAAAATCTTTATAATGTATACGGCCACATTGAAATTATGCGTGTGCCTTTTTTATAAGAGTAGATATACCAAACATAAATAAAAATTGTAGTGAATCAAAATAACAGGGCAACATAATCTTCCGATTTTATATATATATATATATATATAATCATACCTTTCTGTAAATTATAATTTATATAGTTTTCTATAAAAATTCACCAGTGAGAGAGAGTTTCACTGCCACTGGATTTTCTTTTTTTTCCCTCGTTCTCTTTTCTTTCTTATTCCGTTGTACAGTACAAGGGGTAGTATCATGTGGTTTAAAGCTTTTTTTATTTTTTGTAGAAACAGGTAAAGTTCTGTATGAAATAAATAGATTTCTTATAGAGAATCAGATACCTAAAATGAATGACGCTTTACCACTGACCCCAAGGAGCTATAAATAGCTCAGTAGGAGAGAGGGGGTCTGTTTCCGGCCATAATTGAACCTTTTAGACTGCGTTACAATTTTAATGTGTGGTGAGTCTGATTTAGAGGAAGAGTCTGGCATTATAATGGGAGGGTTGGTGAAATGAGATGCACACACAGCTAATCTTACTCACCCTGCGAGGCGGGGATATGTGCGTGGAAAGTTTAAAAGGATGTTGTCCGATCCAAGCATTAAGAGCGACCACAGGCGTCGGGGGAGGCATGAGAGAGAATGCAAGAGAAGAAGAAAAAAATCTGCCTTTATCGGTTTCTTTTTTTGTCATACACTTTTAACATTTGCTTCTCTTGATAAGCTACCTTTTTACTATGCGTTCTCCACTGCTCTGCTTATATTAGCGCTTTGTTTTACAATAATGGCTGCATGGTTCCAAGAATGGTGTCTATTTTTCTTGTAGCGGATCGTTTTTATTATTCTATTCCCCTCCACTTTCTTTGCTAAAGCTCATTCTGCGAGATCATGCTAGACTTGTTTTAAAGGCTGCTGAAATTCCCACACTGCATGGTCAGAATATAACTAGCGGCCTATAGTAAATGAGGCATGGAGTGTACATAGTGATTGCAACATGGGGTTTTAACGTCTAGGTTCCGTTTGTAATGAGAACATTGTCGCAAACAGCCAAGCTGCAGTGTTCTTGGCGTTGCTGCTTATAAAAACGCTTAAAGACACAGCTGTGTGGTTTGTTTCCTTTCCCTGTGACTGATCCTTCGTGGAAATTTCCCATTCACCCCAGCGTTCTTTTGGTCTGCATAGTACTTCTCAATGGAACATTTTGCGGAGCTGCTTGGCTCTACCCCCTTTCTACTTGATGGCGTGCTGCCCTATCTAGCAAGTTAGCATGTCGTTGGAATAGACAGGTCCTAATTGGTTTTTATCCAGGTAGCCTGGAAGAGAGAAGTCATGGGCATATGCCTATTCTGAATCTAACCAAGAGCTCTTCCTTATAACTGTCCTGTTTTCCTAGCCACCATGGCCTCCATAACACCTTTTACCAGGCACCATGAATCATTCCGAGATAGAATGCAGATTTACAATGCTATATCCCAGCTTTGAGGGTTGGCCATGCGTTCAACCTGAATATAAGACTAGGTCTGGATGCTTGGCTTACCCTTCCAAGTGCAATGGTATGGACCAATGCGGTAGAAGAGTTTGTCTTGGGTGGTCCAGACAGCAATTTAAACAAAAAAAGGATGGAGATTGTATATTTTCCATAGTGAATGGAGAAGACTTGCATCCGCAGCTATGTAATGAGTTGAGAGTTTCACGGGATGTGTAATTTCACTAACAAACTCATTTGACAAGCACCACACATTGTTTTCTGTGTCTCTACATAATCGACTTCATTGCTGTCCCCTTAGGCTGCTAAAGGTATAAAATTGCATTACCTTATGGGAAACTCCCTGGAAGCGTAACATATGCACGTCAGCTGTAATCTAGTGACAAGTTTCAAACAATCTATTTGATTTAACTTCAACAAGCGTACCGAGAAAAAAAGAAAATGCTTAACTTTGCGGATGTACTGCATATATTCTTAGATTCCGACCCAAGTCAGAGTCCCAGCTATGTGTTTATTTACTTGTATTCCTGAAATATTTGGTGCAGTCAAACCGAATGGTGCTGTGGGTGGAGGTCAGCCTAGTGTGCCTTCATGTAATTTACTATCCAGTTCTCCCACGCGCTTCTTGCACAACAAGTGATTAATTAAAGGTACTCGGGGCTGCCAACAGATTAGTGGTTTTTGACGCATTCATTGGCTGTTAATCAGTATCATTTATTGTGCTAAAAATGACACTAAAATAAACTCCTCCTTTTTGGTGACATTTTAAAACAAAAAAAAATCCACAGACAATGAACATGTCTGCAATCCATGACAGCTATTTGGATATCCCTCGTTGTTAGGGTCGCTTTACCCCAGCGCTGCCAAGCTTGCCTACCCCTGAGACCAGAATTGCCCCGGATGCAGTGTTATCATTGTAGATCGATACCGCTTAGCTGTATTGCAGTGTAACATACACACGTGCGTGTCTGGATATATGATATATATATGTATATCTTTTTTATTTTTATTTTTTTTTATTTTTTTATTTTTTAAGTGCGACGCCTTATTTTTTTTTTCTGTATAATAAGTTCGATTTATATCCCTTTTATTGTTTAATGCTTATGAGTAGTGTCGTGTCATGTGAACATAGAGAAGTGAATGAAACCTTAAATTCTCTGCAGTCTTCTTAAAACTCACTCAGGCCATGTATGTGCAGTTTGTATTGATCTGTGTATGCGTGTATGTATGTAGGCTTATTGTCATTCAAGTAAAAATGAAACGTGATACAAATTTCACACCGCACGTTCATATTTGTGCTGGTTTGATTAGCATTAAGAAAATAGGAGTGTGTATAAGTTATGCATGAACTGGCTCACTCGGTACGCGGTTTTCGGACTGCCCTGGTACTGTACCGTTGGCATTTAAAGATAGCACTCCTGTAGCTGTTGGCTATGAATTGGGAATGTGAAAATGTTGCCAAGAAAACTGAATGATTTGTCCCTGTTTTGCAGTCAAAAACTCTTCTCTAGAATCCTAGTTTTCCAGAACATCATAACTGTAATTTTTCTCATCTTTTCCAGGCTGCATCTTTGGTTGTCAAAGCTTCTGTCTATGTTTTCTCTTTTATTGGCGGTCTTCCTTTTCTAGAATGTATTTTTAATGCAGACTAACTTATTTTTAATGCTTTCCTGTTTGTTTTTTTCTTTCTCGTCGCGATGGCCTTCCTTTTATGTGAATGTTGTCGTTTCTTAGTCTGTTATGAGGAAGGTGTCATCTCTGCGGTCTGCCCTTAGTTTGATATCTTGTCTCTGTTACTTGAATATATTTTTTTTCTGCTGCTGTCCTTCTTGACTTCGTCGTCATCTTTTCTCTGTGGCATCCTTAAATAAGCGTTCCCGCAAATGTCTTTCTTTTTTTTTGTTGAAATGTCTTTTACGTCGATGTCTGGTCTTTCCCTACGGTCCTTGACTCTGATGTGTCTCCTTTTCTCGTCCGTCTCCTTTACAAAGTGTTCCCTATGTTTTTTTCTGCTTTCTGTTTAATTTTAATGTTTCTCCTTCTAAACTAGTACATGCCTTGTTTTCTTTGGTCTTACTTGATTGTCTCAACTTTCATTTTTTTTTAATGGTCTGCCGCTTTTCTGTGGCTTTTTGTCTCCTTCTGTGGTCCTCCCTTGCCCCGATATCCAGTCTGTTCTTTATGGTCTGTCGTTACCATCATGTCTTATCCTTCTTTTCTTTCTTTAAGTATACAGTTTTCTTTTTGCCTTTATGTTAGTACTTTTACATGAACGTCTCACATGTTCTGCCAAGTCTCCCTCTACCGTTAATGTCTTGTCTTTTCTCCTCATTCTTGCTTTGCGTGGATACCTCCTTTGGTCTTCCTTTTTTCATATGTGTCGTCTTTTGCCTGTGGACCTCTTTGTTCCATATTCTTTTATCTGCAGTATTCCTTTCCTTGAATGTCTCGTCTGTCTTGTGCAGTCTTCCTTTATCGAGATGTCTCATTTTTTTTCTTTGTGGTCTTACATTACTGGGATGACTTCCCTGTCTTTCTGATGCAGACACTGTTTCTCTCCTGGGGTCTGCTGCTTTCTCAATCTTGACATTATTTATTAGACACTCTGATTTTTCTTTTTCTCTCTCCCTCTTTCTCCTTCAGCAGATATTTATTTATTTTGTTTGTAATTCAGAGAATTCACACCACATTAAGCATTTTCATTACCTAAAATAATTAGGTGATGGGAGAGGAGCGGGCTCTAATTTGCTGTCCTTAAATAAAATTAATGCTCCTGTGATGCTGGCTTTGGACATTTTTCTTCCCCAATTACATTCTGGCCTCCCATCTATTATCTGTCCTGATATACGACTCAATTACCGGCAGCAAACTGCGGACAGAGGCAGTTACGGCAGAGCACTGAGAGGAAGACATGGGGTGATGGACAGAGAATTGAGAGGGGGACAAAGGGGAACACGGAAGACACATGAGCACACAAAAAGCTGACAAACATAAATCATACTACTCAACTCAATAAATATATATAATAGTGTGTGCCTGGATAGGTTGGAGAGTTGCTGGTTGCAGGTAGGTGGAATGTTCACAAATCTTAAAGAATGGAAGGATAAACAAAGCTGTAAATGTGGTGGTATAGTAATGGCCCTATGGTAATGACCATGGTCTCAGGGATTGTGACTTTCAGTACTTGGGTGGCCTGATAGCACCTGGCTTTCCTAGTTCAACTCAGTCCTGCAAAGTGAACAAACACCATGGCAATCGAGTGCCAAGAGGTCACCATCGTGGGTGACAGAATTCCCAGTCCTATCTGCACTCAAGTTTAATTTGCTACACAAAAAAAGTGTTCCTGATTGTATTCAACAACATTTAAAACTGACCAGAGATGGGCACTTTCTTATTTTTCTTTCTTTTTCGATGACTTGTAACGATGCGTAGCATTCATTATTTGTAGCTTTAATGATAATGTAATCACATAAGTAATTCAAAACAAGAACAAAGTATCATTTGCAGACATTTATCCATTTTAACCACAGATTTGTAAGGGTAATTCCAGTGCAACATGGCCTGTTCTGAATGTTTTTATCCTAGAGCAGAATCGTAGCAGTTTAAGAGCGATGTTTTTTTTCCAGAATTGGGAAATTGATACTTTAATGTCGACAATAGAATATTTTATATTTATGGGGCCTGCTTGACAATAAGGTGTATTACATCTCTACAGCCAGAGTAGCCCTAGAGACCTACAGAATATTTATTTAAATCTGTACCGTAAAGCCATTACAGCACAGGTATAGTGTGTCACTGCCCCTTAACACGTCCCTTCGCAGAGGGACCCTAAGATCCTATAAGAATAGAGGAACGTAAAGTATTTTGTACTTTTTTTTCCGTCATTACGGTTCCTGGGTGTTTTTAAATCTACACCCAAAACTGCAAACATCTAGCAGGAGAATTCCTTGTCTGGAGAGCTTGCAATTTATGCAGTAGCCTCATAGGGCGCCGCAGGATCTATTATGGTGTACAGCGTGTATATGGGGTGAAATACTTTAGCTGAGAACATTTACATTGAATCTAAATGCAGAGGCCCGATGAAGGCAAAAAGGTTTATGAGAGCTAATTATTAGAAGGAAGAAATGGTTTTAGTGGAGAGGCAACAGGAATACCTCATTATTTCTGACATTGTCTATCCAAGGATGCTTAAGGGAAGAAAGATCAGAACGGGGTCCTTAATCCTGTATTATAACTGTCTGCCTCGATTCAGCATTTATTACTTCTCGTTGATCTTTTCAGCACACAGAAAAGAATGCACGATTTAAGAGTAGCTCTTCTTCTTTTTTTCTTCTTCTTCTTCTTCTTCTGGAAATAAGTGTTTCCAAAAAAAAAAAAAAGTCCATAGGGCCATATTTGATGAGGAAATTCTGGGTCTGCACGCTTGAGTGGGCGCAGTCAGCAGGAATAGTAGTGTTGGTTACTATGGTGATTGCTCCGTGGATACACCACTGCACTACATGTGGCTCGTTGGTCCTTTCCAAAAGTGTACACTGCTGCTTTTATTGTAAATGCCAGCCTTCCCCATCTTTTGTTCACTGACCTTCTTTTGCGTATTTATTTTTGATTTATGTGATTATTTTGGTCAGGTAAATGTGCCGTGTTTTGGCTCGGTACAGTTGCATCTCCAAGTCCTCGGGTACTTATTGGATCGATGGATTCCTTATTTTGTACACTGGTGTGAATTGATCCACGTGGCTGGGAATATGTGCATGGATTTCTATTGAGTGACCTTATTTGCTAAAATTGGCAATTAACCTCGTTTTTTTTTTTTATTCTCTCTTCACCTTCTTCTCCATGCAGGTATCTGGGGGATGGTCGGTTCCACCTGGAGTCCGTTATGATCGCCAACCCTGACGTTAAGGCATACAGGTAAAAGGACAAAAATGTATACAAAGGTTACTTCCAAACAAACTTTAGGATCTGTTTAGTTAAGGATTACCCAAGACTTTCAGTCCATTTTAATTTTTGCAACCTCATATTGTAAGAAATTATGACTCTCTTACAAGGTTTGTTCTTTAGGGAATGTGTGACAAAAAATAAAACACATGCAGTGTACAGAAGGAAGTAAATTGATCATACAATTAGCCCACTGTAATAAATATTAAACACATAAATACAATAACTACAACACAACCATATAACACAAACTATATCAATGAACAATACTCAAGTGTTCTCTGTGGGGATGGTGTATATCTGGGGTCTCTTTGTAGATCCACTCCATGGGTGGTGATCGAGTCCTCTCTCTCCCTCCCAGGATCCTCTTGCTCCTCAGAATAGGCACACACTCAGCATAAAAAAACTATCTTTTCCAGAAAGTGTGTTCCCAGTAGGATTGTTCGCCACAGTGTGTTCCAAACATTATCTGTCTCAGGTAATGTCTATCCCAAAGATTGTGTGTCCCACGCATTTTCTCTCATCCCAAGATTCACACTTGGTTTTATGAACAGATCTGGCCACCCACCCCCTTTCTCTTAATTCTGATTCCAGCATAATGGTGTGTGGTATTAGAAACTTTTATTACCCGTTACTCTTAGCGAGGTATGGAGATAGACTGGAAACCAAGCCTTAGTTTTCTAAACTAAGGCTTGATTTGTTGCCTGTTACAAAATACAAATGATCTTTCAGTGTGAAGCCAGATGGCTATACACTGCTGTCTTGTGTGGCTCCTCGGTCACAACGATAGAGGGTTCCAGCGTATGATGGCATTCCTCAGGAACCTCAGTCTTACGAAGTGAGAACCGAATGTCAGTATCTCAAGGTGGGGGGGGGGGGTGCGTTATACCGTGTGCTATGGATATCAAAAATCACTAAATGTGTTGGATGTTTTGTACTAGGCATGTTATCCTGTGTTTAGCCAAGTCACGGCTAAAAATAATGGCATTCAGCATATTTTCGTAAGCCTATAACTCTCCCAACTGTTAAGCTGCAGTCTTCGTCGTTGTCGACCACTGGCTGAAGGGCATTACAATCCACAAATTGTAGGCTTGAAGGGTGTAATATCAGAGTGGCCTTTGTTTGCTTCTGTTACAAGCAGTTGTTCTCCTTGTTGTTCTATAGGTATGATCCGTATAGCAAAGTTTTCTCTCGTGAATACTATGACCATGGCACCATGATGAAAAATCGCCAAGAAGTCATCACATCAGCTGCTGGGGCTAAGACCTGGGGACTCATTCTTGGGACACTGGGACGTCAAGGATCTCCCAAGATCCTGGAGGTAACCGTGAAACACTTATTGTGTTATTAATCTTTTACATGCCAAAATCCTGTGCAGAATTTCCAGTTATGAATGCATCCTCTTATTAATTAGAAAATGCCGGAGGAAGTAATTGTGATGGAAATAAAGAATATATTTTTCATTATAAGGAGCACTGATGTGCACTGGCAGAAAAGTGGTTAACCCATTGGTGAGAGAAGTTCTGAAGACCAAAACACCAGTATATTTCCTCTTCTCATGTGGTCTCGTGATGGAAAATTCTGATTCTTTGCTCTACAGAAAGAATTTTTAGTCTCGGCAAGGATTTTTTGTTTACTTCATTTACATTTTCCTCTGCAAATAAGAAGCCATGGGGTTGTCCGTCCTCCCTGTTTCCAGATCCCTTAGCAGTTCATTAAACCGGAAGCATGCACCCATCATAATGAGTCCACTGATGGTTACTTGCGTGCGTGGAAGCGATAGCATGTATGTTAGATCCTCTGATTCTGTTGTATTGTTTGACTGCACTGTGTTATGAAGACCAGCAAGCGATTCATCTGCCGTTTGCGTGGTTATGGTGAATGTAGTGGGTGCTGGATTACAGGTGTTTTGCCCTTACAACAGTATTCAGCAACCTCTTGCCAAACTCTCATCCAGTCAGTGGTCATTGGGGAGCCCCCAAAGGGCGTAAAAAATGAGGATCGCTTTCTTTAGGGAGCTGTATGACTGATACATACATACATACATACATACATACATACATACGTTAACTATTTCCTAGCCTATATACATTGTATTTGGGTTTGTTTGCCCACATATGCTCCAAAGACATTTGTGTATTATGTATGTATGTGCTGTTTGCGGTGCTGCATTGTGTTAAGTTGCTTCTGTATATTAATTGGTACGAGGGGCGCTTTATTTTGTCTGTGTATGATATGAGTGTTGGTTCCAGTTATGTGTCTCAGTGGGGGGTGCTATGACTGTGTTTGCAAAATATGATTAGATCTGTGTTTTGTAGGGTCTTTCGTTTTGGCTCCCAGCAGCACCCTGTGGTGTTCCTGCTAATGACTATCCCTCTGTCTATCCCATGTAACAAGGACAGGCCTCATTAATCTATCGGCTGCATTTACAGAACAGCAATTATTATTTGCACTTCTCATTAAGAGAACTTGGAATGGCTATTGTTGGTTATTTATCCTTCCACTCCCATCCCATGTGGAGAACAGAGGGGTTTAATTAACTTTCAACCTGGGAATCAGGCGTGGAGCTGAGGCGGAGAGGAGCGATGTCTAGAATAAGAGAGGTCTTTGTGCTCCGGCTGTCATCATGTGGAAAACAATTTGCCATCCGCTTCCGAGGTGGATGTCAAAATCTTTTAAAATCAAATGACGCCTTTCTCTCGTCAAACGACTTGATGATGTGTATTGAATTAAGAAAAAAATAAAAGACAAGCTTTATTGAGGGTGGTAATTTGGTGCTAAGGTTGCATGGGTCAAACTGTGGGTTCCTGTAGACTCTCTGCCGTAGAACCAGCACTCAATGGCGTGATCTTGGTGTAATGCTTAGCATACAAACAAAAGGCATAATTCATTGGTGCAGTAGTTAGGGGAACAATACGTTGGTAGGAGACAAGAGATGGGACAGCCTTTCATTACAGGCAATTAGATTTGAATAATAAAAATCATTTTTTTTTTTAAATTTTATTATGAAGAAAAAAAGCTCTTGTGGGGCTTGCATTTCATTCACACCTCTCTCCTACTAGAAGTAAGCGCAGCTTTTAAGAATCATTCCCGCACTCTACATCCATATTTAATATTCATTTGCTGCAGCAGCACCAGGACCCTGTAATGTTTGCGTGTGTGAATTAGAGCATGGCATGTGACGGGCTGTGTTTGCTCTTTACACACATTGTGATTGCAGATAGGATATATTTGATTACCTCTAGTCTGCCTGCTTTTAAGCCTTCTTTTATTTTTTCATATGGTCGTTTAATTATTGCGTTTTTCTGCCTTTTTACAAATTTGTCATTTTAAGCCACTCAGCCTAAAATATCTCTGCCTTTGTCCCTTGCTGATGTGAATTATGTTGTGAAGAGCAGGGCCTCTGTACAACGTTTGTTAAATCATTAAAGTTATTATTGTGTCTTGTCTTTTATCAATTTTGCTACCAAAGAGGCCTGTAAGAGGCTGCTTGGCCGCGAGTGGCCGTCCCCTCTGGTGGCACAAAGCTCACCTACATCATAGATCTTTCCTTGAGATAAGCCAGAGCCTAGGATGTTGGGGCGAAAGGCTGCCTCTGTTTTCTGTATTGGTCCTTTATGTTCCACACACTCAGTAGCGAGACCTGGAATTCTCTCTAAACGCAGTACAGGGTAGGAAACGCACTTTCCTAATGTCCACTGTTCTATGGTTTAGCGTGTTGAGACTCGGTGGAATGTTCAGGGCTCGTTGCTCGTTTGCAGAATAAATCTCCTACTGTAGTGGAGCACATCAGGGTTTGAGAGAGGATGAATTGCGTGCCAGATCTATAAATTTGTATGACACAATTTCTCTTTCTAGAACTTCCATTGTGCGAGCTGCAGGCCTGCAATACTTTATTACGTTAAGGAGGTGGATCATGATGCATGACATAAATATCATTATGCTTTATATAAATGTCCCTGCACCTTTCAAAGATTTTTTTTTTTTTCCTTTTGTGAGGACGACTTCGTTTTTTTTCTCCTGTAAACGTCTGCTTTTGTTATATACCAGTTCCAGACTTAATTAATTACCATAGTTATTCACTCTGGGGTGAGTGTTGGATGACTGCCTCCCCCAAATACTGTCCTTTTTTTGTGTCTAATTCCGACTCTCTCTCTCTTTCAGCACCTGGAGTCACGTCTACAGGCTCTCGGCTGTCGTTATATTCGGCTGCTGCTGTCGGAAATCTTCCCTAATAAACTCAAGCTGTTCCCAGAGGTGGAAGCGTGAGTACAAAGAGCAGAGCAGTAAACACAAAACACAACACACACACAGTGCGCAGCCCTCACGATGGTATGAAATTAGGAGGGCGGGGGGGATCTGGGTATCTTGCTACTACCGTTCCACGGTCAGCAATCAGTGGGAGTCCAGATGCGGTGGACTACAAGTCCCATCATGCCTTGCCATTTCCTGATCGTATCATGGGAGTCATAGGTCACACCACATGGAATTCCAGCAGTGGATGCTAGATTTTTAACTTTGGCGCTAAGCAAAATCAGCCATGTTTTGCCATCATGGCATGTAAAGCATACTGTATAAGAAAACAAGTTACAATATTTTTTATGTGCGACATATAATGATCCCTAGTTTTTAATTGATGTATTTAAAGCACTTAAGCCCGATCTATACCTTAAACTAGTAATATCCATTTTTTGCATGTGCCTTTTCATTACAAAAATAAGCACTTAATTTAAGATCCCGGGTATGGATACCTTGGGCAACTCAGGCTACAGATAGTTATCCCAAGTTATTCGTAATTATGCGAACCATAAGTGATCATTTGTATTGGGTGTATAGTAGCTATCCGCTCTCCAGCGTTCTATGTGCACAACTGTGGGATGTCTGACATAAGACTGTGTAGTGCTAAAAGATAGAATTAAATATTTCTTATGATCTCTAAACACATCTGTTGTGAGTATCACATAATTTCTAAACTACAAAGCTCCGATAAGCCACGTCTGTTTTGTTTTTAGATAAGCCCCTAGTTGTGAGCTTATCACTAAACTCAAATTCTTAATTCTTCCTGTGTCGGGTCCATATTGAGCATGATGTTCTTTTCTGTCTTTTTTTTTTTTGCTTCTTCAAAGCTTAACTTTTGCGTCCTCGCTTGACCTTGCTTATCCCCTGTCACATCTGCCTGTGGTATCTCTACGGCTTTCTGCACTGTAACTGTCTCCATGCCACTGGTTGCAACCTGCGCAGCCACGGTGTAGCGCCATACGCGCTGAGGTCAATGTCACCTCTTCTGGCATCTATAGAGGCATTTCCATACATGAGATTGGCACACATACAATGGCACAAACTCGGGTCCCACAGGTCTAAAAGGGCGGCTGCAACCATCAAGATCCCACAACCATCTATCTTCCCCATGCAATAAATGTATTGAAGGGATGGGATACAAAGTAAAAAAATATATATTTCTAGACATTAAAAAAGGTTGGAAAATTCAAGCAGTCTACAAACTGCTTTATATCCCATGATCTATATAATCTGCTGGGACATCTCTTCAGAAAAAGTAAAGGTTCCTGTTTGAACTATACCTGCTTTTCTCTCTTTTTTTTTTTTTTGGCCCCCTCTGGAACACATGCCAAAATAATCAAAGTAAAATTGGTGTGATTCTGGAGCAAACTGCTAACTGGGAATCCAAATACATCTACAAAGCTGAAAGCTGCCGTTTTAGTGATATACGGTTTCATTTAGACATGTGCTCCCTAGAACTCATGCTCCAGATGTTCAAAGTATCAACGTATTTGCTATCTTTATGTTTTATGTTTATTTTCTAAATCGCTGCGCATTTCGGTGCTCCATATATCAACTTATTTAAAAATCATCTCTCCTTTTCGGTTATTTTGAACTGATTGCATTCTCCGTTGAAATGCTTTTAGAACCAAACAAGTTAGTGATATGAAGACAATGTGAAAATGTTCTTAAACTCTTTGTAAAAGAAAAGGAAAACTATCTTCTGAACTGTTTACATTTATAACTTGCTTTGTAACATTAAGAGCACTAATGAGATACCTATTATTTCTGACCTGATGAAGAGAGGAGGTTAGATCCCAAATGCTTGTTAGGAGAAAATGCATTCAGTCCATTAAAACGGTATCATAAACCACAAATGTGGTGTAACATTGTTCTTCACTGGACTGATTTGGAAGCTACATTAAATTATCAACAGAGTATTTCATGGCGGTTTTAAGAGACTAAAACAGCTTTACTTTACTTTGTGCATAGCTCTATATTTGCATTTAACTCTTTGAGGATACACAGCAAATTAAGAGCGGTTAAACTTTTAGAATAATATGTTTATGTTGCATTATCCATTGGATTTTTCAGAAACAACATGTAGTTTTGGAATTCAATACTATTTCTCCCCAGGCCAGTATAGTCTGCATAAATAGAAAATTGTGAACATGGTTCCCAATACTTTGTTATTCCTGTTGTAGACCAGTGGAGTAAACTCAACCATGGCAAAATAATTGCCTTCAAGTCATGCTTGCTCCATGTTCTAGGTTTATCCAGTTGCTGTCAATATACCAAAATGTATACATTTTTTTCAGGTGGGTACAGGTGGCCTGTCCAAGGCTTTCTATCGATTGGGGGACAGCTTTTACCAAACCTCTACTTACGCCTTATGAGGTGAGACTCTAACCCACCATTGGTAAACCTGCATCCATTTATCATCAGCCAGTGAAGGCTAGGTGAGGAAGGTTTGGTGTTTTGGTTGGACACCAGTAGGAAAACTGTAGCTGCTTAGACTCAAATGTAACCGTTAAGATCTTTTGCCACTGGATAGACGCAATAATGCTTTAAATTTGAAGAAAGCTTGACGAAATGTCCTTGTGTGGCCTGTGATCACACATTCATCGGTGTTTCAGAGTGAATGTTTGGTGTTTTAGGTCTCCTATATTAGATTAGACGTGTATGTACAGGATTATGTATAAAAAGTGATTCTAGTGCAAAGTTTTCTAACTGGTCTTATACCACCCAACTGAATGTTCTGCTGACTAGTTTTTTTTTATGAGCGATTCCCCCCCCCACACACAAGAGTTATGTTTTATACATAACCACCATGTGCCTGCAGACCTGTCTCCAAAGGAGCAAATGTTGTGCAGTTAATACTTTTACATAAGTCCTCATATTGATTCACACCATTCCATTCAAAGGATGCCCCACTTGTACAATTCTTCTGTGTATTGGTTCATGTGTAGTGATAATATCATATCTCTCAGCATGAGAGAAACTCTGAGAATCCTATAGAGCTGGGGCTAGTTTGGGTAATTGGATGTTAGAGGGAGGAACGGACCCCCAGTCTGGCTATTCTTCAGAGCACCAGCAAAAATTGATAAGCTCTGTGGGTCAGAAACTCATTCCCTGAAATCACGCGTTGTATGTAAACGTTACAGTATTATGTCTTACGCAGTAAATTGCAGTACATATACAATCAGTGTTTGCTTACCAGGAGAGTTACTAATTGCCTCTTTTTACTGAAAAAAATCAGGATTACACTTGAAATAGAAGTTATTGAGTTAGAAATGTGTACCCAGAGTTGCCCGTACTGGCCCGAGGGACTCCAGAGGCCTTGGTGTTTCAGACATTGATAGTTGAGTAGACTCTGGTGACCTGGTCTGAGATAGCGACTTCCAGAACAGACGGATATCAGGCAACAACATTAGGTGGTCAGTGCTTTTGCAATCTATCTGTGTGGCTGAATAAGGCAATCAAGAAAAGACACTCTCGGCAGGGGTGAGTCATCCTTGATAGGAGAAATGCACTTTCAGGATAAAGGATTGCACAGGGGAAGTGTCTAAATGAGTTAGCTCACACAGAGACATTTGTTTTATTTGGAGCCTCATTTTACAAAACAGTTTAGAATCATAGAAGAAATTGTCAGAATAAATGGGCAAAGTATTTGGCTGTAGGACCTCAAACCATACTTTGTAGATGACCTTGTTCAATGTCCTGGATATCCCGATGCTTATTCGATGCATTGTTGACTCCCTCCTAGCATTATCATATACCACTTTGAGAATCAAAGATAAGACTGAAATTATAAAAAAGCATAGGACTCTTACTTTCTTTCTTTGTATTTTATGAATATTTGTTAGCTGGTGGTCTTTGCTAGGGCTAATCATGGTCTATGTTCCTTTGCTAGGCCTCGGTGGCTCTGAAGGAAGCTGAGTGGCAGGACACATATCCCATGGATTTTTATGCTAATCAGTCCCTCGGTCCATGGACAGTGAACCATGAATCCCACCGCCCTGCTCGTGTGATTACAAAGGTAAGTTGTCTCCCGACGACACCATCGATGGCCAAAGCACAATCTGTTGTGTAGCACAGAGAGTATCTAACTTGGGACCTTTTACCAACACAATTCACCATAACACCTTAAGATCATCTGGTGTTCGTTTATGTGTTGGCTAGATTTTTACATACCCTTATACTGTTTATTTGCCTTTTTTCTTCATTGTTATATCAACATAAAAAAAACTTTTTAAACCCAAATATTTTTTTGTCATTCTCTGTACCAATTGTGCCACCTTGTGGAGAGATAGATACTTGTTGCATACCAACTGGATATCTATCAATCCAGGTGCTTCAGTTTGAAGCTGTTTTCTCCATAGACCTCTTAGTCTGTGGTTCTAAGCAAGCAGTAAAATCGGCTCTACACAATAAATAGAAGTGTGGGGTATGGAACCTGCTCTCCTTTGTAGATGATAGAGATGTTATGCTGAATGAGATAGGTCACAAAGCATGTGAAGGATTGTCTTGGATGTCTTTAGCCAGCACTTTAATGCATATGATAGCTAAGTGGTCCCTTTCATTTTCTGTGTGGTCCCCATCGCACAATCTCTCCATATACATTAGGCTCTCCCGCCTTCTCCCCAGCTATTTGGCTTGCAGGATATTCATTCAACCAAACACACCCATGAGCTGCAGCTTCTCCTAAAGATTTTTCTTGCAGGTTGAAAAAGGCATATGAAAGAATTCAAATGTTCATTATTCTTTGATGAGCCTGCATATGACATTGGAGTGTCCCTTTTAAATGTACTTTATTTAATGTGCTTAATTATTAGTTAATGCTGTCAGCTCGTTCCACAGTTTGAACATTTTACCTTTGGCGTTAACCCTATGTTTTCCGTACTGTTTTCTAACTTGGTAAATTCATTTTGGAACGGTAATAAAGTCTCTGCAGAGAGGCAGATTTGTATTCTTCTGTCCGTTGTTTCTTAAATGGCAGACAGGAGTTTATCTTGTTTCGTTAGCTGTTCATTATTGTACAAAGTGCAGATGTATAGCCTGGAGAGAGCAGATCTGTGGAAAGTTCACACCATTAGCAGTCATGTTCACGCACTGCAAGTCACTTTTGGAATAACACCATATCTAAATAGCACTTTACCAGAAATAGTAAGTCGGACAGTGTTGCATCACATATATAATGTGTGTGTGATTATATAGTGTGTTTTAGGAATTTTCTCTGTTGGGTTATTTAGAGAATTACCTTTTTGTTTTGTTTCATTTTAGAATCCACAGCAGAGAAAACCCAGATCAGCGGATGAGTGTACAAAAGCAAAGCATTGTCAGTGTAAAGAAGGAGAGAGCTAAGCCACGTGGTGGTGGAGCGTATTCCCCACAGACGCACCTCGAAGCCCAGCCGTTCTGTTGATGGCCACAGAATTGGAGATAATTTGACACTTCTGCCAAGCAGGTGTGAAAGAAGAAAATGAAACAAAACAGTGCATTGCCTTGACAGAAGCAAGAAGCTTCGCTCCATTAACAGCTTTGCAACCCCAGAGGCAGTCCGAGCAGAACCCTCTATTAACCCCTTTTTATGTCTTGACATAAAAACACAGTCTTGCTCCATTACCTCATCCCATCTTTGAGCTCTGGAACTCATGGACCACAGAGGGAGGTCGGGACGCACCCGAGTGCCCTCTCTGTTCTTGTCTCGGGGTTTCCTGAGCCATGCAGGGCTGCTGCTGCTGCTAATTAAAAGCTCTGCTTAATGAGGGTTTGCGTGAGCCGTCTGCCTCCCCCTCCTGCCGTTGCCTGGGCGATGAGTACTCCCTGCCTGTGATGCCCCAACTACTGGCACCAAACGCAGCAACCCCCCCTGCGAGAACCAATCACCTCCTGCGTGGAGACCCTCAGCGAGCGGCTCTGTAATATCTCTATGATGGAGTCACAGACTTTAATGTTCTTTGGAAGAGAGCCCGCCATCACCGTGCTCACAGCTACCTTCTGGGAGTAGCTGAATGCAAGGGGTGCAATAGTGATTGAAGCCAATGTTATAAACCTTCTGTATCATAATGGCCAAAAAGGGCCAATGACCCAATCACCTGAACTGTAAGACTTTGTGTTTATTACTAAACTAACTAAAATTGCAAACATGTTTTTGTTCTTGCTTTAACTTGGGGTTAAGACTGGGTCTTTGAATGGAGCTCTCTGTATAAACGGACACAAAACTGCACTGATGTTTAACAGGCAAATGCAAGACATGGGAACCCATTAACACTGTCACGCACACGCACACGCTTCCCTGACTAGGAATAATGCGGTCTCAAGGGGTGCCTGTGACCTCTGTCGGTAAGCTGCTGCTAGGAGACCGGCTATTTAATGTATGTTACCATCTAACAGGTAAAGCGTTGCCAACATGTTATCAGGGTTCCACATCAGAAGTAACAAAAAGATGATTCAGAACTCCGGTAGTATGACAACCCGGCCTTGCTACACGTTACAGAAATGGCCGACGGCAACCTGAAAAACTCTTTGGAAAGATGTACTATTAAAGCAGAAAGGCGTAGAAATCCAGGCAGCTACCTGCGTGTTTCCTAAAGCAGCTAGAGAGGCTTGTGGCTTGTTTTAAAGATCTAGCGTATTTAAAAACAGTATCCCCCTCTGACTTAATGATTATGATGGATTAGGCTGCGCATGACTAGCTGCAGACAAAATATACCATTCAATTTTAAAAGTGAACAATTTTAAAGAAAGTTAAAACCCTGAAGTTATTTATAGATTCTCAAGGTATAAATCAGCTGGATGCTTTTTTTTTTCTTCAGTGCGGTACGTTTTGTTCCGGTAAACCCAGGACTTCTCATTCTACTGTGATTAGTATGTTATGGTGGAAATCTAAATTAGACCAGGTTTAACATTAACCCTCTGAGTACCAGAAGAGTTGGAGATAAACCTCTCAGGTTGTAAAGGGTTTAAAGGTGCCATAATGCAACTTTAAGGACTGCCTAATTGGAGCTTATTTTATTATTATTTTTATAGATTGTTTTAGATAAATTCCTGTTTTAACGACTTCATGAAAGTCAGAGGCTGAGATTTAAGTTTTACTTTACTGAGAGGTGGTAGAAGTAGTAGAGGTTAATACAGCGAGGGCATTTAAACATGCACGCAAGAGGGACATGTTTATCCCGAATCTAAGACCAGATCAAGAACTGATTAAGGTTTGAGTATTTACTACAATATGCAGACTAGATGGGTCAAAAGGTCTTCTCTGCTGTCATTCTGTGTTTCTGTAGTTGTATTTGGGTATAAAGCAGTTATATATACACTGTTTCAACCTATGAAACATTAAAAAAAAAAAATAGAAATTGGCGCACACACCATTTTTTTTTTTATGAACAATTGCCTAATAAGTGGTTTATAAAACACATTTATTCACTACAGTTGCAGTACAGCACACCTCTGACCAGCTCCCCAGACATTTTCGAGGTATTCGCTTAATGTGAAGTCAATGGAAAATTAGCCATTTTTGTTGTGATTTATTTAGAATTGTGGTTTCGAGACTCTCACTTCTCTATTCATTATGAAGAGCAATAGTGTCAGATGGTTTCTCCAGCATGTAAGAGCTGAACTGGCCCTGCACAATGTATAATCCACTGGGTGAGGAGTCTTTTAAGAAATATGCTGATGTTACTATGACTGTATTCTGTTGCTAAGCAGCTCTAGTATCTCAATAAACCTTTTAGTGCAGCTTTTAAGCAAGGGGGGGCAAGGAATGGCAGATAGGTTTTTTTTACCTTTTACTTTATTTTACACAATGCAGCACTTTATCTGTTTTTTTTTATTTGTTTTTTTTTAGGCACCCTAGGTGAAACAGTACAAAGTCTAATTTTTGGAATGTGGATATGTAGAAAACAGCTGCCACTGTATGTGTCAAATACAGCCGTGGAAAGACAGTCAACACATTTAAAAGATGATTAAGCCTAGCATAGAAGTTTGGGTAAAAACATAACATAAGAGAATTGCAAAAAAGTAATAATCTCAAGATTAAACATGAAGTGCAAAACATACCTACACCATGAATATTTTCTAGGAAGGTTTTTAAAACTGTGTATAATTTAAGGATAATGCACCAGGGAGATAGGGCTAGATGGTAGGGACGCATAACTCGGCATGCATGCGCATTCCACAGTACATGTATGACATCTTTTTTTCAGATTAGATTGTTTTAAGATTACATTCTGTGACTTTAGGTTGGTAGTTGGTGAGAGTTCTAGAATCTAGAAGTGTTTGGGTTTCTTAAAGCAGATCTGTTACACTTTTCTCCTAATATGCTTATCCAATTCCCTGCCACCCCAACTGCTAATATAATATAAAGTCTTCCTTGAGCAGTGCAGTGTTTTCCTCCAAGAACTTTCATTTAAATACTTGGGGTGTGGCAGCAGCGGTAACCGAAAGAGCATCAACAATCAAAATCACTACCGGCCCTATAAAGTAAGTTCTGTATTTGAGTTATGGAACCAAAAATATGGATGTCATTGCCATAGATGATTGGCAGACACAGTAGGGCCATATTTAAGCTAATTGAATATTGGAAATAACTTGGTGAATTTGTTATTCTTGGGAGTCCTTGCCACCTTCTTTAGCACCGTGTCTCCATTTGACAGGACGCCTGCCAGAACCCAGCAGCTCCCTAGGATCTGAGCCGCCCTTGTATTTTGTGTTCAAATTCCCCATCCGTTGGAGCTTCTGTCAAACTCATTTCTAATGGATTCTTGATTTCTGACCTGTAATTTTAAGAAAAAACACTTTTCAATATTGCACATTAAATGTAACACCTTAAGCTTCATCGGGGGAAAAAAGTACTTAACATCTTTTTGATCTAATTTTTTTAAACTTGATTTCCTCTGGGTGAAAAAAGTGTTTGTGAGTGAACTGGGCAGACAGTTTGCAATTAACCCAGTAAAGACTTTTATAATTAAAGAGACTGTTCAGAGTTTCTGTATAGCTCCACACGGACCTGCAATACATTAGACAGCTGGGGGATCTGCTTTAAATAATAAAGGATATTAGGATTTAAAGGCAAACACGTATTTCTACCAACCATTTAGATAGATTGTGCCAAAAAAATTTAATTGGTGCTTTAGAAATATATCATAAAAAATCTATATATATATATATATATAGACCTAGAAGCCTCTTAAAGAGCGGTATATGGCAGCAAAACAGGGTGAGATATAAAAAATCTGAAAAGTATGTATTTTGGGATGCAAAATTTATCTTGCAGAAAACACATAAACAGATGACAAACAATCGTCACTCGTAAAACCCATGACCCATACCGAATAAGGCGAGTTCTCCCGTTTAATGCTATATAAGGCCATTCTGACAGTTTTATAACCATGTAGGGTCTGTAGGTTAGCAGCCCAGGTTCAGTACCAGCAGTGATTAGAGAAGTATGAAAGCACTTGCCATAGTCACGATTCACTGCGCCTACGCACTAGGTCCAACTGAACCCTCATTTATTACAGTAAGGACCCAGGATTGGGACTAAGTCTCCCACACTGCTGAATCCGATCTGCCCTGGGAGTACAGAGCGGGTATGTATTGGTTGCTAGTGGGCAGCGGCCAGCTGGGTATTTGCCAAATGCCCAGTCAGGGCCTGCTAGGGACTCTGTATATGGGTTCGATTCAGCGTTGAAGTTAAAAAACCTGAAGTAACCATATATACGAAAGCTTATACAATAAGCGGGTGCAGATAGCTCAATAATGTCATTTATAAGCATACCTGGTAAGGCTACCCAGACCGCTCCCTGTTCTAGGGGAGGGGTTTTCAAGAGGGGCAGGGCTAGCCACAGAAAGTACTGGGTCATAAGGAAAGTGGGCGGGGGGAACGAGTGGCTAAAGACCACTTCTGTTTTGTCCCATCTGCCATCATGCTCTACCACCAATTTGATAGCAATTATTTAAAAGCCATACCTCCCAAGTGTCCCAATATAAGAGAGATAATCCCTGTCCAGATTTCCACCCCTGTTGTCCCATTTTCTTGGAAGCTCTGAATGTTGCCACCTTGGCCAGTTTAAACCTCACACCTATGCTCGCTGCACACTGCTGGTCTGTATTTGGTGTATTGAAAGGGTATTTGTCAGACCGACCTGCAGCGTGTAGAATGCACACCTTCAAATAATTAAAATGTTATGTGGCTCTATTTCCATACCTCCCAGCAGGCCCAGTTTTCTCGGACTGTGCTGGGTAGGCGCCCATGAGTTGGTTGGGGAGATCCTTTGAGGGACATGGCCATTCCCAGACTGGCTGTGCCCACTTACAAGGCCCCCCCCCCAAAGCAGAGGTTGTGATTTGGACGCTTGCAATGCCAGGTGTTATGTATTTATGTACAAGAAGAGTAACATTATATTTCCACAAAGTTTCTCTACACGTTATTGGGTTTATACGGCAGTAGAACAGGGCGATGACATGAATAACCACCTATGCGTAACTATAGCACTTGGTGCCTGGGGCAGGTACGGAGGTCCTACCCCACACTGACGTCACATCCGGGTGTGGGAGCGGACACGAGGCACAAGTAGTTGCTGTTGGGTGCCCCCCCCCACCTTGCTGCGCCTCTCGCCCCAAAGAAGTTACAGCCCTGATAACCACCAAACATTACAAAAGAGGAACATCAGGGGAAGAAAGAGGGACAGGGTATCCTATAAAGAGACTGTCCCTTCTAAACAGGGACGTTTGGGGGTATGGGAAATGTAAATGTATGTAAATAATATACATAGGTAGCTAGCAAAGGTTCTCAAAACCACTTTGCAGCCTTAAGTCCCGCCCTGACCACACTTAACCACACCCCTACATTGCATCCCTTGCAAACGGTACGTATAGCTTTTATACAACCATCTTACGTCAAACAGACATCACTGGGGTGTTTTTTTTTCTTTTTTCTCTTTTCTTAGTTTTACTTTTCATAACAAGTAAGTAACATCCGGTTGCAGAGCCTTCCGGGTGTAGTAATATGGCGGCTTCCTTGTCTGTGTCAAGTTCAAGACCGGTCCTTCGATTGTTGGCGCTGCATGGGTACCGGCAAAACGAACGAAGCTTCCGAGAGAAGACCGGGGCGTTGCGGAAAATCTTGAAAGCTCGGGTTGACATTATAAGTATAAACGCCCCCTTAGTGGTACCGGAGCCAGGTGAGTATGAGGGAAGGGGGGTCACGTGACCGTGCTTCTCATTTAAACACGTGCTCTGCCGTCTCTCTCAGAGCGTTGGTTCAGTGGGTTAGAATGGATTTTTTGTGTATGTTGCTGCGATTTAGTTCTGATGCAGCCGGAAGCAGCTTAGACCATTCCATTGTTTATTTTGTATGGGGGGTTGCGTATGACTGTGCAGGTGGTTTGATAGCCTCGGGGTAATACATTATATCTGTATAAGATCACCTGGCTGATCAAAACTCCTATGGTGTGTGTGAGAGTTATGAATCACATACAGTATAGGAAAGCCCATTGTTCTTGGTATTGGATACTGATCTTCATGGCTGGTAGCAAATTCTGAGTTTATATGCCATTGATTACTGAAGATATGTGACTCTGTCAAGGGAATCACTCGATAATGTTAGATATGTGTAATAGCTAATGGACGGAATCTATGCAGATGTGCTTCTAAAGATGCACCCCCATTGCGTAAGAGAATGCATAAGCGTGCCCATCATGGTGATATCTGTGGGTTAATTAAGACTGCATGCCAATCACCGACTACATGCCAAGGCATTGTTTGTGATTGGAATTTTATACTACGTTTTGCGGTTTGTAATGTTGCTTCTAAATTAAAAAGTTTCAAAGCGCCCAAGTCCTTTTGTTGTAATGCACATCAAAGTAAAGCAGCCAGGGCCGGCCCAAGACATTGTGCTGCCTGGGGCGAAGTGTGAAATGCCCTAATTTTATTTTTTCTCAAATAATGCTTCAGAAGCCGTTTCAGTTTCTATAGCAACAAGCTATCAGTGCCTGGTTTTGTGTCACATGACAGTTAAGTGTTTTTGGCAAAAACTATAAGGGAGACAACGTTTTACACGAACTGTTTCTGGGAAATGTTTGGGCATTAGGAAGTGCTAGGAATGATGCATTTCGTTGGTGTCGTTAATGATGAGTAAGTGGAACCGCACCTGAATTTATTGATCAGATTCCCAAAAGGACAAGGTTTAATGTTTGATTGACAGGTTATTATACAGGTGCACGTTGAATGTTAATTACACATAATTGCAGGAAGGTGTGTAAGACCTCCATGGTGGCTTTTAATGTTCTTTTTTTTCAATTCTTGTGTTACTAGAGCCTAGTATCTTCTTGTCTTACTAATGCCTAGTATCTAAACCCAGATGCCAGCTGGAAAGGAACCACATGTGTTCGTGCTGGAGATCAGAAGGGGATTTATTACTTTCCTCGTCTTGTGACCAAGTGGAGATGACAGCTTGATCGTTGGTTGTAGGTCATAAGTATTATTTTAATAGACTAAAAAAATCGCTGTAGAAGTATTAGGAGCCAAACTTGGTGGATCTGACTGATTATTCCTCACCAGTAAACTATCTGTGCCCTGTTGTTAAGTTGCTGTTTATTTTTGAAGTGGGGAGAACTACAGGAAGTTGATGAGATTAACGCTTCACGTCTTCCCTAATATCTCAGAAAGAATTGCTGTGACAAACAAAATTCGTACAATATAGTTAGTAAAGTTAATGTATTTATGCTAAAAGCTGTGATGGTGACACTGCTCACCTCACTGGCCTAATCTGTGTAAAATATATATAACATAGCTATGCGTGATTGCTGATAAATACTGATTGAGCTGTGTTTAGCTGTTCTTCTTACTTATTCTCTGCGGTAAATTACAGCAAGCCACCACACTTTTTTTTTAACATATGAGAACATATCATGATTGCGTTGACCATGTCACACCAGTTTCTGCCGGACCACAGCAACCAGCGAGGATAGCAGAAGAATGGGCTTGATGAGTCCAAACTTTGACCTTTCTATAGTTATTATATGATTGCTGCTCCTGGGAAGACAAAACATTCACATTTTAAAAGATTTCTTTTCCTATTGATAGATTCAATCAAGCACCATATAAAGGTTCTTGTTTATGGAACGTTTTTTCCAGTGGGACTCGGGTGGCACAATTTGTTACTATCATAATAAGCCTTACTTAGAAATTCAGATTAGAAATGATGTTTTTGTGTAAAGCCATAGGAAATGTTACTTTTACGGAGTGCATATAACACAACACTTCTCTTTCTATAAGACCCATTACTTTTGCTCAGCCTGCTTAAATTACAGTTCTTTTCTTTTTTTGTGGTATTTTTTTTGCAAATGTATCCATTATTTGCCATCTAAAAACAAATTCAAATGAACCAACACAATGTAAATAAACTGCAGGAAATAAAGAGCACACTTTATGGCAACCTTCCTTTTCTTCCAAGTATAAATTAGATCCATTTAGTTAACAACAAAAAATCATTAGAATCCATCAGGGGAGAACATGTGAGGGAAGAACAAAGGATGGAGCTTCGGGATACCTTCTCACAGTAAATAAATGCCATGAGGCATTAAGTTCGTAAGCATACTTGGAAGCTCTCAGGGTTTGACCTCCTCTAGCTCAGTTTCTCCTTTCCCCAGGTAAGTGAGTGGCGTGTGGCCATCCATGTTCTGCCTGCTCGTTGTCCAGTTTCCCCTTCTCCTTGCTCGGTTCCCTCACGCTAGAGGCTCCCTGTGGCTAGCCTCACTCATGGCTAAGCCCAGGTGTCTTCCCCAATCATGTTTTCATTTTTATGGCACCCATGGATTCGCAAGCCTTACCATAGAATTACAAACATATGCTCACAAACACTAACACCTTACTGTACACACACTAACAATATGGACAGATACACACTGTCTCTGCCACTACAATGCAGTAGACATACAGACTCTGGCACTATACATTTTCACACATACTGACTCTAGCACTGTACATTTACACACACACACTGATACTACAATAGACACACACTCACAGACTGACTCCAGCACTATACATATAAACACTGACTCTGAAGCTACGGTATACTCACACACATTGACTCCAGCACTATACATATACACACATGCACACTGACTCTGACACTATAGAATAAACACACACTCATACACTACTCCCTCCCCCTCGCCTTGTATATAACAGCCATGCCGCTGCCATTGTGAATACAGGACCATGCTTTCTAGCGGGAAGTTACCGTTACCACTTTTGCTTCTTTTAATCAAGCACCCCCCCCCTTATTTTTCCCAAAAATTGGGGGGGGGTTGCCTTCTTTTGGATCAACAGCAACAAATTAACAGGTATAGGAAAGGCTGAACTTGATGGACGCATGTCTTTTTTCAGCCTATATAACTATGTAACGTTTGCACTGAGATAAACCTCGGATAAATTCAAGAAATTCATCTAGCAGGCACATAAGATCCTGAAGGGACCTAAGCCTCTAAAACAGATTTGGTCGTCTCTGTTGGTTTTGAGTCTCCATTACATTCCCCAGATAAGCATTATGTAGAATTCAGAAAGAAAAACAATAATCCATACTTAGTACCATGAACCAACATTTATTTCTTATTGTTTACAATTCCAGATGTGTGTATTGTAAAATATTTGCAATTTATACGTATTCATAATTAGATGTAATTTTACCTATGCAGCTGGAAACTTTGCAAAATTCAAACATTTTGCATCAAGGGTGCGATTGTATTCGATACCTGAAGTGGGTCTTGTCCACCACATACATGTGATCTCCTAAACATGTCTAGAATTGGTGCAGTGACTGAATCCATATAGTAGTCAAAGTTTAATCTGTATGCCTCTCTCTTCCCCTTAGATGTGCACAGGGATGGAGAGCTAGACTGCTCAAGAGACGACCCTAGAGGCTGGTGGTTTTCAGATCCTCAAAACAACAGCTTTAATGCCATGGATGAAGCCAGGACATGCTCAGGGCTGGAAGATTCAATTGAAACTGTGGCAAAAGCTTTTTCTGAGCTAGGGCCGTTCCATGGAGTTTTGGGTTTCAGCCAAGGAGCTGCCATGGTGGCCATGTTGTGCGCACTAATGCAGGCAGGCGATACCCGCTTTCAGTTTGATTTCGCTGTGCTTGTTGCTGGCTTTAAAAGTCGGTCAGTTGAACATGAGAAATATTACCAACATCCGATTTTGGTTCCATCGCTTCATGTTTTTGGCGAAACTGACCGTGTCATCCCAGGCCACATGAGCCAAGAGCTTGCCTTGCATTTTGAAAAACCAGTTATACTAACACATGGAGGGGGACATTTTGTTCCTGCATCTGCTCCGCAGAAGAAAATCTATTTTGAGTTTTTGGACGCATTTAGTAAATAACATGTTTATTGGTTGGGGAATAATTAAAGGTATAATACAATGTCATCATGGCTTGAGTGCAACTTTCTGGCTTTCTGCCAGTGGGAAAAAAATCTCCCAATAAAAGTACTCACACCATTGTCCATCTACTGCACTGAATAATACAGGTACTGCAAAATGGTTTGCTGTGTTGCATGTAAATGTGAACAAAACATTTGGATCTGCAGGCAAAATCATTCCATTGTTACCATGTTATATTTTAGTTGCCCCAGGTCCCCCTATTTCATTATTGCTACGATACCAATAGGATCAGATCCGCCTTCACAATGAATTTATATGTGGTTTCACCATCCCCTCTCTTTAAAAGCTTATTTAAAGGTTCATTTCCTTTTAGCAATTAAAATACTGAATGTTAAATGTCAGCTGTGTACAAACCACTCATGTGAGAAATGAAAGTGAATTAAAGATGGACTGCCACTTTAACCCATTCAGTCCCAAGAGGTCACAAACATCTTCGAAGAATAAGCATTCTTTGTGTGACAAAAGCTACGACAGTCATGATGCGTCTTACAATGCTTTTGGACAGGCTGCCACTTATATCATCCTGTCATATGGTAGAGCTTAGGTGGCCACATCGGCTTCTTCCTGCGCTATGGCTGGAGTCTTTGCAGTAGATCACATGTTCAGTCTTAAATTCCATTTTCATGACTTTCAGTCAACTTCTACAAAAACTCCATAAAAAACATAACATTCTGCCTGGAAAAAATGGATTTGTCTTGTTAGTGATAATGAGAATGCTGAAGCGTCTCAATATTTGATTGGGCCATGGAGGCTACCGCAGCCAGTATGGTCTTAAGGTCCAGAACACCACAGTTCTTAGTGTAACAGTAAACCAAGGTCAATGCTAGTGTAGCCTCTGGACTTTATAGCCCGGCTCAGAAAAAAGTCTTTGTGCTTGTGTTTAAGGGTAAATGTGATGTTTTTGTTAATTATGTTATATAATATTTTGCTTACACATAACAAGATGTTCTTGTGTATTAAAACAAAGATGTTAGCAGAAGAAATATAAGGTGTTAAGGCAGTTTAAATTAATAATTTCCCTGGCTGTATGGTTTATGATCCTATCTTGGTATTTCATATCCCAAATCAAAATAAAATTACTTTAACACCTTTTCTGGAGCAACAAATGTTCACGGACTAAGATGATATAATTGCAGCTTTTATGGAATAGCTTATTTTATTATAATTGATCATTAGTATATAATTTGCATCTCATTTTCACAAATAGTCCTTGCTTGCAGTACTCTACTGTAACTCATTGTTAACCTCTGTTTTATGAAACATTTTTGTTAAATGCTACTTTGCTATTAACAAGACATTAACTGAGGTTAACGACAAGTTAAATACACCAAAAAGCTTAGTTAAAGTAGATCTATAATTTATGAAAAAGAATTCAATTACACTTTTCTAAAATAGCAGTATGCTGTTTGTTAGAGACGGAAGGTGACCAAGGAAACATTTAGCTGGAATAAATAATAATTTCCGAGTGTCATAGGTCTATTTTGTCTACCACCTCCCTCCACTCCGCACACTTAGACTTACAATAGCTTAAATGTCTCGGGTAAAAGCACTTGTCGAGTAGCTGGTGTCACTCCAGCATTCCTGTCTTTACTGTGTTTAATCGTGGGGGTGTGAAGGCAGCGTGTTCGGGAGTCATGGCTGTCATTGGGTTGTTAGAGAGGAGAATGATTTAGACTGATAACAGGTAGAAGCTGCAAAAATGCTGTCATAAATCACAGCATAACCAAGCGCAATAAGAAAAAGGAGAAACTTGCAAAATGGTACCTGCTTCACTTTGCCGTTTTAGTCATCGGTAAACAAGCCCTGCTTTCTGCACTGAAGTTGCTTTTATGGGGATTGAAGACCCCCACTGCTTTAAGAACAAATTCTCTCTGCTTTGCTCAACGCCTCTTTGTATTTGTAAAAATGTGTATTTTTATTAAATACTATTTAAGGCTGAAAAAAAGCTTGATTTTTGGTGTAATTAGGAAGCCGTACATTTAAACATCAGATTATAATCGGGGCTTTATCAAGCTCATTGTACATAAGATTTTTATTTCTTGGTGGATCCATGTTTGTGTGTATATTTGGGCCAATATGGCATATGATTTTTTTGCTTTAAATCCTACATTTTATAGTTCTATACATTAAATAAAAGTGTAATGTTGTACATTAAAAAAAGTATTAAAATAAGCAATAAATACTTTAACCCACCTAACTTGCATACCTGTCTGAAAAGGCGTTTACCCCACTCCCGTTCAGTCGACGTTCCCAGGTCCACCGTCGCCCTGCAGGCTCTGCTGTTTGCCAGGTAAGAAGAATCCGGCATCCTGGAGTGGTCCCACATCATCCGCCATCTGCTACAGCTGGCATCCGGTGAGTCTCTGAACACTCTCTGCAACTCAGCATGTTGTTCCTCTTATTCCTTCGCTTCCCTGAGACCTGCACCAGTCCTCTTATAGCGTTTCCCTGTTTTTGCTTACTTGGTTCTGACCCAGCTATCGCTTTTGGATTTCGGCTGGTGTTATGCTACACAACTACGCTTTAATTGACCTCGGCTTGCTGTATATTTTTCCATGGAATACTTGGCCCTGCCTATTCTGTTGCTGCCTGGGATTTCTGCTGGTCTGCCCTGTCAAGAGGTTCCAACATGTCTGCCTCTGGTAGGCCCCAGTATGCCTTTGGGCAAACAATAATTTTTAAACCTTCAGGTTTAATGTAGGGTCTCTGGGTGTCATGTTCCACCCTTTGCAGCCTGGAATACTTAAGCCTCTGTGCGGCTCTTTTCCTTCAGCAACCACTAGTGGCCGCTCTTCCCACTCTGACGCACCCAGACCTGATTACCGTGTTGAGCTGAACCCTGTTACCTGGATCAAGCCTGCCTATTTAAACCTGCCCAGCCCTTCAGTCAGGGCCTTTGCACTGAAGTTGGCGGTTTTGCTCTGGCCCTGTGTACCTGATTCCTGACTTGCTATTTGGCTTCTGGAGTACCTGATCCTGACTTGTTCCTGCTTTGAGCCCTGTCAAATGGGCTTAACTGTCACGTCTGTAGTACGGCAGTGGATCCACGCTGCAGAAATTGGAAAGGCGCCTCCTGGCGGAGATGGAGAGCCCAGCAACAGAGCACGGAGGTGTATAGCAGACACAGGAGCGTAGCGAAGTACAAAATAATCAGGATCAAAATAATAAATAAAATAATAAATCCAGGGGTCAGGCAGAAGAGTAGTCGGGGTCACAAGCAGAGGTCAGGGCAGGCAGCAAACATCAAAGGTCAAAAACTAGCCGGAGTCAGAACCAACAATAACAAAACGGTAATGGAACGCTAGTGAAGGCTATAAGGCAAAGGTAAAGTGCTTACTGAGGGTTTAAATATCCCTCTCAATATCTGGATCCTCCTACCCACCTAATTAGAGGGAGGAGGAAAAAAGATAAATGTCGCTTTAAGAAGCGACATGAATATTCATGAGTAAGCCGTTCGCACATCCTGACGTCGAGACGCGCGCCCCGTCAGGATCCATTGATCTCTGCAGGGACGCGTCTATCAGTGGAACGGACCCAGCGGCGGTTCCCGCCGACGGAACGAGCAGGAGGCTGGTCGCGTGGGCTGCGTCTCAGCTTCCCTACCCGCGGGACGACGGAGGAGGTAACATTACCTGCCTTGAGCCACAGCCAGAGGGCTTCCTGCCGTGCGCCCCGCCAGCGGGCTTCCAGCCTGGAGACTTACCACCTGTTTTTGTTGTTAATACCATCATCTGCAATACAGATCATATCATCGCGTTCTGCCTGTGGTTTGTTTCTTGCGCCTGTCTGTAACAACCCCCAAGTCATTATGCATTGCGGGGTACAGACGGAACCCCTTGTATCCCCTGTACCTGGGCTCCTAACAGGTCTGTTTACCCGGTTCGTAACACCGGGTGAAGCCCTGCGTTGCCAGGTCTCCACTCCATGAGGTTTAACTCTTCACAGGGGTGTGGCGTTTGGCCAGGCCTCCAATCCTAGCCCACATTCTACCTACCCCCCACCCACTTCCTGCTGCTCTCCACCCACTTCCCTCCCAGTAAAAGATGTCTGGGGATAGCCCCCTACATAAAGCTACATCCCCAGAAGGAGGGTAAAAGTACCTTGGAAAGTTCCAGTGATTGCTAATACGTAATCCGTGGAGAAAGATATAGTGACTTCCTATTCTCAGAATCTGCACGATTATTCTTCCCCAGTAACTAATGTCTTCCCTATTGTTATGTTGCTAGTTGTTTAGTTCAGGGAGCCTTTGTAAGGAAGTCTAACTTCAGGACAGGAAATTGATTAGATTATACGGGCACTGCCACAGGTTGCTTCCAATCTCACCTTCCAAGCCGTGAAGTTTGAAACTAATGTATCCAAAACAATTACACTTATTGACAAAAAGCACAAGTGATAAGCACTTCCAATAAATTGATTTTTTTTGCCAAAAGCGCTGATGGAGTCACTAAGCAGTTGTTTAAAGGGATAGTACCATTAAGAATGCATTGGACCCAAAGATTACTTTTAAGGCAAAACCCTAAGTAAAAGCTTGCCTAGAAAATAACTGCTCAGTAACCATGAAATGATCTCCAGATTCCTATTTGCATGTTCCTGCTGCAGACACCTGCAATTGTGATGTTTGACACCTGGGGCTTTATACAAAATTCAGCAGTGCCATGTGTCTCATTCGCACAGCATCCCCCATATCTCTCTAAGCACTCCAGGTCAATAAAAATGTTAGAAAACTGATAAAAAAGGGTTATTTCACGTAGCGCTGCACTTTATGAAAATACTATATTTAAGAATATATAGCCAGCAAGTAAACGTAATGATCTGTTCCCTTTAATAATGTTCAGCCTGCGTGGTGCAGTTTTTCACTTTTAATGTATGGTAATATAAATAGGTATTACAGATGCCATAAGCAGAGTAAGTGCTAATCAATATCAAAGAAGTCACTCGTCTCTTTCATATTCTCTGAATCAAAGTTTATTGATTAGATCCTCAACTTTCACACAGAGCTTCAAACAGCTTATTACATACAGAGCTGAGCAATGTTTTCTTGTACCTAACTCATAATTGCCTTTCTCTGATTCAGTGGTCTTGGCAGGTCGGCGCAGTTTAGTTTTACTGAAATTCCTTAATTCTGCAACTGACCCTTCCCTCCTGAGTGCCAGAGATAAGCACTGGCAACTGGGACTCGCCTGCAACTACTAGTAAAGGTTAGCACCAAAAGATGGCAGATTATATCAAGACTCATGTACTTGCTTAATCAGCAACAACACATGCTAGAATTCTGCAGTTATGTGGCCCTGAAGGGCTCTTGGGAGTTGCATAGACATGTTGCTGCATTGACAGGGAGACATAATTTCTAGTTGTGATTAAGTTCAATAAAAACAGCAATCCCCATAATAAAATGTAAACTTAACACTTCAATAATGTTAACTTTTTTTTTACTTTACTGAGAGGGTGGCAAATGCATGGAAGGAGAGCAGGGTTAATTGAGGATGGATCTCCCGCTAACCTCCACAAAATACAGTGAGCATGAGGTCTGTTCATACAGATCTCTTTTTCACTGCTCTCTTGTAATTCGTGCGGGCTATTAATGCTGAGCGCTGGGCATGATATCATATCCAGGTGCTCAGCACTGAAGCTGAATGCACCGTGATGGAGCAATGAGACAGGACTTCAGAAAGGTAAAAGATAGGGAGAAAAGGGAGAGATAGTAAGAAAATAGAGAGATAAAGAGAGATGGAGAGAGAATGAAAAGTAGGAGAGATAATGATAAAAGGGGGATATAATGCGAAAGCGGAAAGATAGAAGGGGCAGGGATAATGAGAAATTGGGGTGAAATTATGAGATTTTGAAGGGGGGGTTAGAGAGAGAGAATGTGCATTTATGTTTTGAAAGAGTTTATATGTTTGAGCATGTTTATCCAAAGTCAAGAGAGTGTATAGGTGGAATCTGGGTGCAGATCGCCCATCATCACTCCCAGAGTCCCATTGTACCCAGGGCGGGCCGAAGACTTAACACCGCCTGGGGCGAAGTTTAAAATGCCGCCCCCCCCCGCCGACACCGGGGGGGGGGGCGGCGGCATTTTAAACTTCGCCGATGCCATAATCTACCCCCCCCCCCCACGGTACTTACCTTTAAACAGTCCTGCGGCGAGTCTCCCTGCTCTGCCACGGTGCCGGCTTGTAATGCTGAGCGCCGGAAATTGACGTCACTTCCGGCGCTCTGCATTACAAGCCGGCACCGAGACCGAACAGGGAGACTCGCCGCAGAGGAGAGAGAGAGAGGGGTCGCCGAGCGGGTAAGCGAAAACCACTCGGTGCCCCTCTCTCCTCAGCTTCAAAAAAACAAACAAAAAAAAAGCGCTTGGGGCGGCAAAGTGCCGCCCCTTCTTAAGTGCCGCCTGGGGCAATTGCCCCAGTCGGCTCCATTGTAGGGCCGGCCCTGATTGTACCACACGTCTCTTTTCCTCCCTCATGTAGTTCAGGTATAAATAAACAACACATGGAAACACGGCATTGCAGGTATAGATCAACTGAATAAGACACACAAGCCCTGTATTTGCAGGTATTAATAAATAACACATGGAAGCATAGCATCGCAGGTGTAGAGCAACTGGATAACACACAAGCCAAGCCTTGCAGGTATAGATCAACCGAAAAATCAACAGCAAACTAAGCACTGGAGGTATAAATCAAATAAATAATGCAATGAAAACCCTAAATTGCAGACAGATCACAGGTCTCAACCCCCAAAGACCAGTACTGGCACCCATATTGCACACATAAGACTTGTCCTGGAACCCAGATTACATCCACAGGATCTGCTACCACGCATAGGACTTGTCATGTTTGTCCCCAAACATGATGTGTGAGCAAAAGGTGGGGTGGATCAGAATGTGTTTGGAGTGAGCATCCCACAATTTAGTGCATATTCCAAGTAAAACAAGATTATATTGTGATCCTATATGTATATATTTACACAATCAAATATGTGATAAAATATTCCTAGGTGAAGAGGAAGCCTCCTGAATCCTTCTGAATAGTGGCTTTCCTAATAACCACAGTACCTCCAATGTATAATTATAACCCATTTCTTTTATTCAACAACCAACTTCCCAATTCTCTGTTGAAACATCTCTGTAGCATTATGGCAGCTGACAATAAAAACTGTTTTAAGATTCTGAAACAGGAGGAAATTATTGTATTTTAAGTTTACCAAGAAAATCTAGTTTTCTATGATCAGCAAAGCCATCAGAAAGAACCGCTCACTAGAACAGATCTAAGGAAATAACCTTATGGTAATTATCCACTTTTGAAGCATTTTTTGTGAAGTGGCTATACGCATCCAATCACTGTCATATTCTCTTATGTTCTATTATTTTTATACATTAGTGTTGCAAAATCCAGGCTATCTGTTAGCTTTGTTACTTATTGGCATCCTTATTTTGCTTAATTATTTAATTACAAATTAATAATAATATTTTTACAACATTGTTTTTATCTGGACGCAAAGTCAATAATTAAAGCACAGTTGTAAAGTGTTATGTAAAATGAATAAAAATAAGAAGACTATAAAACAGATTAAAGTAGCACTTATATCAGCTGGATATGGTGTTGAAGATCATGTTCATGCAGGTTCATCAGACATTATGAATGAACCATTCCCATTTATCCATCTTTCATAATTACAAATTAATTATCCTTTTTTTTTTTTTACTACAATCATTGTTAATTATAAACATTCACTGTACTATAAGCGAGTAGTATGACGTTGGCACTAACACTCATCTGGTCAGATCTAGCTAGGGGCTAACCTAGGGGACAGTGGCCCTTCCATTTGCACAGGCTCACATAATCTATTTTTGAGCCACATTAGAGTCTTGTTATATCTCCACTACTAGACACTTCATCAGAGCAGAAGTCACTAATGAGATAACCTTTAGTTTTCCCAACAACTCAGTTACCGGACAACATAAAAGTCCACAATCCTGAAAGCTCTCATATGCTATTAATAAAAGGCACGTTTTCACTTCATCTGCTGCAAGAAGTTCTGTCTACACAAAGAAGGCAAGAAGGGAAACCTCAACATTGTGGTTAGTTGCACTTATGAATCAAATAGCTTTGCAGTAAAGAGGATGCACTGTAATGCAAATCATTAATAATAATCTAATTAAATATGTATTAGAATGATATGCCTCATGAGTTATTTTATATTCTTTGGGAAATTCTCATATACTTGGTTTTGTGGGATGTATTAAGGTTTAATGTAGTACAGTAATCTAGATCACAGTTGTTCAAATGGAGATTGGAGGTCTGCAATGTCCACAGTTGTCTTTCTATGGCCCCAACTTGCTGTAAAGATCTGTAGGTTCTGTTGTAATGTATAACTTGAATGTTGTGTATACTTGTAGCCCCCAGAACAGGTCTAAAACATGTAAGGTCCCAAGGTCCCCAGCAGAAGTGCATTGTGCAGACATTCACCGGCTTCCAGAGAGGGAGGATCTAAGTTCCCTGCAGCGCAGCGAGGGATCGGGATCATAGTCGTGTAGTCAGACCTCTATTTGAAGTCTGATTATAAGACGACCTCAAATATAAGACGAGGGGTATTTTTCAGAGCATTTGTTGCCCGATGCCCACATTCACTCTTATTCACTCACTCTCTCACATTTTCATTCTTGTTCACTCTCTCAAGTTCTCTAAATGTTTCCCTTTCTTCTCTGCCGACCGCTTCAGCTTCTTCCGCATCTTCTTCTTCTCCATCTTCTTTCTTTTATCTTTTCCCTTCTCCATGTTCAATCCTTCATCTGATATCTTCTTTCCTCGTCCGCATCTCCGCGTACATAATCCAGCAACATCTGCCAAAATGAAGGTGCCGCAGTGACGTCCTCTCCCGATCCTCCAATTGGATGAGAGGACAATATTGCAGTGCTTGCAGTGACGTCCTCTCCCCCAATTGGTGGATTAGGAGATGACCTCACTGCAAGCGCCAACATATTAGGATATTGGCTTGTATAAAATTAGGTATTGATTCACAGGAGGAGGATATCATCTTGCCCCTTTATAAGTTTTTTATTTTAATTTTTTTGCGAATGGTAGACTCGTGAACAGAAAAGTTAACCAATGATTCATCCAAGCCCTTAGCTGTTACCTAGGGTTCTTTTTCATTTTTCCCCGTTTTGAGCATTCTGTGTTGTGCCCTTTGCGTCATTTTGGCTGGGCCACCACTTATCGAGAATAGAACTAAATGATTTTTATTTATTAACAATTTGTCTAACTGTGGAATGATGAATATGTAAACTCTTTGCGACTGTTTCATAACCCTTTAAAGTTTTATGCAAATAAACAATAACTTTATAAAATATATATTTTTTCAAATTTCGGGCCCCAAAATTAAGGTGTGTCTTATACGTGGGAGCGTCTCATACATGGGGAAATACGGTACTTCTTGAGAATACCAAACTCAAAATGTTTGAATGTTTTTTTTATGTTAAAGTAGCTCTAAAACACACCTTTAATACAGTTTAACCCTTTAAGAACAGTGCTGTTTTTTATTTTTTTGTACCTTTCATGACAATGGTTTTAATATTTCTGCGGTGCTCATATTTAGCTGTAATTTTCTCTTTTTCTCAGTTACTGTACCCACGCAAGTTATATATTGTTTGTTTTTTTCCAGGACAAGAAGGGCTTTCTTTAGATACCAGTATTTTGATCATGTCAATATAAAATAAAATATGAAAAATTGAGAAAGCTCATTTTTTTACTTTTATTTGAAAAATCTTTTACTCATCTACAAAAGTTGATGAAAAATCCTGCTTTTTTGTTTTGCAAGTTATAGGGCAATACAAGGAAGTAGCAAATTGTTATTTAAAATCTGGAGTACTGCCACCATGTCCTATTTGGCACATCTTTGAAGCAGGTCAGTCCAACTTAACCCCCATCAAACCATATATGTTAGAAAAGAACCCAGGGTGTTGCAAATGCTCCTATTTTAATTATTTCCATTGTGATGCTTTAAACCCCAAGGGAGATGATTAGTTTGGCATTTGGGTACAGGTCATACATATGGGTCCCTGGGGTGGAGCAATTGGAGAGCAGGGTAGGCGAATGCTCCGTTCTCCATTCTGTGGAAAATCCATGCCGGCTTTTCCAAGAAGTTACAGGTCTGCAGGATCAGGTCCGGGATTACAATGGGGCCTGCATCAGGCACAGGTGCTGGGCATTAAAAACCCCTGGAGCCTGATGATCAGAGAGACTGTTAGGGGAATAAGCTCCCCTGTGTCAAGGAGAGGTCTCAAAAGAAGACCATCCCTAATCCAAGTAAGGCATTACCTTTTACTTTGTGTGGACCTTTGTGTGCTGCCTGGGAGAGGTTTTTGTACAGAGTCATGTTTAGCTGGGTCTGGTTGGGAGGTCAAGTTAGAGGGTGTTTAGGCTGGTGAGTATGGAATAGCATAGTATAGTTAGAGAGGACTCCAATGGGGAGCTAGGTTGTTTCTTTTTATAATTTTGTTTTGGGGGTTTTTGCTTGAACAGTTAAAATTAAAGTACTGTTTTTCTGGAAGTTGGTGTTCCTGAGCCTGATTGCCCTAGAGAACTGTGCTTAAGACCCCTAACTGTGACATTTTATGGCCCTCATGCTACAGTGTTTGTCACCCCATGCACTAATTGTACTACCAGCCATTATCATTAAAAAAAAAATCCCCAAACATTCAGGTATGAATTTACCACTCATAGAATATGTGCCCAGCAACATCTCCTGAGTACAGTGATACCCCCCATGCATGTGTTTGTCAGGTGGGGGTTAAAAGGCCACATTTGAGACACATACAATTCCAAGTTGAAAATAGAATTTTGACATGTCAGTTCGATTTACCCAAATGATACACTCACTTTTTCTTACCACTGTATGAACACACAGACACCTTGGGTTCTGAATAAAAAAAAGCCCCGTGGTTTCACTTTATGGTAATTTAGTAACAAATGGTTCTGAAACAAAGCCAGAATTAACGATATACAGCAAACCAAAGAACCCCCCAGTAACTGAGTTCTGTGGACTGAAACCCCTTATTAAAAGGATCAAGACAACAAAAATGAATAATTGAGGGAGGGGTCAATTCCTTCTTTTTGATCCAACAAATGGACTATTATGAAGCTTTTACTTCTATGCACCCCTGCTGTAACCTGCCTACAGATCCTTAACACGCTACCTGACGAGTGACCTCTAATTTCCTAGCACCAGAATTTAACTGTTCAAGGACATTAGGCTAGACACCCTCATCACATGCATCGATATGTCTCCTTTTACATACTCTTACATTGCCTCTAAAGCAGGCATGTCCAAACTTTTTTCGAAGAGTGCCAGATTTGATGAGGTGAACATGTGCGAGGGCCGACCATTTTGCCTGACATTTTCTGAACCATTAAAATGAAATGCAAATTAACTATTTTATGCAACGTTTATTGAAAACGGCATACCACATCTATCCCTTTCTCACTCTCCTTTTTCAGCAACCGCTCAGCACCCCTTGGGCCCCCCTGACTGGCAGAACTCCAGGGCCCGGTCGCAGTCGCGACCCCGGTAGTTCCGCCACTGCCTACAATTTCTTCATCAGATGCCCTTGTGGCTGTGTGTGCCGGCGCAGGGAGAAGGAAAGCCCAAATCTAGCGACGTCCGAGATCGCAAGATTTGGGCTTTCCTTCTCCCTGCGCCGGCACACACAGCCACAAGGGCATCTGATGAAGAAATTGTGTAGGGGAGGGCAGGGGCGTACCTAGAGTATTTGGCACCCAGGGCGGATCCTGTATGTGGCACCCCCCCCCACACACTTTAAAACTACCTGGCCGAAACTGAATATGACCCCCCACACACACCATAAAAAAAAGTAAGTAACACACCAAAATAGGACAAAACAATTATATATATATAATTTTTTTATATATAATAATTTAATTATATAAATATAATTGTTAACAGCAATCACATTCCTATCATGCCCAGGCATACCCAGATTCCAGGAGGCAGTCGCAGACTTGGCATGATAGGAGTATGATTGCCTTATCTACCCCTTCTCGCTCCCTTCTGCCCTATCTACCCCTTCTCACTCCCTTCTCCCTATCTACCCCTCCTAACTATCTACCCTCTCCCTCTTTGAAGTTCACTTACCTTTCAGGAGTCCTGCGGTGGGGGTGCAAGGCCTCTGTCTCCCAGCTCTGCCACTGTATAGAACAGTATAGAGTGATGGGAGTTATGATGTACTTTAGAGCATAATTATATAATGAAAAATACATTGGAAATGGTACAGCATAACACCCATCACTCTCACACATTTACCAATCCACACGCATACCAATCCACACGCATACCAATCCACACGCATACCAATCCACACACATACACCAATCCACACACATACACCAATCCACACACATACACCAATCCACACACATACACCAATCCACACACATACACCAATCCACACACACATACCAATCCACACACACACACCAATCCACACACACATACCAATCCACACACACATCAATCCACACACATACACCAATCCACACACATACACCAATCCACACACATACACCAATCCACACACATACACCAATCCACACATATACCAATCCACACGCATACCAATCCACACACACTAATCCACACACATATACTAATCCACACACACATACCAATCCACACACATACCAATCCACACACATACACCAATCCACACACATACACTAATCCACACATATATACCAATCCACACATATATACCAATCCACACATATATACCAATCCACACACATACCAATCCACACACATACCAATCCACACACATACCAATCCACACATATACACTAATCCACACATATACACCAATCCACACACATACACCAATCCACACACATACACCAATCCACACACACATACCAATCCACACATACACATCCACACATATACCAATCCACACACATACACCAATCCACACACATACACCAATCCACTCTCACTGTATGCTTTCCTACCTTTCCTCTTTTCTCCTTACAGCTCCTTTTCCTGCTCTTCGCTCCTCTTCTTCTTCAGTTCTTCCTTCTTCTTCCGAGGCCACGGGGTTCAGAGGGCACGGACAGCGGTGGGCGCGGCTTCAGTGTTGTGCGCCGGTTTCTGACAACAAACCCCGGCGCACAACAGCTGTTGCCGAGCGGATCGCAAGGGAGCAGTATCGGAGGTCTTTACCGGACATCCGGCTCCCTTGAGTGATTTTAAGCCGGATGTCCGGTAAATACCTCCGATACTGCTCCCTTGCGATCCGCGCGGCAACAGCTGTTGTGCGCCGGGGTTTGTTGTCAGATCCCGGCACACAACACTGAAGCCGCGCCCACCGCTGTGTGGCTGTGTGTGCCGGCGCAGGGAGAAGGAAAGCCCAGATCTCGCGCTTTCCTTCTCCCTGCGCCGGCTGATGACGCCAAGTCCCGTGGCTCACTTGGGGGCCGCATCAGTCCGGAACGCGGGCCGCAATTGGCCCGCGGGCCGGACTTTGGACATGCCTGCTCTAAAGGGTTTGCAGGATTGAATGGTGTTCCAGGGCCTGATATAAATGTTATTTTTTAGTCAAAAAGATTCCGGTCTCAATCATTAGAGTCAATTCGATTTTTTGGAGAAATATTAACTGTTTCTAAACCATCACACCTTCCTAGGAAGTAGTTGGTTATATATGTTGTTTGATGCTGCCATCTTGTGGCAAATAACAGTAATAGCTAAGCATACTTGTAAATAACAGTCTTTTCCTTGTTTGTTACTGTTTGTACTCAAAACACTTCAGGTACTTCAGGCGCAAAATAGACCCCACTTAGCTTTCACATGGAATAAAATGTAGGTAATTACCATGCCATATAGATGGTGGCTTCTGGGGTCTAAGGATTCACTCATTGTTCAGTTTATAATTACGCTTATGTACAAAACTACATGAAATACATATTAGATCACTCTTTACCCATGCAATACCCATTGTCCTGGTATCCTTATGCACACTATGTCCTTGTACAGCAGAAAAACCCAGCAAGACCAAATGCACTCATTGTTCAAGTGACCGATTTCAGAGAGAGTGTCCAGTTGCAGGAACTCCAGCTCAAATATATGCAAGACGTACAGGGAATTCCTTGAGGGCTTTGGAAACTTTGAATAGCAGCTTTTAGACATGCCCATATGGGCACAAACATTTTATTTTGCTTGCTGGAAACTACTTTCCATTTGAGGTAATTGTGTCTGTGGTAGCGACAAGAGAGACAAGCAGAGGCATGGATGTTGCCAAGTAGACACATGCATGGCATGCAAAATTTATTTGAAAGAAATTTTAATTTAGTTTTTGCTGCTTTGGTTTTCCTGCAAAAAAATATGTTTCTGCCCATTCATTTCAGTTGAAATTCAGAGGTTATTTGTGATTCGGAATGACATTCCGGGGGGTTCCCAAAAGGAGGAGATCCCTGACACCTTCGGGACTCACCTTTCATTATAGAAATCTTAAAAAAAGGTTCCCCCAGAGTAAAGGCGGTCAAAGAGACGCAGCAGCAGCGGCATATGATAGGAACATGTAGCCCTGTGAAGCAGGACTGGATTTCCCCAATATTATATATTATAATGCATGGTTTTGTCGCCAATATTTATTTGTCAATGAAGAATAATAGATAATATGATAGAAAGATAATAAAAAATGCACACAACAGTACATTACCTGCACTAAAATAAACTAATTATTTACTTGCAGTATTGTATCTGAGTAATGAGCATCAATTTCAGCCTTTAATAAGCTGTCACTGTCTCACACTCTAACTCCCATCACTCTGCAAATACAGACAAGTTAAAATGGCGCCCACTTATATATCTTATGCTTTTCCCTTTCTCTTGTAAATGCTGATTGGCCAGAGTGAAAAAAGTAAGGAAAACTCCCGCAGGTTGTTGGACCCATCAATCAATGAGACCACCCCCATTTTTTAGGCTACTTCTACCTATTATTGAAATGTACCCTCCCACACACAGTCCCTCCCACTTTACTTCATCAAGGAGCGCCAAAGCGGCTTGTAATGGCGGCTAAATGCGGCAACGAATCTAACAAACCAAAACAAATTTTCATCACTTTTACAATTTGTTTTCGTTCGTTTTGTTGGTGGTCGCGTTCCTTTTTGTTAATTCGTACAAATGCACGAAACATGCAATTTTTGTTAAAAAGTTTGTAAGAAAACAAATGCACAAATCTAGTGCCAAGTCTGATTTGTGCATGCCATCCTGAGGGGCGAAGGTGCTTCTGAGGGGCGAAGCCAGCTTGTACTCCTCCCTTTCTGGCAAGCCAGGCTTACGGTTCAAGCCAGCTTGTGCATTTCTGGTCTAGTCTTAGATAACATGTTTAAGCATATAATAAGCGAGTGAGAGGCAAACTATCAAATAAATACATTGCTCAGTAAGAAACATTTATTAAACCACAGCATTTGATCTGATGATGTATTAAACTACCTTTTAGGGACTGTAAACAAAATAGAAAGAGAGACAACGTGATTAACTCCGTGTTACCATCACAGAATCAATCAAGCATGCCATAGAAAACCGCAGCTCGATGGTGGAAGAGACAGCTCCAACGTGTTGTAAAAGACAACTTCTCAACTACAGATAGTTGAGTTTATCACCCCAGTAAAAACCACATGGTTGTCAATATTACTTCATGACAAGCTAACTGTGAAATTATCCTGTATAGATACGCTAAGTAACCACCTCAGCATTTCAATGCAACTTCAAATGAAACCCATCTGTCAAAAAGAAATATTTTAAACATTTTACATTTTTCTTAAGAGATTATAAAGGAAAAGAGTTTTCTCTAAGTTGTTGCAAAAGCATTCGACCATTTTTAGATCAAGAGGTATTGGGGTAAAGTACTAACTTTAATCAGCAGGATTATTAAATTTTTTTCATGGTTCATATTAGGAAGATTGTCTCAAAATTGCTTTTCACGTGTATTGCTAGTTGTCTCTTACATGCAAACTCTGTCCAAACATGTATGTAAAACTCCCATGTTGATTATTACACTGTAACATTGTCTAACATACCAAGATTTATAATTCACCATGGCATCTGCACGATTATCACACATTAATCTAGCTAATTGAGAATACATATTCATGGGATGATATTTGTGAAATTAGAAAAGCATAACGAATAATGTTTAAACGGAGGTTTAGTAAAATAATTATAAGAAGAAAATCTTAAAATGGTATGATGCTGTGCATGTTCAATGAAACCTCTACTGTTTTAGGAAGCAGTTGGTACTGATATGGCTAATCTTATGGTTACCTACAGCCATACTTGGGAACTGTCTGGCTTTGCCTATAGATTTCGGAATCTCTGAGCCAGACTTTTAGTTAAGCTGTCTTCCCCCTTCCCAACTCTGCTACTTTTTGGCCAAATCCCTGCCTTTTGAAGGCTCCCCCACACGCATGTGCAGCTAAGCCTAAGATCCATCTTTCCATAAGGTGAAGAGGAGTTTCAGAACAATAATGCTCCTAAACCATTTTCCATCTCAGACCTAGGGAAATATGCTTCCAGACCCAAGGCAGTATAACAAGTATTAGGACCTCCTTTTTTGTGTGTCATTAAACTTTAACTTGTCACGCACAAAGCTGATAGGCACAAAGCTCTATCAGACCAGTGCAGCCCCAAAAGACCCTGGAGGAGTTTTTCACCCTCAAATTGTTTTCCGTACTGGTTGAGCGCTTGAGTTTTAGCGGCCGCAGGTCTTGTGATGGTCCTCCCTCATCACAGGGAACCAGCTTATTAGACAAACGAATAGTCAGACAAGCCGTAGGTGCGAACAGGTGAGAACAAAAGCCATCTAATCAGAAGGCTGCTGGTAGAAGCTTTACAGTCCATACAGCAGACAGGCCTCCCAGTGGCCGCAGCAGGTAGAGCCCTGACTCTGAAGCCGCATGTCACAGATTCAAGTCCAGATTTAGCACCAAAATAAGTCATTGCCTAAAAATTCCAGAGCAAGCTGTGCCAAAACCACAATCTACGAACCAAAGTCAGTACACACAACTTTGTTTATACTTGCCATGACCCTTGGTGAGAACTCCACACTTACCTTCACGACCATGTAAACGTGGCTGGTCTCCTATATTGGAAACATGCTATGATCTATGTATACATTTCATTACTGTAAGACACAATAGTTCACATGGTGTCCGACAATGTATTACGTGCGAAATTGGCAGACAGATTGTATGATTCCTCTGTGACCTGTGAAATGAAGTGACATTGAAGATTCTATAAACCACATTCAGTTTACAATACAATGGATGTTGAAATTCCAACAGCATGTAAACATTTCTGTTTACATCTTGACGAATATGAATTTGTATCTGCAGTGTATTACTGCAGTGTGAAAGAATTGGAATTGTTTAGTATGAGATTCCATTTTTTTACGAGCCTCTCACATGAAAAAACATACCTTTTTTTTGGCACAGGAAGGATTAAGGCTGATGACCTTGTAGGTCCTTGTGGCCTGTGACAAACAATATTTTGGATTACTTTGCTTTGCGTTTGTGAACAACACTCAGGAAGAGACGGTAAACAGAGCACAAAGCTAATGTGGTAAAAAAAAAATCTCTGCGTAAAACATAGGCATTCATTTTTTACTGAACAAAAACATGAACGCATAATACATTCATAGAACGAGCTCTGCTCACAGCGTCACAGTATAAGTTAAGCCACTTTACTCATTCGTTTTGGCCGCATCAAATTTAAGACTGTTCATCATTGGCCACGATCTACCACATCCAGCTGCTGGCAGCGAGTAGAGGGACAGGACACATACGTTACAACCCCACCCATACATTTTTATGATTTTACCAAACCAACCACACATAAAAAAAAATAGGTGACAGATTCTGGACCACACAAAATCAAAAAGACCAAGGGTTGGAGAGACACATTAAGAATCCAGAAAAAATGCAAATAATTAAAAACACAGAACTTACAGAAGCCCAACCACAGTCTTCTACAGAAAATCAAAAGTACCATTTCCCTTTTGCGACTGCCAATTTCTTTTCCAAGTAAATCTTGTTTTTCACTTTATTTTACAATGTCCCTACAACTCATTTTTGCGTAAATAGAAGAAAAAAAAAAGGAATCTCTCCTACCTTAGACTACAATTCCTCAGCCCTCATTTCTCTTTAAATTAAATACAGCCCACAAAATATTTTGTACACAAACTGTCATCATTTTCATTCTTTAACAGGATATTACTTGTAATACTGTTTGCACTGCTTCTTACGTGGATGTTTGTATACCATACCACCCAGTAGCGTACCTAGCGGGGGGCGGGGGGGGCGGTCCGCACCGGGTGCCGCTCATCAGGGGGGTGCCAACTTGCCGGCACCCGGCACCCCTCCAGAGACGGACAGTAATGTCCGTCGCTGGAGGAGCAGGCTCGCAAGGGAGCGGTATCGGAGGTCTTTAACAGACCTCCGGCTCCCTTGAGTGATTTTAAGCCGGTTCAAGGATCTCCCTTGAACCCGGCTTAAAATCACTCAAGGGAGCCGGAGGTCTGTTAAAGACCTCCGATACCGCTCCCTTGCGATCTGCGCGGCAACAGCTGTTGTGCGCCGGGGCTTGTTGTCAGATCCCGGCGCACAACACTGAAGCCGCGCCCACCGCTGTCCGTGCCCTCTGACCCGGAAGAAGAACTGAAGAAGAAGAGGAGAGAAGAGCAGGAAAAAGAGGCTTTAAGGAGAAAAGAGGAAAGGTAGGAAAGCATACAGTGAGAGTGGATTGGTGTATGTGTGTGGATTGGTATGTGTGTGTGGATTGGTATGTGTGTGTGGATTGGTGTATGTGTGTGGATTGGTGTATGTGTGTGGATTGGTGTATGTGTGTGGATTGGTGTATATGTGTGGATTGGTATGTGTGTGTGGATTGGTATGTGTGTGGATTAGTATATGTGTGTGGATTGGTGTATGTGTGTGGATTGGTGTGTGTGTGGATTGGTATGTGTGTGTGGATTGGTATGTGTGTGGATTGGTGTATATGTGTGGATTGGTGTATGTGTGTGGATTGGTATGTGTGTGTGGATTGGTATGTGTGTGTGGATTGGTATGTGTGTGGATTGGTGTATATGTGTGGATTGGTGTGTGTGTGTGGATTGGTGTATGTGTGTGGATTGGTGTATGTGTGTGGATTGGTGTATGTGTGGATTAGTATGTGTGTGGATTGGTATGTGTGGATTAGTGTATGTGTGTGGATTGGTATGTGTGTGTGGATTGGTGTGTGTGTGTGGATTGGTATGTGTGTGGATTGGTATGTGTGTGTGGATTGGTATGTGTGTGTGGATTGGTGTATGTGTGTGGATTGGTGTATATGTGTTGTGACACAAGGTCTGGTAAAGTGGTAGATGGCAGATATATTAGACCAGCCTTGGTCAATAGTAGTCTGCTTTAAAATATGTCCCAGGGAAATATGTTTGTTTACAAACTGCACTACTGGCAGTTTGCAAAACATGGTAAGGGTCCCTGGGGCGGAGCATCTGGAAGAGCAGGGTGGGCCAGTGCTCCAACAGCACTAATTGCTGTATTGATCCAGTCCAGAGCCTGCGTTCTGGACAGGAGCTCCACAGGTGTGGGGTAAGTAGCAGCTCACCTGTGGCTGATTAATTAGCAGGCAGAAGGTAAAAGGGTTTGAGCCTGATTCAGAGGGGAAACCACTGTTATGCCAGCTAGGAGAGCTGATAAACTGAGGGGTGGTTTCTCTCTGCAAAGCCATATTGATGGTAAATTGTGACCTGTTTTGTTCTAAGCGAAGACTGTTATTCTGCTTACAACTGCTGCTGTTTGTTCCTTGAAAATAAACGTTGAAGCTGAGCTGGATGTGTCCTGGACTTCATTTACCCTAGAAGACTGTGGTTACAGCCAAGATCCTTGACAAAAGTCCCAAGGAAAAGGGAGGCTTGTCACAGTGTGGATTAGTATATGTGTGGATTGGTATGTGTGTGTGGATTAGTATATGTGTGTGGATTAGTATATGTGTGTGGATTGGTGTATGTGTGTGGATTGGTATGTGTGTGTGGATTGGTATGTGTGTGGATTGGTGTATATGTGTGGATTGGTGTGTGTGTGTGGATTGGTGTGTGTGTGTGGATTGGTGTATGTGTGTGGATTGGTGTATGTGTGGATTAGTATGTGTGTGGATTAGTGTATGTGTGTGGATTGGTATGTGTGTGTGGATTGGTGTGTGTGTGTGGATTGGTGTATGTGTGTGGATTGGTATGTGTGTGTGGATTGGTGTGTGTGTGTGTGGATTGGTATGTGTGTGGATTGGTATGTGTGGATTGGTGTATGTGTGTGGATTGGTATGTGTGTGGATTGGTATGTGTGTGGATTGGTATGTGTGTGGATTGGTATGTGTGGATTGGTGTATGTGTGTGTGGATTGGTGTATGTGTGTGTGGATTGGTGTATGTGTGTGTGGATGTGTGTGGATTGGTATGTGTGTGTGGATTGGTGTATGTGTGTGTGGATGTGTGTGGATTGGTATGTGTGTGTGTGTGGATTGGTGTATGTGTGTGGATTGGTGTATGTGTGTGGATTGGTGTATGTGTGTGGATTGGCATGTGTGTGTGGATTGGCATGTGTGTGGATTGGTATGTGTGTGGATTAGTATATGTGTGTGGATTAGTATATGTGTGTGGATTGGTATGTGTGTGGATTGGTATGTGTGTGGATTGGTATGTGTTTGTGGATTGGTATGCCTGTGGATTGGTATGCGTGTGGATTGGTAAGTGTGTGAGAGTGATGGGTGTTATGCTGTACCATTTCCAATGTATTTTTCATTATATAATTATGCTCTAAAGTACATCATAACTCCCATCACTCTATACTGTTCCATACAGTGGCAGAGCTGGGAGACAGAGGCCTTGCACCCCCACCGCAGGACTCCTGAAAGGTAAGTGAACTTCAAAGAGGGAGAAGGTAGATAGTTAGGAGGGGTAGATAGGGAGAAGGGAGTGAGAAGGGGTAGATAGGGCAGAAGGGAGCGAGAAGGGGTAGATAGGGCAATCATACTCCTATCATGCCAAGTCTGCGAGTGCCTCCTGGAATCTGGGTATGCCTGGGCATGATAGGAATGTGATTGCTGTTAACAATTATATATATATATATATATATATTGTTATTTAATTGTTTTGTCCTATTTTGGTGTGTTACTTACTTTAAATTTAAATAAAAGTGTTATATTTTTTATGGTGTGTGGGGGGGTCATATTCAGTTTCGGCCAGGTAGTTTTAAAGTGTGTGTGTGTGGGGGGGTGCCACATACAGGATCCGCCCCGGGTGCCAAATACTCTAGGTACGCCCCTGATACCACCCAAGTGTTCTCCTTTTGATCTACTCCAGTTCCTCTGTCCCTCTATCTTGCCTCTTCTCTAGAGGCTCACAATATTCAATGTGTAGACTTCCATTAGAAATCTAACACTAGTATCTACAGAACAACAGAAAATGTTTATAAGAAAGATTATTTTAATAAAATGTGTTATTCTTTTTCTAAATTATATAGAACGGCCATCAAGGAGGTCAGGAAGCATGATCTCTACTCATGCTTTCAAAACCAACTATCCCTCGTTGGCCATTTGAAATGTTTAGAGCAATGATACCTATGATTTGTTTTAAAGTGTATCTGATCTTGGGTGTTTTAAATCAATAAATTTGTCCCTTAATTTCCATTAATGGGCAATTCTTATGAAAAATGCTTTATGTTGGACAGCAGTTGCCCTACCATTGTATTTGCCAACCCTGTCCTTCAGGACAGCAAACACCCAACATGTTGTCAGGATGATGCATAACAAATCGCTTAGTGATATACAATGTTAGGTTGTTACATCTTAGTGAGGACATTCCTAAACCATTGCCAGGTTTGAGGCCATTGAGAACAGTTAGACTGTCCTGCAATCATCACACTTTGAATTAGAGATTTAGTAATGGTTCCATGCACTGCTCGTATGAGGGATCGGCCTTGCTTGTAGTTAGAGAGTGTCACGGGCTCTAGCTGTATTCAATATAATAATAGCTATTGCCCCTCCTTCCGCACTCTTCCAAACACAATGTATCCCTATGACTTATAGGTTATCACCACGTGGTTCTAGAATACAATTCACTGATGTTCACATCCCTCTTTCCCATTGCTGTAAATATCCTATATTGGAGTGCATATTGAAACAAAGATAAGGGCAAATTATCACAGTATGTTATACCTTTCTGCAAAGGCTCAGAAAATAATATAAACCCCAGCTGTTGGTTGAAAAGAGTAATTTACTAATTTCCAATTTCTCGAAAATCATGCTCAGTATACTATTGACCCAGAATCCAGGTGTGAATGTCCTCATTTCAATTTCACAGATAATACTTTGAACATGATTTGCTCAAGTAATCATTAAGCATTCATTCTTGTGGGAGCTTCTGGAAGGATAACATTTGTTCTTCAGCTCGGAGGAATATTCATTGCACTGATTCGATGCTGTTTTTTATTTCTTTTCAAACAAAGTCGTCTTCCCAAGAAATACAGTTGTCTTCCTTGCCAATAACAGATCACTACATGGTCTAGAAGGCAATAAAAACCGGTGTGATCAAGGAGGTGTTCCCTAGGATTTTGTATCTTGGTCCAGATTCCTTCCTTGTTGGCTGTGTGCTTTGCCCGGACAAAGCAAAAATTCGAAACACTTATACCCGTAGAATCACACTTGAGCACTCATCAAAAGGTTATCAGAAACTGTTGGTCAAAGATATAGCTGCATTTGTAAGCTTTGACCTCCTGAAACGCAAAGCCAGTGACCTGTGTAATGGCCACCAAATAAGAAATTGGATGAAACCTGTTTCCAACTTGCACCTTATGTCGGGGACTTTAACTGGTATCACAAATGTATGGTAGAGGGCCCAGATAATTTGATTGAACCCTACTGATGTGATTTATGGAAAAGAGGAACAGGAATCTTTCCATATCCGTAGCTAATTTTTTTGTGGCAAATGATGCTCTGCATACAACAAACTTATCAGTAAATGCTGCAAAATTAATGAAAAATACAATACATCCAATACTCTTCTTAAAAGTATTTAGGATTACTCAACCGCACAATAACCTGCCTGTTAAACTGAGCTAAACTACTCCTTAGCTTACTATCTTGTTATCAAACTAAGTGCTACGGTACTCGCCCTCTCTGCCAAAATTATTATCACAAAATATACGATGGGGCTTAAAACACGAACAGACACTTTGGTACAATAAGCTCTAATATTATTAATTTGCTTCTTTTAGGACAGTGATTTCATGAGTGAGTTAAAACCATTTCCCAATCAAGTACATGGAATGGTGTTACAATAATCTATTAAAGTTAGAGGAAGCCGAGTGTTGTCTTGGATTATATTTGCTTATATAAATTGACAGGGGTTGTTATGTATAATAAAGTGTGCTCCTTTTTATGCTTGATTCGCACTATTACATTTCTATTTTCCACACATTTCTTTATACTGAGAATCTATTATCGACATACTGTAGCATGTTTATGTGAAAAAACTGCCTTAAGTTGTGCAGTTCAAGTTCCAATTACCGTTATGTGCCAAGTTGCATTAAATGCCTATGGGTATAGTTTTCCTGGCATAAGCCTCTCCATAAAGTTTGTACATTTATTTTAATTTAACATCATGCAACAACTGGGGACTTCTCCTCTTTCATCACTCTCTTAAATACCTAAAATACCACACTATTAACCCCTTAAGGACAATAGGCGGTCCCTAAACCCATTGAAAATAATGCATTAAGGGGTTAATACTATTCTATTGTTTTCCTTGAGGTTACCTGATGTGTCCCTTTGGTTTGCGCAGATGGCTATGGAGATGTTCTTCATCTTCAGAGGGAGAGGTGTTTTGAGGAGTGGGGCTAGAAAGCCATGTGGGTGGGGCTAGCTGCTGTATAGGTGGGGCTTGCTGCCCCAGACACTCTTTGGGAGTGGCCATATTTAAACGCTGCAGCTCTGCCAGGAGAAAGAGGCAAGTTATCCAGGGAAGCGGCGCTATATACATACAGTATGTATATATGTGATGATAAGGTGCATGGTGTTATCTATGATGGCGTGTATATTTTTTAGAGAGGGGTATGATATTTAAGCCCCGGGCGAGTATGTGTTGTGTGCACCATAATGAGAATTCGTAAGGTAGGGTGGGCCGGTGCTCCACCCAACTGTTTACAGGCAACTGAGAGAAAAGGAGTCCAGGCCAAGAGTTCAGACTGACTCCGACACGCTACTCAGCTGCAAGTAATTAGTGACAGTAACTGAAATAAATGCCTGGTAGACAGTCACAGAGACTTTTTGAGGGCTGGATCCAGTATACTAAGCTGCAAGCAAGGACTGAAGTGCAGCAAAGTTTGACATTCTAAAAGGTTCCCGAAGTCTCTGTTTTGTTTTTCTCTGTATTTTAGTAAGAGCTCAGATGAGCTAGGATTTTGTTTGTAGGGATTTTGTGATTTTATATATATATATACACACACATACAGTAGACGTGTGCATTCTGATTGGTACATTTTTTTTTAATGAAATTTGACAACAAGGAGGGATTCCCAACAAAACAAACTCTAGTCCAATCTCTCTCACACTCTCATTCACATTCTCTCACACTCTCATTCACTCACTCTCACGCTCTCTGATTGTCTTCCTACCTTTTCCTTCTATTTCTTTCTCGGTGAACTTCCGCAAAAGGGCGGAGCCTCCAGGCACACCCTCTCTCTCAATTGGTAGAATGGGGGAGAGGCTGCCCCCATGGCTCTGCCCTATTGCAGAAGTGCACAGAGAGGCCAGGATAAAGCAGATAGATGAGCTGAGAAAGAGAAGTGTTTCTGCACCTTTCTCTCTCCGCGAATCTATTCTATTTAATCCTATTTAAAATCTATGTAACATGCACATAGCTGGCTCTCTGAGGGTTAATTGCAACATATTTTTATTGTCATGTTATTTACAGAGAGCAAGCAGATTAACAATAATGTGGAGACATACTGGTACAGAAGGAGAAGAGGGCCCTGCTGTTGAGAGCTTTCAATCTTCTCCCTCCTGAAGGTAAAAGCAATGCTATGAATCTATGTATGAGTCACACTATACAGACACCAAGGACAATACATATTTACCGCAATTTGTGCAACTGTCTGCTTTACTTTGTTTAGTGAAAATGCTGTAACAATTTATCCGCTTGCTCTAAAGATTGGACACCTTTAAACTTTTTTCTGATTTTTTTCTGTTGTAAAACAGAGGATTACTTTAGGTTATTTTTGATGTTTTAATTGAAAGGAGAACTAACGCAATGGATAAAACTATTAACTGGAAGTCAACAGTGTTTTTCCGTGTATGTGCCTTATTCACTGCAAAGAGGGTCCTATAATAATCCGCAGCTGTTCCCCCTAGTAAACGTCACTGGCTGACAGAGAAACCTCATGCAACGGGACCTAGAAAGGTGAGGCACACCTGTAAATATAAACCTTAAAAACAAGCTCTAAACAGTGTTTTGGACTCCTTATGACATCACTCATTCATGAAAGAATCCAGCCATTCAGGAGACAAGCTTTGGGAGCAGCCAGGCTAATTTGGTCATGGATGACTCGTCACAGTACACACCAAGTGTTATGATCGAATTCACATAAATGAGGTAGTCTTTCTGGGAACATAGTTTAAAGTGTTTCCCCATTCCTCTGGAACTCAATTCCGCCTAACCTCCAGTTTTCACCCATCCTTTCAATATTCAAGAAAACCACAAATCTTCAGAGCAGCAGACAAACTGTTCAGCTAGAATGTATGTGTCTCTGATTTTGTTTGCATTTTGGTGTAGTTTTTCACTCATACTCTCTCTCTCACTCACACTCTCACACACTCTCTCAACGCATTCCTACCTTCTCCATCCACTACTTCTGTGTCCCAGCCTCCTTTTCCGCAGCTCCGCATCTTGTCTTAACTCTTTGTGTTCTTTTGTCTTCTTTTTGGTCTGCTTTTCCTCCTGCTACCTGCTCCTTTAACCTGGCCTCCTGGAGCACTTCTGCAAAAGGCTGTCCCCGTGGAGTGCGATGTGGCTCCGCCCTTTTGCAGAAGTGCTCCAGGAGGCCACAATAATGCAGACGGATCTGTGGAGAAGGAGAAGTAAAGAAGTGCTTCTCTTTATCTGTGGATCCGTCTGCATTATTCTGGCCTAGTGTAGTGAATCTACAACAGGGCAGAACCCTTCTGATTGAGGATTGAGGGAGAGGCTCCACCCTGTTGCGGAAGAACTAGACTAGGCCAGAATAATGCACTAATGCGGACTAAGAAAGAAGAAAAAAAGAATACCAAAGGACAAGAAGAGGCAGGGAAGAAGCAAAGCTGGGGAAAAGGAAACAGGCACAGAAGTGTTTGGCAGCGAAGGCAGGGAGACATTGTTAGAGAATGTGAGTGAGAGTGTGAGAGAATAAATCTTTATTTTGTCTGACCCAAAATGGCAGGAAACAAAATCCGTTGTTTGAAAACCAATGGACCAAAGATGAAACGAGTGCACAAGTCTACTACCCAGCAATCTTCTTGCTTTTTCTGAGACTTCACTACGCAGTGGTTCTAGTTTGAACTGTTTGCTCTCTGCATAAGGTTCATATCTACTCCTCTGGGATCTAAATCCATCTTGTCCATTTAACTTTTTTAAAGCCCCGCTTTTGTAGGAAATTTGTTCATGAGATCAAAAGTGTTATTGTAGTGATTCTGATTAGGATTTCTAGCTTTTTCTAGCAACCTAGGCAAACTATGTTTATTACCTCCCCTCACATGCTTTCCTTTGCTAGCATAGCAAAGAACAGTAGTGCCCCCTAACTGCTAGGCAGTCACTTGCTATATCCTACGGCTGACCCTGGTTTGGACATTGTTTTTAAGTATATGTCCAAGAGTTTATCTTGGGAATTATGAGGGTAGATTCTAAAATTATTATAAATGTGGAAAATAAAAACTAATAATACTCCTGTACGGAATTGTCCATGGTTAAATGTTGTGCAAAGGGTTTGGAGAGAGTGCCACATTTTCGGATTCTGTTCCTGGGAATGTCCTCTCCCCTTTGTCTGACTCTGTAAACAGGAAAGGATGTAACTGTGTAAGAATGCAGCTACCCTCCCAAATTCAAACAGCTATTTTTTTACTGGGTACACTAAAGCGGATGCCAACATGTCTTTCCAATTAAGTTCTATGTGTTCCGTATGGAAGGCAGCATCGAATGCCAGTGTGGCAGGGATGTGGATTCATGAAAAAACAATGGAAAGGAACAGTAGTTAAAATGTATATTTAGGTAGTGTTTATAATGGCTCAATCGCAAAGATAATTTAACCCATTGATTGCAGAATGGATTTCAGCTCTGGCAGCTGCAATAAAGTGGCAAGTTCTTAAGTAATAAAAAGGTTGCAGCGAGGTAGGCTAGATTGTGCTAGAAATATGCTGTTCTTCATGGAGTGAGAGGTAGGCAGCAGTCCCAAAATGTATTTTTGAGTGGGCGATACTGGCATATAGCCAACTGCCAGTCTCTTCCTATGACCCCAGGCAAGTCACATTATATCTCAAGCCCAAGGCACCAAGGAGCTGTATCTTAACTAGAAAACACTATACGCAGCTCCGTGTCCTTGGAGGGTAAAGAATATTGACTGTCCTAGTAGAAATATAAACTGATTTAACCCTTTTGCTCTCAAATGAACCAACTCCTAATTGACCAGAACAGAAAATTCCTTTTTTAATGGAATGCAGGTGCCCTTGAATTAAGAGGTTCTCTAAGACAGAAGTAGGCAGATTCTGATTATTATTACATATTGTACTGCGTAATGTATTGGCAGCCTTATGTATAGTACCAGACACCCTTACATTGCTGTGCGAGGGAATAGCAACCTTGAGGTTTTAACCCATTGACTCCCTAAGGAGTGGTTGGTCTTACTTTAGTTTTCTAACTGGAACAGTTGTTTTCTAACTTTAGCTTCTGTCATGCTTTCATTTCAATTATCCAATCTTTGCTTGTCTTCATACTGCAGCAAAGCATCATCTGTGATTTACTTTGTTACACAACGTTTCTAGATACGTACTTCATGGGGATGTTACACCTACCCCATCGTTTCACATTAGCAGGCAGGGGACTCTTTGCAACTAGCAGGTGCCACAAGTTTTTATCTCCTGAGAAGTTAGACACAGATGGCAGATATTTTGCACAGGTTGTACTCAGCTGAGTAGTGTGAGCAGCGGAATAATTAGTTAATTTTGTTTAGCTTTTACTAAGTAATCTAAAAGACTCACAGGGTATTTGGTAGCGAGAGATCCTGGAAAGTTTTTCACGCATGTTTCTTCTCCATATATTCATCCATTTTTGGATTATTTAAATCATTTGAAATTCCCTGTTAACTGTCTGCTGCTAACATGAAGACAAATAATTTTTTGGGTATATGTTGTTTGTTCATTTAATATGTAGTCTTACTATTGGTAAAAAAAAAAACGCTTAAACAAGAACGATGTCCTCTCAACTGGCCCTCTGTTCTACATCTTCCCAGGAAAGTCTTCTCCAGCCATCTGCACCCTTACCTCTGTCCAGAACACCCTTTCCTTATTCGCTCATTTCCTAGAGCTGCATCTCACCCACTCCACGCCATCCTATGATGATTTTATTGGCTGATCAAACAGGCACATGCATGACTGGTTCTTCTTTGTCGCCTTTCCCTTGTAAGTGATAACAGAATGATAAACACATCAACACGTTCTACTACATGCCAAATACTCTACTTCTCACCCAGTGTCATCACCTAGGTATGGGAACCATCAGGCTGTTTTCCAGTCTGATTGGGTTGATGAAGGCCTGTCCTTGGGTTTGTCGTTCAGTCTACATGGACAGTATAAGTTGTAGTTCTCCAGAAATTGTTGATACAGTAACCCGGCAAGGGATTCTGTTTGGGTAACTTTCAAAGTATGTTTCACCTTAAGGAGGTGGTCACTGGGGGTCTATATCAATATAATGTAATTAAAGAGTGTAGTGTATTGATTTTTTTCAGGAATGCTGGTAGGGGCAGTGAATGGAAGAAAATGTTCTGTCTATGAACAAAAAAAAATGAAAGCTTCAAATTGCAGTGTTTAAGGCTCTGCTGCCATTCCTCTATGAGTCACTCTTCTTTCTGTCTTGTTTTTAATGGAAGTTTTCCATGGAAACCCACACAGAGCAGCATTGGGAGCTGTTTTAAATGTTCTGAATCATGCAGCCACTCAGCCAAATGCTGGCAGATGGCAAAAATAACTGATGGGGCTTAGTTACATCTCAAAGATATTTGACAAAAGAGAACTGGGGTGCCTTAACTCGTTGGTTCCCAAACAGAAGATGCACATTTTAATTCCCTTCAGTATCTAAAGGGTTACAGTAACATAGGTCTTTTCTCTTTCCGTCTCAGTTTGACGCTCAGCCCCAAAGTTCTGGAGTTTGTTCGTGCGTTGGAGTTTGGACCTGTTCCCAGCTCTGAGGAAGTTAAATGCGTACCAGGATCTGAAGCACTTCATGTGCTCCGAATGAGTAAAAGGAGGGGGTGTCTGTCTCTGTCCATCAGATTTAAAGGACCGCTACCTGCTAATAATAGACTCCTGTGAATGGCTGGTGCTACTTTAATTTCAATAGAACATCTGTGAATCCATAGTATTAGTTCTTTCATAAACCTTAATGGAAACCATTGTTCCTATGCCATAGCTTCATCAGCTTGACAAGCAAAATAAATCACAATGTTATTTGTTTAATAAACATAAGATTAAAATAGTTTTCATTATTATTCAGTGTAGGTTACAGCTGTAATGTACAGGTGTGGTTTCCATGCATGTGAATTCTAACTAAAATATTATCTACATATGCCAATAAGTGCTACCATCTTAACTACATCTCTTGCGGTTTATGTGATCCTAAATTGATTACTTATTTTTGGAGAAAAAGATGAATTGAATTCACAGCAAGTCATGCCGCTCAACCAGAGGCGTATCTACTGAAAATATCACCTATGGCAAGCGCTGAAATTGTGCCCCTGTCCAAATATCTAAAACCCATTTTACTAGCCCCTGCTGCCCATATATATATAAATATTAGTCCCTGCTGCCGATAGCAGGTATAGATCAACACACAAACCCAGATCAATTGAAACTCACTTGTGATCTCAGCACTGAAGGTATATATCAAATAAACAGAATCAGACATACAAATCCTGTATTTGCAGGTAAACAATAATAATATATGAAACGTAGCATCGCGGGTATAGATCAAATAAATACATGGAAACAGCATTGCAGGTATTAATATCTGAATAAGACATATTAACCCTGTATTTGCAGGTATACATTAATAATGTATGGAAACATAGCATAGCAGATATGGATCTACAGAATAACACAAAAACCCAGCTTTGCAGGTATAGATCAATTGGAATTCACATAAAAACACGGCATTAAAGGTATATTTAAAACCCCCTAAATTACAGGCATAGATCACAGGTTGCACACCCCAAAGTCAGCCCTGGCGTCCACACTGCCCACATAGAACCTGACCAGCACCCAGATAACACACATAAGATTTGCCATCTTTGTCCCCAAATAGCCCAGCACAAGTCAACTTTGTCCCCAAACAGTCCGGCCTGTGCCATCTTTGTCCCATATACACCCTGCCTGTGCCATCTTGGTCCCCAAGGCTCAAACCTCCTGCTAGTGCCATCTTTGCCCTTCCACAATTATACATCTATGATACACAAACACTTTTACAGTCACTCACTAATTCACACTTTCATTCAGACAACTCATCCACATCCACATTAACTCATGCTCTCCCTCATTCAGACAACTCATCCACACATTAACGCATGCTCTCCCTCATTCAGACAATTCATCCACATATTAACTCATACTCTCCCCCATTCAGACAACTCATGCTCTCCCTCATTCAGACAACTCATCCACATATTAACTCATGCTCTCCCTCATTCAGACAACTCATGCTGTCCCTCATTCAGACAATACATTCACATATTAACTCATGCTCTCCCTCATCACTGAATGCATCCACACATTATTTCACACTCTTTACTTATATCTACCCCCTCTCATTCCCTTATCGCTTTCTACCCCCTCTCCTTCCCTTATCACTTTCTAACCCCTCTCCTTCCCTTATCACTTTCTAACCCTTCTCCTTCCCTTATCACTTTCTAACCCCTCTCCCCCTTTGTAGTTGAGGTCCAGCGACGGGAGCACGAAGCTTCTGTCTTCCTGCACTGCTGCGGTGCCCACTGCTTCACTGCTGAGCGCCGTGATATGACGTCATATTTCGGCGCTCAGCAGTGAAGCAGCGGGCACCAGTGAGCGCCTTTTTTTTTTCTCTTGAAGCTTTTGAAAGCCGCTCACTGGCGCCCCCTTCAAATGGCGCCTATGGCACTAGCCATAAGTGCCATACCCTAGATACGCCTCTGCGCTCAACTCTGCTATAAAATATAGTAGTTCACAATTTTTAAAAAGAAATTAAGAATCAAGTTTTTTTAAAAGGATTTAATGATGACAAATTTGAAGAAGTCCACTTAGTAGCAAATTTCATTCAGTGAACAATGGACAATCACTTAAAAGGTAGAGTTGTGAAGGTTGTTAAGTAGAGTTGTGAAGCTGTCAATGTAGTTGTGTTGAGTTCTGCAGGTATGTGGACTTGTTCTGCATTCTGTAGATACATTGATAGAAATAAGTTTTAGGATTTATGAGAGTGAGTTTAACCTGGATGCCAACCTAGATCTCGCCCAATCCTTGACAGCCTTCCTGGCTGATGAGAGCAGGAATATGATGTTATATCCTAATGCTCCATCTCTTTATTGGTGTGCATTGCCAGGTAATACATACTTATAACCTGACCAGCGGCACACCTGGAGGCCGGATTACCCAATAGGCCTATCTTTTTTTTGCAGGATTGTCACCCCCTGGCCCTGCCACCATAGGCCGTAATATAATAATACTTCTGGAGCAGTATTTAGATGTTTAGCGACACAGTTTTCTACAAAATCTCTGTACCAGATCAGTTTTAAAAAGATTTCCATATCGTGGAGCTATCTTGGATCACTGAACCACTACATATGTTTCCCTTGTCTATGACGGTTTCTGTGAGTACATAGCAGAAGCTACCCAGATGTTTTCAAGTAAAATCTAGGAACAGAACAGGGATGTCAGAGCAGAATGTGGACTCAAAGGTGATGTTCAATAAAATAAAATGTTTAGAGGGGATTTTTACGATTATATTCCAGTCTATGGTAGATTATTCAGGGACATTCTCAATCAGTGTATTGCCATCTGTTCACCTTACCCTAGCTCAGTCATCTAAGATTCTATATTGCTGGAAAAGGTTCAGAGTAAAATGGTTTAACAAGAACCATCTGGAAAAAAAAGTACTTATTAAATAACGCGATATTCCATTTAAACTGGTACCAAAGTTTGTAAATATATTTTTAATGGTAAACATCCACTTAGCTGCCCCGAGCCTCCATAAAATAATTGCGTCCGAAGACATCCTGGAACATATACGAAATTAATGTTCAGGTGCTCTTTGTGTTCATCTCATATCTCATCTATCACTTGTGTAAAGAGTTCCACGGCAGGTTGAAATGGACTATTTTATTTACTTACATTTGGGTAGGAAGTCATAACTATCACTTAAGAAAATGTATATATTTTATTATGATATTTTGCTTCCATGTGTCACAGAAATGTGCTGCTTACAATCATCATTTTGTAGGCTATACCTTGCACTACAAGAGCATCAATGGATTGTGGGATTTGCAGTCTACCACAAACTGAAGAGTTGCAGTTGCTCATGTGTGTTTTAATCAGCGATACCAAGATTTGGGAAAATGAGAAAATATTAACTGCACAAATAGCAATACAGTAAACATAACAGTATAAATCAAATGTGCAAGCAAAACATAACCCTGGCGTGAACCTTAACAACAGCCCCAGGGAAGCATTGGGTTAACTGTATAATTTCCTGCTCTCCATCAATGGGACTCTCAGAGGTAGTGAAGCCAGAGTGAAGAAGATCTCAGCCAGATGGCAAACAAATCACTCTGTCCTTTGGCACAGCTTCCCGACACATGGTTTTAATAAGTGCAAATGGATCCCAGAGACTTCCTGGACAGCTTTTATTCTTGAAATCAATGCTCCTGACTCGTCTTCTCTGGAATGTATTTTTTTTACATGGTTATTTCACAACAGGCTGAATTGTGCAACCTTGTTGACAAAGGGATGTAGGGGCGGATATATATAATTTTTTTTTTAATATGCGTGGTGTGGGTCAGTGCAGCGTTTTCTCTGGATGGGGATGTTAAGAGGTTCTCGGCAGTGTGAGCAAGAGGTAAGAGTGCAGGCGAAGGTGTATGGGTGTGTGAGTGTGTGTTAGGGTTCCTGGGAACATGCAGAATGACTGCATAACAACTCGCTTCGGGGGGGGGGGGTGCGCATAGATTACAAGATAGTCGACAGTCCAATGTTTATACAGGTTGTTGCTCCGTTTACGGTACAGATCTGCAGCCTTGGGCTATTTGTTGAGTACAATTCTCAGACCTAGTACAAATACAACTTTTAGTCAATTAGTATTCTGGTATGCCCAATTTAAAATGGGTTTTATATAGATTATTGGAGTTGGGAAGCTGTGAAATCCCACACAGCTGGAGGTGATATATGAAGGGACCACTATTGCACGACGGGCACAATGCTGAATATCACGCTTGCAGCATAATGATATGTATAAATGGAATTAGCATTGATTTATAGATGTTATGGATTTTGTCAAGGATTTTTTTATTAAGGAATATCAGTCATCTTTTCATTCTGAAAAATGTTGACGCAAAATAATTTATAAATTGCAGCTTTGCATATTTTAGCCCACTTTCAGGCTTTACATACCTTTATAATTCAGCTGCAATAAATTTGGGTTTTAACTGTTTAAGTGCATCAGTGCAACTTTGGGGGATGCCAATAGCTTGTTCTGGTATAGAGCAAGGAATCACTGTCCCACTAGGCAGGTTAAAGGGATATCAGAAGAATACACATAATTTATATTTTTATAGAGGTTATGCATAAAGCACAATTCATGTACAAAGTTATAAAAGTGCAGCATTCCATCTGTTGCTATGGTAATTGCAACACATTTAGCACCAGGATTACTTTGTATAAGTAACATTTGTAGGCACCACTACTCCCCTACTATTTAAGTGAATTTTTTACTCACCAGATGAAATGCTGTAATATGTGGAAGTGCCAACATGAAAAGGTAATCTGTGTGCTTGTGGTTTTTTGTTGTTATTGCTGCTAGGGTTATGATGCCACTTTGTTTAGCAATTATTATGTGTCTTTTAAGTTTAATTCCATAGTAAGGTTCTAAACATAGCATTCAGTATATAGAATTGTGACCTACAAAAGAATTTGGATAAATTAATGTAAGCAAGAGTAAATGTTTTATATCATGAAATGTTTCAGATAAGTCATTTTTAAATTAAAGGGATAGTGACATTAAAAATAAAAACATTTACAATGTATTTTCATGTGTCCAATGATCAGTGCCTGTGAAAAAGTATTCCTTGCCAGAAGTGTAATGTCTGGAATGCAATGTTCCAGACAGATGCACAAAGTGACCTTCTACATGTAGCTGAGAGAGCCATCATGGGCTCATTCTGGGCTTGATCTCAAAAACTGGATCATCAAAAGTGGAGGAGTGCGAGCCTCAGGTCCGCAATCAGAAATTTTAGGGCCTGTTACAGAACAATTGGTCTGCCCCCTCCCCAGATTCCCGTCACTCCACCAGGATTTTCTCTTCTACTTTTTTGGTGGCAACGATGGCACAGGCCGGGTGTCTGGGTGTACTGACAAACTGTTTTATGGCAAACATGGCACATACAATCTGTTTGGGGCACTTACAAGTTGTTTGGGGACAGAGATGGCACAGACAAACTGTTTGGGGGCAAATATGCACAGACAAGCTCTTTGGGGCTCAGATAACGCAACTTGTAATAAATATTTTTCAGAATGCGCTCTACCTTATCTCCAACTTTTTCCACCCCCTTCCTGCTACCTTTGCTGCCACTCACATCTTCAAGATTCGGTCCCAGCATCATGTAGTCTCCTGCTATGCTGGTGCCAGTGAGGACTTCTTATCCAGCATCCTGTAATTGGTGGTCCTGTTGCATCCTCATCATGAGTTAGGTGAAGCTACTGCAGAGTTTTTGTTTGTGTGTGCTTTTTAAGTAAACATAGGACCAATCAGGCCACCTGATCCTTCTCCCCTGATAGCAGTCCTCCTCAGCACTACAGACCACCCTCACCTTTGTGTCTACACTATTATGGAAGAAAAAACCTTAGAATCAGATAAATGTAATAGGATTACTCACTAAATGGTTAGTTACAGGTTAGGTAATGTGAAAGATAAAACATTTTTCTTTTTTAAAATTTCCACTAAAAAAAATTTGATCCAGCATCAAATAAACATATTACTCCTTGAGACTCTTACAGATTTAACTATGCACTAGCAGAGCACATTCCTTGCATTAGAGACCCTCCGGTGAAAAGTTATCACCACCTTTGCACACTGTTTCATTTCCAAGCTGATCTGGTTGGATTGGAAAAGAAAATTCTTATTATTTGGACTGTATTGACATGTTTGTAAAAAAAAAAAAAAGTAAAGAGGTGCAAGTGAATTTTAGAGTTCAGTGACCATGGTTTTACGTCAAAGGTTTTCTGATACTGACTATAAAAGAATGTGAAATTAACCAATTAATGTATGTAATTAACAGGAAGCAACAATATCTCCAAAGACACTGATGGTAAAGAGGAGTTCTGATGCCCCATGGTCAATGTGGTGGAATCACCATGGCTACAAATGGAATATTACTAATTTTTCATAAAATGCGTATGTCCCTGATACACATTTTCCTCATTTCCCACCCCCTAAGCTATTGGTTCTGCAAGTTATGTGTTCAGCTAATATTATGCATTCCATATACTTACCTCCAGTCAGCACTTGCTTTGGCTCAGCAAACCCTGCAGTGAGGCGTCTGTTTCAGACCTCTGTGCATGGAAAATGATCCCACTGATTTCAATGGGTGCACTTTTCTGCCACTGATTGGATCCTTCAAGCAGCCAATCAGTGGCAAGGATTGTTGTTCCATGGTGGAAGAGGGCAGGTGCAGGGCTGCAGATTTTACCTAAGAAATGTAAAATCAAACATGCGATAACATGTCCTGTTTATAATATTTCCCATCATGCACCTGACCCACTGCCTAATTTGTTGATCTTTTTTTTTTTTAAGATAAGATATTTTTTAGAAATCAGACAATGGGATTGCTAGTTGAACGTCCATAGTATAACATCCGATTGTAAAATTTACAGTTAAAAGTAAAATACACATCAAAAATATCACAGATGTGCTACCGATTAATGTAAAATAGGGAATGTAAAAAAAGTATAGTGCTAGCTGTTCTCGCCGTGTTTTCTTAGTTCAATCTGTTAGACACATTGTCTTTATTATACTGTTTTGTGGTAACAATTGAATATCTCAGTCTTATCCACCCACTAAGAGCCTGTAACTATTAAAAGTCTATGGAGAAAGACTATAATTAGCAATTATTGGAGAACAATTTACCTATTTGCATGGGACTTCCCTTTTGTAGGTGCTTGATTGAATTTTTTGGCTGCTGTTGCCAAATATATGCAAAACAGAAGGAACAAGAAGAACCACCCAGGACTCTTGTTTCTCAGAACAGTAAGAGATTATGTGCTGTTGGATCAATGAACCTGCACATGGCCTTTTACTGCTCAGGGAGGCTGGGGAATCCTTGCAGTGTAATCTACATCATGCTGAACAAATGATCTAAGGATGCGGTATCACCAGCAATCACTGAAGAATACAGTACTTAAGAGGCTGATGCAAATTCAGGATGCGGGATTAGTTGGAAGGAGTTTCTCCCTATGTTGGATCTGCTGGCATCTTTTTACAACTACTGTTTTTTTCATAACCAGTAGCATCTCTATGGGATAGGTATAAAAACTGTAACAAGAAAATAATATAGCATATAACCTGTGGTGACATTTACTTGCGTTTTTGCGGTCGGAGTTTGCAGGTAAGTTGGTTGTGGTTTCAACCCCCTGCCTTCACTGTGCATTATGAAAGATAAGATGATCTTTCCAAGAAAGGGTGAGCTAGACTTAAATAATGTTTGCATAAACAACACATTACACAAGGCGGGAGAATCCTATGAGGTACCCTTTATGAGGCTTTGTGGTCCCCAATAGGGTGGGGGAGTTGGTCTATCTCTGGAAATGGTCAAAAGGCGGTGGAAATTAGCTGATTTCTGAAAATGGGAAGAAGCACTTTACACCCTGAGGAATCTCTCATGGGAAAAACATATGTAACCATGACCGCTCATGACATCACACTGTATGTGATGTTTCAGGAAATATTGCATGCAGCATGATGTCACTTTCACACTCAGTGATTGTGGTGTGTTTTTTCCTAGGCCTAAGGCGGCAGTTCCATAACGGGGACAGATCACCCTATTGGGTGATCAGACTTCTATTTGGAGTGGTTGGGGAGATCAGAGGTCTCCTTTGTAGCCAACCCATATACACTATGGGGCACTGTGCCTAGCAGGCATAGCCTCCATAATGACCTTAATCTGCATTGCATGGTAGACTGTGGTCCGTGGAGGTAAGGGGCAAGGGATGGGGTGCTGCTCTGGGTGAGGCCAAGGGTAGCACACAGCCAAGAAATGTCTTTGATGCTTCAGCAGAAGTAACCACAGAAGCCAGTGCAGAAGTCTGTTTTTTCATGTTACCTTCCATATGCATTTTTTATGCCACCTACAGGCTACTCTCCATCTCACGACACTAGACTAGGTTTAATAATTTTTAAGTACTTATTTTCATGCTTAGTTTTCTCACTGCATTGTCAATCGTTATCCACCTAATGTTGCGTTTATACAGATTTGGAATATTTCCCGGTACAGCTGCTTCAAACCATCAAGGAATAGTATGTGATTCTTTGCGTTGGACCTCATGGAGTTCAGAATGTTTTTTATCTTTGAAATTAAAGGTCACCGGATAGTTGTCCAAATGGTACAAAAGGGTTTATCCGGGGATACCCTTCAGTTTATGTTCTCTACTCAGTCCAGCAAATTATCTCAGTAACATCTGAATAACATCTGGGGTATCATTTTTCACTCAGTAACATATTTGGTAGAGATCAGAAAACAAATACACATGAAAGCATTTTCCCAATAAGATACAACAGTTTATTTCTATATTTTGCTTTATCTTATTTGTATTTTAAATCCTCATAAGTTAACATGGTCATATACCAGGAATGATACTCTTTTATATGGATATATACCTCCGTGCACCAATCCTCTTTTTTTTCGTTTTAAAGCTCAGAATGTTCTTTCGCAGAACTCTACAAGAATACAACGTTCAATAATGTTTGTCTATGTCTTTTTTAGTTTGTATAGATAAACCAATGTGCAAACAGATAGTGAAGACACATAATAAGACTCTGTACAGCCTGAAGACACATAATATTTACATGTTGCTAACCACCACCTACAATGTACTTCCCTGCATTATGGAGGATGTATAAACCTGATTACATGATTGATTTCCTTATGCGAGTTCATACGTCCCATAAACTGTAGGGTAGCATTATAGTTGGCGGTTCAGAGAAATGAATCGGAACATGCACAGGAGTCAGTAAAATAAGTGGGATCTAGAATTGTTGGGATTTTTATTGTTGGTTGTATATACGCAAATGGAAATATTTGGTGGTAGTCATCTCCATTCTCTAGATTGCGGAATGTAAATTTGTAATTGGCTTTGTAGAATGGAACCCAGGTACTAAATCTGCTGTTGATGTTAAACTCCCAGGAAGGTAAGTCAAGAAACAACAGGCTGATGTTGCTGGAATAGCAGCCACAACTGCTTTTTTGGCAGATACCTATTCCAGTAGGCAGAATTTAATTCTAAATAGGTCCCGTCTCAGACAGAAGCCACGAGAGTAGTACACAGGCTATCCGTCTCAAGTTCTACCAACTTTTGAATGATAATATTGCCTCACTTATTTGTTGACTAGATACTATACTTAGGTTTTTTGGTTTTTTTAATCACCCAATTTTCATATAATTCTAATGCAGTTTGGTAACTGGGCTAGCCTGCGTCTTAATATATTAGAATGTTTTTTTCTTAAAATTATTAGTGTACCTCACTCTTTTTGTTCTAGAATTATTCCACATTTTCTGAACGCATCTTAAGTTAAATGAATTATATTTAACAAACAATTATGGTCTTTGAGAAAACCTTATTGATTTTACAAGGGAAGACTCTCTGTGGTTGCCATAGTTACAACTGTATGCTAAACTCACTCAACGACTCACATCTTACTGAATACACCATTCAGCTTCAGTCTTGGCACCACAATAAAGTGCGAGTGAACCACTGGTTATTCATGTGCCACGGTTTGAGGCCAACTTTTCCAAAGGACTTTTAAACTTAAACAGGTTTACATGCTGAATGCAGAAAACAGAAATCAAGACACTGCTGGGGTAGAACAATAAAAAATCATTTGGAACATCATAAATGTAAAGAAGAAATCTTCTGGCCTTCTTGTGTAACGTCACCATATGCAAATTACTTTTTTTTTCATTCATTCGCGTAGTGTGCCTTATGGTGAACCCATTTTCTTTTGACATATATCTTGGCTGGCTTTTTGTAAACTTGATGTCTTCAACCATTACTGTTAAGACGTCTCTTTAAGTAGCTATACAGTTGATTGATATACACAATTAATTGGCTTGGTGTCACACTAGTCCAAGTTCAGTGACATAGATACAAATTCTATATCCATTTTTATTCACGTTTATTTCCATTGTCCTATAGATTATCCTGCCATAATTAATCATTACCATAGAGATCATGTTTGAAAAGCCTGAAGAAATCATTATTTGAAATGGTGTATAGCCAGGCCGCATCTCTTCTCTTTGGTAGAGCAATTGCCAGAGGTAATCTTTATATAACAGGTGGCAAAACTAGAGGCAATAACTATGTTCTTACAGCAGTCGCAACATAGGAATAGAAAAAAATGGTGCATTGACTCACCGCATTGCTTTGACATTTGTTTAAAAAACCTTGAGCTTTGCTTATCAAAAGTGTGAATTATAATGTATGTAGATTTAAAGGATGAAGAAAATTCCAGGAAAATGCATGGGATGGGTACAATTATTTAAAGGGCTTTGTCTGTTAGAGTGATGCAAATGTGGTCTTTTTTGCCCAGTGCCCTCCACAATTTTACAAATAAAGACATTCATGAAAATGTTTTATCTATTGTGCATGTTTTACATTATTGTGAGTTTTCCCACAGAGGCTTTTATCCGCTAGCATTATTTTATGTGTACCACACAGAACATATCTCCGTCAGTTCCAGATACCTATAGCAGCATTTAGGTTTGAAAAGTGATGCAAAGTGTAAAAAGTGGTCTTTTCACCATAGCAACTAAATGATTGCTCCTGCTGATTGGACCATAACATTTGTAGCTGTGGTGATAAAATGACTTTTTTAATACCAGAGGTTTAAATTAAGCAACCAACCACATTACCCATGCTGTGTTTTCTGCATTTTCTCTGAAGATTAAGTGAATCGATTGAGAAGACGTGGGTTACCAGCATTTCTCTGGCTGAAGGACCCATCTGTGCTAACGAATTGGATATGGCCGCTCCTCATTCATATACCTGCCTCTGTGATCACACCTCCAGTGTCTCCCTTTCCAGTAACTCTTCCTCTCCTCTTTCCCTCTCTGTTGGTGTACCCCACTTTTCTGTTTACACTACCTTCATTGGCAAAACATTTTTTTCCTTTACCCTAAAGTACCACCTGCTTCCTGATGGCTCTCAACACTTTTTCCTCCTTTCCCTCTGACTTGTATGGTGTCACAATTTGTCTTGCCTCTGTTTCTAACTGAATGTCTCCATCATTCCTAAACACCACCAAAAATACCATGTACATCTTAAAACCATGTAAAGTATTTGCCTCTTCCTAATCAAAATTGGAAAGTTTTCCTATATATCCTCATACCTCTTTGTGATCAGTGAGGTATCTAGAGCCAAATTTGCTGCTCGCCTTTAAGACACAGAGTGCCTTTTAATGCTGAGGCCCACGTAGTCTGAATGGAACGGAGGGGGCCTTGACAGGGATGCAGAGCAGGGCTAGGTCAGGGGGTCAAAGAAAGTTCAGCGGGGAGGGGGAGGAAGTGAGGGGGGTATATAAGGATGGGGCATAAGGGGGTTCTGGGCTTTTTGTTGTGCCAGCCTACCCGGTGTGTGTGTTCCACCGTCCCTCCCTTTATTTCGTGATGTGTCATGTGGTTATGTGACCTTGTTTACTAATTTTCTTTGTTTTGTTTCAGGATCTTGTCACAGCCAGGGGGGCGGTAGCTTGCCAGGTTGCTGGGGGGTGTTATGTGGTTATTGCCACTGGTGTTCAAGTGTCGGTGGGAGGTTCCTGGCTGGGCGGTTGCTGGAACCTCAGGTGATAATGCTTACGGTTCGGCCCCAGTTGGTCCTGGCAAGCTTACGGGTGTTTTATGGTATTTGGGTCATTGCCGTGTTAATGCACCTTTTTTATGTTTACAGGTTGCGTGGCAATGACGTTAATAAATCGGCTGTGGCCTTTATTCATCCCACATTTGGTGTCTGTGTTTTTGTTGGGGGTTATCTAGGACGACATAGCCCGAGAGTCGAGGCTACCCCTGTCAAGGGTAGACACTGGAGGGGCAGCTGAGGTTGCTGGCCTAGGTCATCAATACATCTATGATGCTGCTACCAGGCTTATCTTCCTTATCCATCACTCTACTAACACCTAAATCTCTTCACTGGATGCCAATACACTTCAGGATTCAACTTAAAGCCTTACACCTATAAACCTCTTCATGTAAATTGTAATGTAATTCTATATATATATATAAAATTGGTGCTTTCAACATTACCATACCATACCCCATTTCCTTCTAGATTGTAAGCTCAATTAAGTAGAGTCCCCTTTTTGTAAGTCTAAATTGTTATGTGATGCACTATTTGCTATGTCCTGTTTACCCATTATACAGTGCTGCGGAATGTGATGATGCTATACAACTAAATAAATAAAAATTAGAAGAACCAGAACTGATATTATTGAATTATGAGGTCATGCATGTTGCATGTTATTTGATGTTGTCAGTAGAGTTAAGCATTAAGAGATTGCAGTGCTGTTGGCTATTAGTACAAAGGGTTTCATGTGAAGGTCAGAGTGAAAGAGTTGGGAAACAGACTTTACAGAGTGCAAAACAGAGAAGTCTAGCATACAAATAGTTAATATGGTAGGAACTGATTGACCGTCATTGTGGTATGCTATTGGACCAATATATTTTATCATTCATTTAGTTGGCTTGGCACATCCTATGCTGAGCTGAGATTTACCAGCCTGCCCTGTCATTCGTCTTTGTTACTCTGCTGTGATGGGGAGTTTCGATGAGCAAATACATCTAGAATAATATTTCCATCCATCATGTATTTTTATCCAATCACATGGAGACCTTAGTGTTTTCTATACCTATACCGGTTAATCTGAACAATACTGGGATATAAGAATTGTCAACACATATATGGTGGTTTAATACATATGCTAAGTTAACATGAAATCAATTAGAAGGGATGTTTACAGGATCTTTACATTCACATAATTTACAAAGCATTTTTTTAAATTAAAACTGCCTATATCTTCTGTTTTTAGCAGTTGTCTAAGTCCCCACCCTTATTCTGTTACCTGTGTTCTTTATTTGGCCCCTCAGGAGTTATTATAGAGCTGGCAGAGTTCCCAGAATAAGTCTGGGAAAGTAGCCAACTATTGTGAACCATGTCTTTTTGTAGCTTTCCTCTTCCCTCATTGGTGGTTAAGTAGCTTTCCTTCCTCATAGCGCTTATTATTGTGCATGTAGTCAGGAGCATTGAATTGATGTGCACATTTGTATACAAAACAAATTGATTATGACTGAATTTAGTCTAGAACATTGAATTGACCCCACTGTATGACTTCTCATACTGCCTTGTGCTTAGCAACTCAGTGTTAACCTCTCTGAATGTACCTCTGACTAATGAATTATATGAGGGAATGGCTCATTCCTGCTTCCCTCAATGGTGTACCCCAATTCTTTGTTCTAACTTTACACTACCTTCCTCCGCAAAGTACTTATTTCTTTTGGTCTGTAGTACCATCTGTATCCTGATGATACTTAAATCTTCCTTTTCTCCTTCGATCTCTCTCTCTCTGTCTTGTATCATGTCATTAATTGTCTTCTGGCTGGATGTCTCCATGAGTCATGAAACTAAACTTCTTATCTACCTTCCACCCGACACTAACGTTCTTTTAACAGCCTCCCTCAATGTTAATGGTGTGACCATCACCCCTTTCCACTTGCTCTCTGCCTTTATGTTATCACTGACTCCGACCTCTCATTCATCCCTCACATCCAGACTGTTTCAAAAACTGCTGCTTACGGCTTAAAACCATGCACAGAACTTGCCCCTTCCGAACACAATATGAAACTTAAACACATGTGTATTCTCTTATCTGCTGCTTTGACTCCTGCAAGTCTGTCTTCCTATATGTCCCCATACCTGTCTTGCCTCCTACAATCTATCATAAATGCTGCTCAGTGGCGTAACCTGGCCTAGGCCAACTAGGGCAGCAGTCCCCAAAGCTGCAAAACCCACTGCTCAATGGGCTGGTTACAATGGAGTCATCTGCCCATTTAACCCCTCATAGTGCAAGTTATAGAGAACGCTCGCTGTTGTGCATGTAGCATTGAACTGCTCTGCATATTCATATACAAAACGAATGTTTTGTATTTCTCGGGAACATTGAATTGACCCCACTGACTGCCTTGTGGTAAACAATATAACTCAGCCTTAATCTATCAGCCCGTACCTCTGACTCATGAAGTCTACGGAGCAAACGACTTTGTTAGCATTGTTTAAGCAGGGAAAGCCACCAAAACATCATGTCTAAAATGTGACCTGTGGCTCTGCAGATAAATTACGTTTATTGGAACAAAATGAAACAACAAGCATTGGAATGGATGTATACAGCATTGGAATTAATGCTCAAATAAAAATATATATTTTACAATGGGACATAAAATAAGTTAATGGGAGAAAAAACATCCAATTCCTGGGAAGAGCATTAACATGGCTGCTTAAGATGGCTGTTCCCAGCACCATGTATAAGGGCATTCTATTAATACACTTCTATTATTTTAATCTGTAGATACTGTAACATGGGTATATTTAGTGTGGAGTAGTAAAATGTATAAATTGAGAAAGAGACACATCTGCGTTATGTTGTCACCATCACAACTGATTTATATTTCCCTTTAATTTTTCCCCCGGGTTGCTTTCAGTCCAGCTTTTATTTGCATGTTATTCTGCTTTCCCGAATATCACGTTACTGTGCTTTCACAGTCTCTAGAAAACATTTTCATTTACAATGTAAACTTGCTTTTTGAATGAAAAGCAGTACCGTGAATATTTTTGCGGAGAAGTATACAGTATTACACTGCTTTTTGTGGGTGCGGTGTGGGGGTCCATTGTAAAATAGTACAAAATAGGCTTTATCCAAAACATTAGTACATTAGTATCTATAAAATGTGATTTTACTTTGGAGGGACACTTTATGGATGGATAAAATGGGTACTTGCCCACGGCTATTTATTAAAAGAGGTGTCTGTGTCAGACAATGAGGGGCAGTTGTGAACATGGCAGCAAGTTATGTCATATACAGTACATGTGTGCCTGTTTTGACATATGGATTCTAATTCTGGAGCTATGTGTAGATACAAAATCTACTCACTTTTATTATTGTTCAATAGTCATAGCATCCCAGGAGGATATCTCCAGTATTCTTTAAAGTCTATATATTGAATACTGTAAATCGTTGACCGAGTGCAAGCTGCAGATTTCTACTTTACGCCACTCTAGGTGATTTGTAAAGTTAACTGTAAAGTGTAGCAGTCCAGCCTCTGTACACGAAACATCATGAAACCTCCATGGTACCACATTTCATGTCATATTTCCAGGGCCGGCCCTACAATGGAGCCGACTGGGGCAATTGCCCCAGGCGGCACTTTTGAAGGGGCGGCACTTTGCCGCCCCAAGCGCTTTTTTTTTTAAGCGGAGGAGAGAGAGAGAGGGGCGCCGAGTGGTTTTCGCTTACCCGCTCGGCGCCCCTCTCTCCTCCGCGGCGAGTCTCCCTGTTCGGTCTCGGTGCCGGCTTGTAATGCTGAGCGCCGGAAGTGGCGTCAATTTCCGGCGCTCGGCATTACAAGCCGGCACCGTGGCAGAGCGGGGAGACTCGCCGCAGGACTGTTTAAATGTAAGTACTTTTAAACGGGGGGGGGGGTAAGGGTAGATAATGGCGTCGGCGAAGTTTAAAATGCCGCCCCCCAGCGGGGGGGGGCGGCATTTTAAACTTCGCCCCAGGCGGCATTAAGTCTTGGGCCGGCCCTGCATATTTCTGTCACTAGTATCAATAAGGATACTATTTTTATGCCTTGAATTCTCTCACTAGGTAGTTCTGTAAAGTAGAACTTATAGTATTAGGGTCTATAAGGACTATTTTGTGCTATTTTCTAACTTTATGTGGTAGAAGCAAGGGAAGGATACTGTGAGGGTGGTAGATTGGGGTACTTTCTATATTTACTGGGTTTTTTTTCCAACTTACTAGGTCAGTGTTCTTGTTATTATTATTAATAGTTAAGTTTTAATTTTTTTCATTATTTTTTTACATATTTGTACATATTTTCACATTGGGAATTCTCAGGGTAGGCCAAGAGTGTCCTCCTAATATTGCACCTAGCAACCCCCCATTAGTCCATAATCAATATATTACCATATATTGATAATTTGGCTGGGACCATGAACAGGCCTCGACCGAATCACCCACCTAAATCTTTTTAACACTGGTTGAAAATGCATGGTTTCTGATTTAACTCCTTGGCTAAACCAAAAAATGTAATCATGGATATTAGACAACAATGGCAAAGAAAATCTAGGCTGCATTTATAGAAAACAAGTGACTCAATGGGATCCACTGAGCATTAGTTTAACTTAAAGGAGAACAACAATACTTTTCTTTGAGTGAAGTGTGTAGTAATATAGTTTAGCATTGATGAATACTTCGTTTTACTTCATTTATTTCATTCAATGTCATTTATCTGTAGACCTGGAGGCTGCCGTTGAAGGGCAATTGTGATATTGTTGGTGACTTTTTTTGTTTAAAACACCACACTGATCCTATTCCTTATGACAATGCTAATAAAATACTGCTAAATTATATCCTTTATATGCTTTAATGAGGAGTCAGAGTGTTTGCCTAGTAGATTGGGCTAAGATAACAGAACTAGAACACACACAAACATTTTGAAGCTGTCTGAAAATATTGTATTATTAAAAACCTACAAGTTAGCACTTTATCTTCACAAACAATTCTTGCATGGAAAGAGTTAAAATACTGACATGTTAAATTCCCAAGGGGTGTCTATTTTTTAAAAAATGTATGATTTAATTGATTGGGTAAATTGAATTGGCAGGGCTCAACAATGTCCCAAATAACACAGGGGGCAGGATGACCACATGTCAAAGGTCCAATTTGACAAATGCACATGTCCCAAATGCTGCCTTTTAGCCCTCAAATATGGTGACCACATGTCCCATATTACCCGGGACAGTCCCACAAAGCAGTCGCTCATGAAGTTTTTAGCAACCACTCAGTGCCCCTCAGTCTCCTCCATGAGGCCTCTAGCACGGTCACGGTGCCGGCATGTCATGCTGAGCGCCGGAATATGACATCATATTCCGGTACTCAGCAATGAAGCAGCGTGCACGCTCCCACCGCAGGACTTCTGGAAGGTAAGTGAACTACAAAGGGGGGAGAGGGTAGAAAGTGAGAAAGGGGGTAGATAGTGAGAAAAGGGGGGAGAGGTAGATAGTGAGAAAGAGGGTAGTAAGAATATTGAAATAAATAAAGAGTGAGAATGAGTGAGAGAATGAAATGATTAATGTGTGGATGAATTGTGTAAATGAGTGAGAGAATGAATTAATGTGTGGATGAATTGTGAGAATGAGTGAGAGAATGAATTAATATGTGGATGAATTGTCTGAATGAGGGAGAGTATGAATTAATGTGTGGATGAATTGTCTGAATGAGAGAGAGAATTAATGAATTTGTGAGAATGCACACGTGTAAATTATTTATGTGAATGAGTGAGAGAATAAATGATTGTGTGAATGAATTATGTGAATGAATTATGTGAATAAAAGTATGAATTAGTGAGTGACTGTAAAAATGTTTGTGTGTATCATAGATGTATAATTGATTTGTGGAAAGGCAAAGATGGCACAAGATGGCAACATTGGGTATTTCTAAACTCAGGACAAATAGTAGAATCTATTTAGCAGTTTTATTCATTAGCTTTTATAGATGAGTAAAAAGATTTTTCAAATAAAAGTCAAAAAAGTTTTGTTTTTTTTAAAAAATCCCCATATTTTATACTTTTTTTATAGTAAATTATATGGTACAATCAAACTAATGATATCTTAAGAAAGTCCTTCTTGTCTTGAAAAAAAACAATATAAAACTTGTGTTGGTTCAGTAAAAGGGAAAGAAGAAAATTTTAGATAACATGCGCACCGCAGAAATGTTAAAACAGCCATTGCCACAAATGTTACAAAAAATAAAATCAGCAATTGTGCACTCACACAAATTATATAAATTGTTTTTTCAAGGGAAGGTAAAGCTTTCATTTGATACCATTTTTAGATCTATAGTGCAACATTTATTATGAATAATACATTAAAACAATGAAAATATTTAAAATGTCTTTTTTTATATTTAACTGTGATAATGGTTCCAATCCAGCTCAGTTAACCAAAAACACCACAACATATATTAATGTAAGTGTCTTGAATTAAAAAAAAACAACAAGATGCATAGACTTTTTTGTTTGGAAGTTATGGGGCACAAAATGGAACATGCCCTTTCACTTTTCCAAACTTGAAATTTTCAAATTTTATTTTCTGGTGCATATGTCTCATTTGGGACTGTTTAGCAGCCCACCAGCTCAAATTGCTCCCACAAAAGTATATCTTTTTAGAGAGAGGACAACCCAGTTTATTTCACTTGGAGCATTTGGTCACATTTTCACAACTTTTTTTAGTATTGTTTGCCCAGATTACATGCAGCTGCAAAGAAAGCTAAGTGTATTTAGCTGCATCTCCAGATTACAGAAATACCCCACATGCATAGATGTTTGTACATTTGTTGAAATCTGCAGGACACATTACATTACACACTCAGTTCACTGCACATTAACACACTGAATAGGGCAAGGTAGACACACAGAAAATAAAGAGTTAAATGATAATACACTGTACAAACATAGCTAAGATAAAAAAGGTTATATTTTCACAAGTAGGTAAGCCTTTTGCATTCTTGTGCACTTGCTTTTTGGGGGCACTACTCTCATCACCATTATCACCTTGGCTGAAGGTGATGAGAGTTGTAATCTACAGCAGTGTGCCAGCTAACTGATCTATTAACTTTTATTGGTCTTACTTTTTTAAATGTTTTGTTTATTTTTTTACTTGTCTCTGACCGATCAGCGGTCTTCTGAAGCTCCTGATCAATCCCTGATGGATCAGCAGCACTCGCAATGGATGAATGGAGCATCGCACTCATTGATAATGCGAGCCATCCATTCATAAAGTCTCACCTGATGAGTGATCTGCAAGACTAACGAATGTGGGGGAGCAAGAATGGCGGTTCCCGAGGACTGCCTTGGGTGCGAGGTACTACCCTGCACTAGGAACCATCGTTCACATTGATAAAGTCTGCTGCTGGATAACATTTATTTTACTTTTTTATTATTATTATTATTTTGATGAATGGAGCAGCACGTTCACTGAAAACACGAGGCATCCATTCACAAATGAAGTCTTGTGACCTGGGGAAGTTGAATGCCCGTTTCTGAGGACTGTCTACTTCCTTCATGACGTTCCATGCCATCATGATAGGTTTTTGGGCCACGGCATGGAATGTCATGAGGGTTTTAAGGGGTTAAAATACTATGTTTTTGAAAATTAATTTATGATGTGTTACTTGCAATAATAATATTTATATTAATAGTGGAAGTTTACTGTACCATAAAATGGATACATTTTCATACGTCCAGTTCAATATAAAGGGTTCAGGAGGGCAAAACAATAGTAGATGGTAACCTTAAAGGGTTGTCCTCAAACTGAAACACACTGTGTACGTGCAAGAGGGAAAAACACAGTATAACAGTGATAGTTTAACCCTTTCAAAGTCCATGGATGGTACTTTAAAATGAAAGTCACTACACTAGTCCTACACTAAGCTATTTACTAAGCACTTCAACTTCTTATCCAATCGTATATTGTCATTTTAATAGTGTTATTTGGGACATAAAAATAATTCTGTTGTATTTTTAGAACTTAAATTCTAAAAATTAAATAAGTTGATATTATTAGCTACAAAGCAAAATAAATATAAATATTCAGCAAAGGGGAAAAGAGACATCATAAGAAACATAAGCAAACATAAAAGTACTCACACCAGCGTCCATGGTAAGGCATTGGTGCCTTTAACGTATTTGGTAAAATGTTGCGTACAAAGCCATTTGTTTCTAATTGATCTCTGAAAGAAATACAGAACATCCTACTATGCTATATCCTATGGAACATATCTTAGAGTTTACAACGCTCTTCATACATATATGACTCAACACAATGCCTTGAAACTGTTACAGGGTGCATATATATATATATATATATATATATATATCATAAACTAATCTTGATTATATTTTGATAGGCTCCACTGCTATGGTGTAACATAATCTTCCTGTATGCTTGATATGTATTCTGCTCTGTGCGTTCAAGAATTTAATGGATAAATAAATCTTAGCTTGTCTTCAGGTTCATTGACAAAGTATGTTTTGCAGAGGTATTTGACTTATCATCATTACGTTTGTATGTGGTGCCTTCAAAATGTATATTACTGGAAAAATATTAATTGTAGTGGTTGTATTTAATACTTCTCAGTGTGATCTTAAGCCTGTCATAATGCAACTGTATATGATATTATCAATGGGTTTTACTATATATAACAAAACTTAAAAAAAAAAATACGACCAAAATAAATATTTAACACGTCAAAATTTGGATGAAGAAGAAGAAATAAGTGTTATGTAATATATGACCTTTTAAAGACAATAGTTAACTTACCTGTGGATCACACCTAAGAGTTTCCATCTGTGCATGTTCATACCCTTGACTTATTACACCTGAATCACCACATTAAGCTGCCAGTGCGGCAACTAAGCTGTCTGGGTCCTGCCCGAGCGACCATGGCTGTAGACTGTTACCAATGCATAATTACAGTAACAATCTAAAGCCACGGTTGCCCTGGAGACAGTGGCTTGTGGCTACCAGTGGTAATTTGTTCTTGGCAAGGAAATTGCATGCAGACAATTCTATAGTCACGGTTAGTACGTCAACTTCTGGCACTGGAATAGTTGAAGTGATACCTTGGATGAGTTTATTAGGGCTTAGGTTAATCCTGTGTTTTTGTTAAACCACAAATTAGCCCAAACTGAGTAGCATTATTCCCAGTATTAACTTTGAAAATGATACATTTATAACTGATATAGACCTTTTTGAGATTTTATGAAAATCACAGGTCCAATCAAAAGAGAAAATATCACTGAGATCTAATTGAAGTAAATATGAAATGTTGCTAGGAATTCGGCAGCATTGCCGTGTGTTTTTGGCTAAGAAACTAATTCATTCTACAGCTTTGTCTACTATTAAATGTTTCAATTTTAATTTAATAGCCATCTGCCATGCCAGGTAAATGCACAGTGGGTCGCTGGTCGACAGTGCCCCATACTTACTCAATCTGATGCTGTGTTTCCATAAAAATGTGCATCCGCGCATATCCAGTCATCAACAACGCTTACGTCATCAGGAGACCGCCAGCATTAAATTGCCAGGGCCGCCTTGTCACCGCCGGTCTGGCCTTGGATGTCCCATTTGGACAGTAGGCACCCAAATGGTGAAGGTCATTTTATGTAAACCATTTCTCAGTGTATTTTCTTCCTTTACATTGAATAAAATAGACCTGCAGCTCTAAACGCTGCACTTCTGCATTCTACAAAAATAGACGGATGTGAACATGACACGGTTTAAATATTTCACTTAGACAAAACATTATTTGCAAACTCTAGTATGTTACACAAATGAACCTTAGTAGATTTCCTCTGGATTATTTAATCACATTAAAAACACATGAATGTTTCCGAAGTTTTTTCAATTTCTATGACAAGAACATATCAGCGCCTGTTTATATGGCACAAATGCCCCCCTCCCCCATTTTTTTTTTTTACTTTAATTAAATAATTATTTCTATGAATGGTCAGGTCGTTCAACAATACTAGGAATTAAATTAGGTTTCTAATGCTAGATTTAAGATATTTAAGTGTTAAGTAAGCGTAGCAACACCTTTAAACAAGAACTTCAATTATTTAGTGTTTATATAACACTACTATAATACAATTGATATAATTGCAGTCATTAGAATATTGTAAACCGTATAACGAAATATTCCCATTTAACGCTTCTTACATTTAAAATACTTTTATATTTCAAATAGAATTGTTTGTAAAGGTGTTGAAAGCCGTGATATTTAAACTTTGGCACTGCAGCGTCTTTAGTTTGCAACACCCAGCTTGTATAGCCAGCCATATTTAATATATCGGAACAGAATGGGAGTTGTGGTCTACTATACAACAGGTTCCTTATCCAATAAAAGCATACCTTATAATCAATCTTATGCCATCTGCACACATAAAAGGCTTGCGATTTTCGCCTTTAAAGAGGACAGAGAAATAACAGAACCCCCTCACTTCCCCGTTCCTCATCTTAGGGCAGGGGCGTACCTAGAGTATTTGGCACCCGGGGCGGATCCTGTATGTGGCACCCCCCCACACACACACACTTTAAAACTACCTGGCCGAAACTGAATATGACCCCCCCACACACCATAAAAAATATAACACTTTTATTTAAATTTAAAGTAAGTAACACACCAAAATAGGACAAAACAATTAAATAACAATATATATATATATATATATATATATATAATTGTTAACAGCAATCACATTCCTATCATGCCCAGGCATACCCAGATTCCAGGAGGCACTCGCAGACTTGGCATGATAGGAGTATGATTGCCCTATCTACCCCTTCTCGCTCCCTTCTGCCCTATCTACCCCTTCTCACTCCCTTCTCCCTATCTACCCCTCCTAACTATCTACCTTCTCCCTCTTTGAAGTTCACTTACCTTTCAGGAGTCCTGCGGTGGGGGTGCAAGGCCTCTGTCTCCCAGCTCTGCCACTGTATGGAACAGTATAGAGTGATGGGAGTTATGATGTACTTTAGAGCATAATTATATAATGAAAAATACATTGGAAATGGTACAGCATAACACCCATCACTCTCACACACTTACCAATCCACACGCATACCAATCCACAGGCATACCAATCCACAAACACATACCAATCCACACACATACCAATCCACACACATACCAATCCACACACATATACTAATCCACACACATATACTAATCCACACACATACCAATCCACACACATGCCAATCCACACACACATGCCAATCCACACACATACACCAATCCACACACATACACCAATCCACACACATACACCAATCCACACACACACACATACCAATCCACACACATCCACACACACATACACCAATCCACACACACATACCAATCCACACACATCCACACACACATACACCAATCCACACACACATACACCAATCCACACACACATACACCAATCCACACATACCAATCCACACACATACCAATCCACACACATACCAATCCACACACATACCAATCCACACACATACACCAATCCACACATACCAATCCACACACATACCAATCCACACACACACACACCAATCCACACACACATACCAATCCACACACATACACCAATCCACACACACACACCAATCCACACACACATACCAATCCACACACATACACTAATCCACACACATACTAATCCACACATACACCAATCCACACACATACACCAATCCACACACACACACCAATCCACACACACACACCAATCCACACATATACACCAATCCACACACATACCAATCCACACACACATACCAATCCACACACATACACCAATCCACACACATATACTAATCCACACACATATACTAATCCACACACACATACCAATCCACACATATACTAATCCACACATATACACCAATCCACACACATACACCAATCCACACACACATACCAATCCACACACACATACCAATCCACACACATACCAATCCACACACACACACCAATCCACACACACATACCAATCCACACACATACACTAATCCACACATACCAATCCACACACATACTAATCCACACATACACCAATCCACACACATACACCAATCCACACACATACACCAATCCACACACACACACCAATCCACACATATACACCAATCCACACACATACCAATCCACACACACATACCAATCCACACACACATACCAATCCACACACATACACCAATCCACACATATACACCAATCCACACACATACCAATCCACACACACATACCAATCCACACACACACCAATCCACACACATACACCAATCCACACACATATACTAATCCACACACATACCAATCCACACACACATACCAATCCACACATATACACCAATCCACACACATACACCAATCCACACACATACACCAATCCACACACATACACCAATCCACACACACATACCAATCCACACACACATACCAATCCACACACATACACCAATCCACTCTCACTGTATGCTTTCCTACCTTTCCTCTTTTCTCCTTAAAGCCTCTTTTTCCTGCTCTTCTCTCCTCTTCTTCTTCAGTTCTTCTTCCGGGTCAGAGGGCACGGACAGCGGTGGGCGCGGCTTCAGTGTTGTGCGCCGGGATCTGACAACAAGCCCCGGCGCACAACAGCTGTTGCCGCGCAGATCGCAAGGGAGCGGTATCGGAGGTCTTTAACAGACCTCCGGCTCCCTTGAGTGATTTTAAGCCGGGTTCAAGGGAGATCCTTGAACCGGCTTAAAATCACTCAAGGGAGCCGGAGGTCTGTTAAAGACCTCCGATACCGCTCCCTTGCGAGCCTGCTCCTCCAGCGACGGACATTACTGTCCGTCTCTGGAGGGGTGCCGGGTGCCGGCAAGTTGGCACCCCCCTGATGAGCGGCACCCGGTGCGGACCGCCCCCCCCGCCCCCCGCTAGGTACGCTACTGTCTTAGGGTTATCTATAATAAACTGATTCAGAAGGCTATCCCTCACTCTATTAATTTACTAATCTAATCTAATACAGACGATGCATAACATCATGGAGTCTTCTTCCACTCACTCTTAGAACTTACGCAATATTGGTGTAACATTTTATATTGAATGCAATGCATATTCCACTATCCATTCCATCTGTCATTGCATTTATACTTGGAAAACTATTCCCACCCATCCATATGTTCCATCTGTTTTCTTCCAAACTACAGTCAAAAAATGTGTGATGCTAAAAATTTTTTATTTTAACCTAGTCGTCTATCTCTTCCTTATTTTCTTCAGGTAGATTTAATATCAAACAATCAGAGCAGGCATACACGTCACTTGGTTTCCTATTCATAAGATAAGAAGCATTCGGTCCATTTTGTCTTCTGACTTTTCCTGATGTAAAGACTCAGACCTCAATCCGTCATTTGCCGTAGATTCATGATAGCCATATGTTACCTTTACGCTACCTAATTAGCTCAGATACACTTGGTCAGAGTGTTGAGAGTCCCTCAGAGCCATCACTCCAAATAAAGTCTGCATTGGGGCAAATTGCTCTAAAGCTATGTCGGGATGAACCCACCAAAACCAATGTAAAAGTGAATTCCAGGCTTAGCTCTTCAGCGCAGATTTAAATGGGTTTTCTATTAAACCCAGCAGGCCATTGTGTTCCAGGGGACCTCACAATATCAGCTGTGTGTCCCACTCACGTTTTCAAGGTTTTAGTCCAGGCCTTACTTAAAAAGTCTTCTCAATCTTAAGACCATTGAAGTTGGGCAAACTGCACATTTCAGAAGCCACAGGTTGGCTTCTAAGAGCAAAAAGCGCAATACCATTTTGCAAAATCAATTTTTTTACCCCTTCCTCGGTTTTATTGGGGAGCTTTTCTATCCCAGCCAGGTTTAGCTCTAGACAGTAAGAGAGACGTAATGTGTAATTGCCTTTTTTTAGCTTTTGTGACCATCCCTTACTGATGTCTAAAAGACACAAATAAACGAGTTATTCATAATAATATTATTGCAAATAATGTGTCTGATAAACAGATAATCATAATAATGGTCTCACAGTTTAGAAACTCTTAAGCACCCCTTTGCTCACTTTTGTGTCTCTTCTGCTCCTGTAAGAGATTTCTCAAGGGTTGCCCCTATCCTTTAAACCACTCTACCCCTGGTTATCAGAGGATCTCTATCCTAGCCTCCTTCCTGCTGTCAGATGTCTCAAACCATACCCTTTTAGTCTTCAATGAGTCTCTACATATATCTCGTTATATTATTTATACAAGCGACGTTTACAATGTTTTACCTCTTTCTAGATTGTAAGCAGATTCAAGCAGGGCTCTCAAAGTGCAAATTAAGTAATGCGCTTTTTGTTATGGCCTGATTACCCATTGTACTGCACTGCCGAATGTGATGGTACTGTGTACATCAATCAATTCACAACAATAATAATAACAATAATAATAATAACAATAATAATAATAATAATATCTCAGAAGATATTGCAAGATATTGCAGAAAAGGAAAATAGCTGCTCACGGTAGGCTTCTTCAGTTCATTATGAAAGTGGAAGAATACACTTAAAGGATAATGGTGTTATCGCATGTTTAAATAGCAAAATGTTGCAATATAATTTAATATAATATGTGTTTGCCTGAAATAGCGCATGAGATTCAGTATGTAAAAGAGATGAGGATATACATCATTTAAACAATGAATCATATACATTATGGTATCTCATTGCTATCATTATCATAATGATTTCTCACAATCTGTTACTATATAGTTAGGAAAGTTTTTTCAGTTTGTAACCTGTAGCTGCTTGTAATTCTCTATATGTATTTATGCGCCATCAAGTGGTACCTAAAAGTTGTGGAAGGGGTTAATACCATCATCACACATGTTAATGACACATCTGGTTTGCGGTTCTTCTGATGGGAGTGTTGTCAGCTTGTTAAGGAAATCATCAAATATGATACACAAGATTAGCATTCGTGGACAAACTGATTTACCGGAATTTAACCCAATGTTTTTATATTATTATTATTATATTATTTTTAAGCCAAAAAAAATCAATCTGGCCGCTGGTTTGATCTATTGCATCTAGTCTGACCTGGAGGATGATTAATACATTAAAATAAAAAGCATCTATCAAGTAAGAAAGATGACTAATCACTGAACAGTAAGCCCAGAGCGAGCGGAATAAGGCCACTTTATCTCAGCAAATAGTCCTTATAATATTGTCAACTGCTGCCCACAGTTTTCCAATTAATCACTGAGTCATCGCAGAAATGCTAGAATGGCTTAGGAAATTAATATGAGTGTAGAATGCATCTCCCTCTATACAAAAGTCATGGTCAAGAAACAGATCTATCTTACAGGATATACATGGAGATAATAATGTCAAATGGACTTATTGCTAACAAAACCTTACTTTCAGTAGTGAAAGGATAACTAAAATGGGACAAATCAGGTGATTTATAACCATCAGTATTCTGCTTTTAGCAAAAAATTAAAAGTTTTTTAAGACAACACACATACCCTGCAATAGTAACTTTCAAATAAACTCAAATATAATCTGCAAGCAAAGCAGTCTGGTAGTTAAACACAAAAGGGTGTGATTGATAATATAGTTCATAATAGTTGATGACAAAAAGAAATTTGCAGTATAAATGTTTTAGAAACAAAAAAATCTGCCAATTTAATCAGTACAGATAGGGGGCTTGAAAATAGCTAGTGTTACTGAGAAGGGTGGTAGATAAGTGGAACGGTCTCCAGGCAGAAGTGGTGGAGTCTAATACAATGGTGGAATGCATGGTATAGGTGTAACCCTATCCTGGATCTAAGATAAGACCAATGAATGATTAAGGTTTGAGTCTTTACATTAGGAGAATGGGCAGACTAGATGGACCAAAGGATTCTTACCTGCCATCAAATTCTGTTTCTATTAAGCACTTTTGAATTGTGGGTCACTCTTAGAAGGTGCGCTTTCATCTGTTATCCTTAATGTAACAGTTTTAGAACTGTTACAATTAGAAACATCATTTGCATGCCCAAACCATTCTGAGAAATATTTATTCAGTCATGTAAAAGTTCATATTTTTACTGGGAACACATATTTGTCTCATGACACAAAAGCAGGCGCTGATGGTTTGTTGTCATAGAAACTAAAGAGCCTTCTTAAATTTTTTTGTGCTGTTTTTGTGTGAATAACCCTTTAGTGGAAAGATTAAAATGTCTGATCTGCCATGGTTTATTTGCTTAACATTCTAGAAACCAATTGACATTTTGTCTTAGTGGAACAACACCTTTAACATGCCGGAGTCCAATTAATGTTTCATCTAAGTGGAACAGCGCTTTTAAGACTCTTTCCTACGCTGATCAATAGCAGTGTTAAATTAAACAAATTGCAGCAAATGGTTGAAGGGGTTTCGCAAAAACAACCGCATCTGATTTTCCCAGATTTTGGTAGAACCCTTCGGGCTTGGATTTCATGCATCTGAGCAGCGCTCCGTATCAGCACCTCGGACAGCAGGCGGACTGATCAGAGTTACTCAAGAGCATTTTTTATTTAATCTGCAAGCCCCATTGAAAGCAACAATATATATATCTATCTATCTATCTATCTATCTATCTATCTATCTATCTATCTATCTATCTATCTATATATATATATATATATATATATATATCATAAAAGCAGTAAAGCAATAGCAGCAATCGGGCTTATCCAGTAATACAGGACCAGTTAGCACAAAAGGGAGAGTTTTCACAAAAGTTGTGTATCAGCTCCTAGGAAGGGCCTGGCTGGCCCTGTATAATGTTTATTTAAATGCCGGTAAGTGGGATTTCTTCAATGTCTCCTCATCCATTAAACTATGCATTGTGCATGGCTAGCTCAGCCTATCCTTTTTGGAGGAATAGGGAAGTGAGAGAGTTAAAACTACTACTCTCCTGCCAACTCTCTCTTTATTGAATAGACACATAATCCCAAAGACAATTACGCCTTCTCCAAGCAAGCAGCACCATTGTATGCAACTGAACACAGATCCAATGTTTATTAACCATTTCATTACCAAAGGAGTTGTTCTTCAGAGGCTAATAATCAGTGAGGTAGATAGCTGTAGCTATTAGGATTATTAAAGCAACATAAACCCAGCACCAGTTGTAGTCAATCGAACAATTGTTAATACATGTATGATCGACACATAAACATTGATGTTATGTAGAGTTTATTGACATTGGTGTCTGAAGGTCATCCACTGCACTCCATCATTCTAGATGCGTGGAGCTCATGGCACAGGCTTTTTGTTTGTCTGCTTCCTTGTGTCCACCCAGTGGCTGTAGAGCAGAAGTAATCGTCATACGTCAGTAGCCATGACTGTAGACTGTTACTGTTCCTATAGCGCAGTCTCACAGTAAGCAGTCTAGAGCCAAGGTGCCGATGAAATGACTGGAGTTGCTGTAGCATCAATGGGCAAGGGGGTCTCCAGCCTGGGGCATGACTGCACCAAAAAGTAGTTATGTGGCAAGAGGAGTAGGGAATTGGGATAAATGCTTCCCAAGGACTGCCATACAACTGAATGTGAGAGGGGGTCGATGGGAATGTCTTTAAAATCCATAGAGGGGATCAGGGGAGAATGCACCCCCTCTGGGATTCTAAGGGTTAACTCAAACTCCACACTCTACTGCAGACTCCTACAATGAAGAACATGTAGAGGACATCATGATTCACCCCAACAGTAGTGGGGATCCCTATACATTACATTTTCATTTTATTTCTGGTGTAGAACGTCTGCACTCTGTGTTGTGTTTGGTGAATAATTGCAAATATAAAACAATTAGTTAAGAAAATGCCAAACAAATGTTAAAAAAAGATATCTACCTGATTCATGAATGTACATAATAATTATAGGCTTCACATTGTATACTATATGTATCATTTACAAGGTCAGAACAACTAATATAAAGTGATCAAATATAGAAAATATACATTTCTTTAGAAAGCGGTATTGATATCTTCCGATTCAGCAGTGCTGGAGAGCTGTGGGTAGCCGCTGGTGTCCCATCTGCTGTGGACAGATCCTTGCGTGGGCAACTAAAATGTGACTGCATTTTTTCTCAGACTTTCCTATATCAGCATATACAGCTCAGCTATATAACAACATGATCTCTGTGGTTTAATTATAGCTGAAAATGCAAATAGATGCATAAAATTATTTGAAATCGAAATCAGAATATGTAAATCTAGCTCCCTTGATACCTATAGACGTATCCGTCCTCGGGCGCTATTTAAAGACCCAGTGACATGGTTGGAGAACCGGTCATTACTAGCAGAGCGTGAAGGAGAGCACCGAGTCCGCCGGTAACTGTGCCTTTAAGAGCAGGTTGCAGCAGGTGAACGGAAGGGCTGCATTGACGCAGAGATGAATTTCTCATCTCCAGAAACACGTCACGGGAGAAATCTACAGGGAGGAGAAGCTGCAGTCTGAAGGGGAAAGTGCAAGTGAAGGCGGAGGGAAAGAACTAGCATGTGAGGGAGAGGAGGGATGGAAATGAGGCAAAGCAGAAAGATGAATTGGGAGGAAGGGACGTGCGTGGAATCTGCTCTCATGGATGAGTCACAGCTAAGGACTGCCTACCATACACATCACCCATACACACCGTGAACACGATTGGAGTGTGAGTGGGGCTGCCTGCACGTCTTGTGGGGGAGTAAAAGAGATGCAAAAACACACGGATCCCACTCAAACCCCGCAACAGGACGCATGTATGTCTGATCCATGTATTTATATATATAAGGATCAGGCGTGTTCGAATTGTTTCCAAATCACGCACATCGGGTTAGCAGAGTGGGCGAGGATCTCACGATGGGTATATTGAGCTTGCAGCTATTAGCCTTCTGCCGGTGGCCGCATCCATTCGCGTAATAGTTGCAGAACGGGCTTAGCATGTGCAAGGAGGGGGGGGTGCCTGGCAGACAAGGGGTTGTCACTAAAAGTTTGTGCGTGGATCCTGAGTGGGAGGAAATAGAAAGAACATAATGATACTGAGTGGGAGGCACAGCTAAGGGGAACGAGCACTCGTGCAGATTGTGGGGTGATGGGCTCTGGTAGATCTATTTTACTCGGTGCACATAGGAAATGAAGCCAATTTGGGGAGGGGGCACCAATATTTGGCATTTGTAAATGGCGTGGGTAGCGCTCAGAGTTTTTGAGGATTAATGGTTAACCATCTGTGTGCCAGATGCTGTGTAAAATAATACATTGCAAAAAAAAATATATATTCTCTAGTGGGGATGGAGGTGATGGCCAAACTGGGCACAATCTCAAAAAGCGTTACCCTAGTCTGGCATTTAGAGAGTTAAAAGAATGGTAAAACATGTAGCTTTCCTGTAAAGACACTGACAAGGCATCCCATGGATAGGTTTCAAAACCAAGATAAATGGTCTTAGTACATCTGAGGGGATTCAGTGAGTGGGACAGTGAGAAGGGCTGGGGAGGGCGAATGACTGGGCTCGTATGCACGATGCAGAACATCAGGTGGTAACAGTGGCAAATTCACTGATACTAGCAAGGCTTTAGAGTGCCACGCTTTGCCCACATATCTGGCACTGCAAGGATTACAGATCAGGGACGTGCAGTGATGATCATTAACTGCTGCATAAAAGCACCTCTGAAACGGGTGACCTGTGGCATGATGAGTCACTCAGTGGAGCGCTCATGTGGGAAGTCACTGCACGATTGCACACAAATTATTGCCGGACAGCAAACGAGCAAAGTGCAGAGATCACTGTTATACGCTGTGGGTACAACGCAGGGATCACTGTGGTACACTATGGCATGAAGGCATATAAGAACAGGACAGAGATTACCCTTATACCTAGTGACATCAAAGCAAATGGACACAGCGCAGAGATCACTGGGGTACCCCGTGGCACTTGGGCACGGGGCATCTGTGGTATGAAGGCACATAGGTCCCCGGGATCTGGGTTAGCCGATAGGCTGCGGCTCCTAAATTGCTGATCTTGCTTCTGCCAGGCACAGCAACTCCGCACGTGTTATTTCCCCTATACCGTAACCCTCCTAGTAGACGGACCAGCTCGCTACACTGGTTACAGCTCCCGTCCCAAGCTCCGTTCTTCTCAGGCACCCACAGCTGCCCTATAACTTGCCCACATTGCCATGGTAGGTGTATAGATGAAGCGCTTACCTGGGGCTCCTCTCCGTGTGGCTTAGTGAGTTTCAGCACCGGACAGCTCCCTTCTGCTGTATCCACTCCCAGTCCCAGCTCCGAGATCCATGCAGCCAGTGCCCGGCTCTGCTTTTATACACAGGCTGTAGTACTAGCGAACGAGGCTCCTCATTCATTCACAAGCAGCACCTACACATTTACGTGTCTCCGACGTCATCCGGACACCATGTAGGAAATGGGAAGATGTTACTATTTATATCAGCAGGGAGCAAGCTCAGGAGAGAGGGGGTAACGGGGGAAGAGTAGGGTGTGTGGGGGGAAAGAGAAAGGGTGGGCAGAAGACAGGGAGAGGTGGGCAGCGGAAGAGAAAAGTGCTATAAGATATATAAAAACACACACTTCAGTTAATAGGCTTGGGAGAGGATAACAGAGAGGCATGTGGGGCCAGCGATAGGCACTGTGAACAGGTGACCCTTTAAATACCAGTTTTACTTTACAGAAGGGGTGGTAGATGATGGAGCAGCCTCCCGTCAAAAGTGGTACAGGTTCAGGACTTGAAACATGCATGGTATGGGCATTAAGCTATCCTGAATCTAATACGTGACGAAGGTCTGATTATATGCTTCCATGTTAGTTCCGGCAGCATAGAGAACTAATTCAGTCCGAGATATTCAATCAGCCAGAAATACTGTCCTTATCCCAAAATAAGAGGGGACTATCACTCCCATTGATTAGATCGTATGTTGTACCAGGCTAATGCCCCTTGTATTTCAGCTCAGCAGATAGGGGAACCGACAGGCAAGCGCAAGTAACCTAGATAAAACCAGTATACCTTAGAGAATACGCATTTAAAGGCTACTTGTGTATGGCAAGGAAGCAGAATGGTAAATGAACAGTTAATAAGAGAAAATTCACTAAAGGGACAAACGAATAAACAACATCATAAAAAAAACTCAAAGGAGTTGGACTGGGTCCATATATAACGCTGTATAGGGGATATGTGATATGAGGCAGGCAGTGGGTAATCTATAGCAAGGGTGATGGTGAAATCCAATAGCAGGGAACTTAATAGATTGAATCAAATGGAATGGAAAGAGACATTATGGAGGGAGACTACATGGAGATGGGAGAGAAGGGGGTGAAGATGTAGGAATGGGAAGAATGAGAGCGAGAGGAAGCAGCAAATGAGGGGTTTGGTGAATTATATGGAAATAAGAAGCAAATAAAGTTCATTTATGGGAATGGGTTGGATGGGATAACCGAGCTGTAGACTCTTAAATGACTCACATGGAGAGTTACCCATGTCTTGCTGAAGGCAGCAGCACATTGCTGGGTATGGCAGCCCTGGATCCTCAAGTAAGCAAGTTCTGCGAATGTTGATGATCAGGGATGGTAGGACTGGGAGGTGAGGAGAGGGGTGGCATTCAGAGCTTACTGGGAGGTGGGGAGTTCTTAAAATCAGTAGATGCTTGCTCTGTAACCATGATGGCGCTTTATGGAAGAGCCCCTACAAAATATACATAACGTATCTGCTGCACAGTTGAGTTGTTTGTTAGGGATCTATCAGGACTCAACGTTTAACACTTTGCAGATGTGCTAAGAAGAGCAGATGGTGCAGACACATCATGGACAAGTCATGCTTTTCTGGTGGTGTGGCTGATTATCTGCTCCTAACATGTCAGAAGAATGATTTGCCTTCAGAAAAATACTTACTCTACGTGGGACTGTTGTGGTGTATCTGGTGGGGTAGAGCAGTAGACGCTTGTGGTCTCATATACATCACATAATGGACTGGCTTTTCCCTGTGTTAAGACACCACATAACACACTGCTGTTAAAAGACACTTAAGTAGTTGTAGTTGAGTCTAGACTTACAGGACTTGCCCGATCCCAGCCACAGTGTGGATCTTATACTTGGTACTGAAATCATCCTCTGTCTTACTGTGTGTGGTTGTTGTATCCTGGAATTCGAGAAACCAACGTGCGTCACAAATCCTCCATAACCACAAACACATGGAATCCAGCAACTCCCATGATACTCATCCAGCAGTGAAAGGCTGAATCTCCTAGGGACTCTAGTCAGCAGGGATCGCAGATATGGCCCATTTCAGCACTGAAAGAGTTACAGTCCCACTGTACAGACTCATTTCGGGACCCAGTGGGTCGGAACAAGGAATGTTCCTTTCAATCTCCGCCAGCCTGGTGATTCCTAGTTGTATCAGAGCCACTTTCTGTCACACCCTGTGAGTTAATAAATCGGGAGAGCTGAAATCTCAAAGGAACCTCTTTGCAAATGAATGCATTTGGTGTTTTCCTCTGTCTTTAAAGGTGCAATTACCCCTCCTCATCAATACCCAGGTAATCAATGAGTTGTGGATGAGTAGATCTGCCAATATCCAGAATACTAAATTGGGTGAAAATAAAACCCAACACTAAAAATCATCAAGATCTCACTATGTGATATATTTTCTCCAGAAGTGGTTGTATAGCCAACCTGATGAAGAAGGATTAGGGAAAAGGTACATTTTCTACTCCCAAAATGATGTTGGTCTTCAGACAGGGATGTTTGTCTTTCTAGCAGTCAAAGAAAAAGATTCCTGGATCTGAGGATCACAGGATCCACATTACCTGCTACAAGGAAGCTTTTTCATCCCCAGTAGTTGTTATCCCAATGAAGCAGCACAAAACTCATAGGGCACGGTGCAATAAACATAGAGAGCCCAAAATATATTTTATTTAGCTACTATGATATACTTGGTGCAGGACAGCCAATCATTCATACTCTAGCATTCACCATTAGAACTACATTGAAAGGACCCAGTCATGGTGAACATGCTTCATCCATCTTATTCTAGATGTACTATTGTACGCAGCTAGATATGGTACTGTGGCTGCTTGCCCAAACCAATGTAATGTGCCCCTAGCCAGGTTATCAATGACTACAACTCCTTTATTAAGGCTAATGTGATTTACACAAGCATGTCAGGTATTATTATGTGCATTTGTAAACATGCTAAATATCTCTGAATCCTCAGGTGAGAGCTGCATCATTTTTCCTGTGATATCCCCATATAGTGCTTCTGCTTTGCTCTCAAATTGCTTTTATGCCCAAATCTATATGCTATCCTCCCTAGTTATCTCAGATGATGGATACAGCTTTGAATTTCTTTTCTTCTCAACAAATTGGGTCCTCTGGATCAGAAAATTAACCTGAGCCAATAATAACATAACTGAAGCCTGCTCTGAATCACTAAATATACGCCTGGTGCTTGGAATATAAAGAACACCAACTTAACAAAACCACCCTGAGCCACTGGATCTTGCCTGACATAGCAGAAGGATGTGTTCTGGGTCTTTAATGCTACTCCCAGTACATGGACCATTTGGATGGGGGATACTGAGGTATTACCATCTGCCCCAAACACATGCATCTCACTGGAATGTCTAACAAACCATATTATTTTGCTCTTTTTGAATTGAAAGGCAGGCTACATAGAGTAGAGCATCATTTATATCAAGTTTTAGATTGGACACATGAACATTTGCATTAAAGATATATACAGTTGGTTTCCATGCCAAAGATTACAAAATTGCAATTTTTCCTGGACCTGGGGAGTCCATATTAGCCACACTAAACAATTAGGTGGTGCTCATCTCCTCCACATGTTGTTGTTATACCCCTCCTGATTGCTTTATACATGTTTGGTCTTCACTATACATTATGATGGGACAATCCTGGTGAGCTTCTGCTGCAGGAAAAGCTTGGCTAGCCCTGTATAATGGATTTCTCCATTCCCCTGACCCATTAAATTAAACATTATATGGGGCCAGTAAATCCCTTCTTGATGCCAGTGTTGGCCATTCATAAGGATTAGTGAAGCGAGGCAGCTGAAACCACAACTGTCCTGCAAACTCTACCATTACTGAATAAACCAATTTTTTTCTGGGTATTTACAATAGAAATCCAGCCCTAATGCTGAGTTATGTATATGCCTAATTTGCTGGAACCCTATACAACCTGTTCTTTTATGAAATCTGTCTATATTAATGCCATGCTACATTGTGATCCAGATGCTGATAAAGGTGGTCCCCTTCCCAAAGAATCACAGATTTAGGGAAACTCATTCCTTCCTACTTTTCTCTGCAAGTTAAGTATGTTTTTTGTTGATCTTGCTAATTAAGCCAGCAATTTTAGATCAAATATAGCAGTTTGGGTTTTACTCTTGAGGGTTAGTTAAAATTTAGGAAGCAAATGATGGATAGGTATTGCTTTGCACAGCAGATTCCTGGTTATGCAGTTCATTGATTTTATATCAATATGATTTCCTTTGCTCGTGTTCCTAACACTGCAGAAATCCCTAATAACCAGAATAAGTAATATGAATGATACCCAATCCAAGAAAACTACCCCCAACACAAACTTACCTAAGTGTAGCTAAATGTCTCAGTATGCCATTCAATGTTTGAACCAGGATTATTGTATGTCTTCTATTAACATACAGGGGTTCTGAGCCTGGTCTATGGCATTCATGCATGTGTGTTTATGGCTTCTTAAAACAGCCACTGAAAGTTGCTAAATTAGTAAGCATTTCACATAGCCCATGAATGAAAGTGGTTCTCCCTAGGTCTAAGGAACCGGGAGTAATTCAGGATGGTAGGATGTTGGCAGAGGGCACAGTGTCTCACTGTAGGTAGCAGGGATCTGCGCCACCAGAAGAAGGGCTGCAGAACTTGATTTTGCTGCACAAGCGTCAACCTTTCTTATTTTAGGTTATTTAACCGACTCATTTTGGAGCATATGTATATATATATATATATATATATATATAATTTACGTTACAGAGCTGTTTATGATAAACCACATACGACCGATTCCTTTTTTATTGTGTTCCTTCTGAAATGTTGTTCCCATTATTAAGCCCTATTTATTACTGAACCTGAAGCATAAGCTCAGGGTATTCTGTTTACTGTAATAGCCTGCACTGCAATGGCTTCATTCATCGTATGTAATTATGATTCCTGGGATATCTATTATTTTGAAAGATAATGTTGTGTCCATGTTCTGCTAAGGCCTCATATAGCGGCTTATAGGGGAAAACACTGTGCTGTTTCATATTTAAAACTATTCTAGTTTGTGCATAGAATAATGTTTTCAGACACCTGCATTTTAGCCTTTTGTATGTTTTTCAGCTCTGTTATCTTAGCCCAATCCATTAGAGACACGACTGACTCCTAATCACACAGCCGTGTTGTAAATAATAGAATAGCTCAGTTTTAATCACCCTGCTGGACATTGTGACTAATGAATGTTTACATAGGGAAGGACTTCATTAGCATTGCCATAAAGAATCAGCTCAGCGTGGTGTTTGAGCAGGCGTTTGTCAATGCTAACGTACTATAATGCATACAGCACTGGATGATCAAGGAAATAGTTTTTTTCCATGGAACTCCCCCTTTAAGGAACACCAATATGGTTATGTTTATCATGCTTCTGCTAGAATCCACTTCTGTTGTCATACAGTCTTTATGTTTTGATATGTTTGAATCAAGACATTAGGTTTTAATGGTTTAGTGTGGGTGATTTGTTGGTATACAGCCATTCAATGCCTTTGTTTTTATACATATCATTCTTCGTTGCTCTTTTTCTTCCTACTCTTCCAGTCCTGTTAGTTTGCATCTTTCATTTATCTGGCGCTTAAATCATAGAGGCTTCTAGTTTTTTGGCGTCACAGGTGAGGTTGAAATCATCTGAACATTTCACATTTTCCCATTGGTTGGCTATAAATAACCATTTTTTTACCAAAACCCCTAGTGCCTCTCTTCTCATTTGTCTGATACTTACTTCATGACTATTTCATGCATAAAACCAAAATGTTAACCAAATAGGCAGTTTGGTAGTTAGCCTCTGGGGACCCCAAGACTTTACTGGCTTTCTCTGGGTAGACACAGGCCCAGGATTAATAACTTAGTAACTTAGCCCAAAAAGTTAAAACCAACTCCTACCCAAAAAAGTTTTTCTCTTCGGGCAATATGCTCGGTGATTCAGACCCACTGGGGCATCTTTAGAGGCCAAGTAAAAAAAAGGGGAAAAAGACATTTTTTTTGTTAATTTCCCATGATCCCTCAGCAAGAGCGATGATGTGGCAGCCCTGGCACTTTAAAGCCATTGCCTGCTTGATGACATAGACGTGGCTGACTTCTGCCACTGGCCACACGCAGAAGCACCCGTACTGGAGCAGCAGATCTGGTGAGTATGTGGTGCTGTTGGCCACTGGCCCACTAGGTATTTGCCTGGTGTGCCAGATGACCAGTCTAGGCTTGTCCCTCAGAGAAAGTTTGACTTGTATTACGCTGTTAGACCACATATGAAGTTATGCGTGCTGACTTGTAGCCATGCAGAAAGGGACATCTTTTCTAATCACTGAGAACAAAAGCTTTCATTGAGACTGCAGTGTTCTGATGGCATCAGCCGGGCATTGTTAATATCTGACATGTTCTGACATTTGAAATACCAGTGGCCTTTTATGCTGGACACCCACAAATCTAATGATAAGCACCCATTAAAATAATAGTGACAGATATCTATCAAAAACATGGACAAATCTGAATTTTTAGGAAAAAATATTTACTCTTTTATATTCTTGGCATACAAAAAAAAACAACTTTCAGATACATTTTGTTTTCAAATAAATAAAGAACACTCTCCAAGACTAGATCCAGAGGAATCTTGTTTATAGTGTCATAGTGTGCAGGTAAATCAAGTTGCTTTTTCAATGGTTGGCTCCTAAATACTCAGAAATATCTTGTACCTTGTTAAATACGCAGGTCAGTATTCGCTAAAATCAAGTCATTGTGATGATGATTCACACAGCAGTGGAATTTTTTTTAGCTCCCATTTGTTGAAACATACTGCAGTTGTACAGTATATTACTAACTACATATCTATCTATCTATCTATCTATCTATCTATCTATCTATCTATCTATCTATCTATCTATCTATATCTATATATATATAATCATGCATGGGATGATCTGAATCTAGATGAGTGATTAAGGTTTCTTTACATCAGGAAATTTGGGCAGACTAGTTGGGCCGAATGGTTCTTATCTACAATCAAATTCTGTGTTTCTATAAGAATGTAAAATGGAAAGGGGGGGGGAGACACATTAGAAGAAGAAACATGTGCCAAAGAGCCTCTGATCCAGATGTCACACATCATGCTAATAATTTCCTTATTAAAGCACCTTGCTTCCTTTTTTTGTTTTAATAACTTTGTGCACAATGTTTGTTGCATGAAAAAGAAACCTCTTTCTTAGAAGAGCACAAACACAGACTACATTCTAGGAAGAACTTATTTTAAGGAAAGGGATGGATATGTGCCATAAAGTTATATAGAGATTGGAAAAGACTGTCCGTCCATGATTAAATAGCAGACCCTGTAACCCGTGTAAGCAAAGCATTCATCCTCAGCAACCAATTGTGAAAGGCTAGCACAGGCTGCCCGCTGTGGCTTAATAATCCCAACAAGTGGAATCCGGAACAAATGTTGTGTTGGGCAAAACATTTGAGAAATAACTCATAGCGGCCTCAGGAAGTAATCCCAGAATAGAACACTTCACTTTAATAGCACTTTTCAACAAACAAGACATAAAAAGCCCATTTACGTATAGGTTTAACTGGAATAGCTTAACATCCCAAGAGGACACTCACAGAAATGAACACGCTTTGCAACGTTGTGTTTAGATTACATCCCACACTTATTTAAGGTAACTGGCTGGGTGTGATGGGAAGTGTGGTACAGCTAAACAGAATCCAAGCTTTCCAATAGTGCTAGCTCATACTATCTATGTTTGTTGGGAATGGCTAGGCACAAATAAATGTCTTTCAAGGGGTTAACCATATTTGATTTATTTAGGGAAAAAGAAAGCAACTTTTGGCTATCCAGCTGTTGATAAACTACAAATCCCATAACACCCAGCAGCATGATCGCTGAATATCCAGCGCTATGGAATTTGATGGCGCTATATATAAAAATAATAATAATAATAATAATATTCAGAACAAAGATGCTTAAAACTAACTAAAGAACATATTTAAAGAAGTTCAAAGATTTTACCATTATTCTTCAAGGGAGGTTTAGAACCGTTTATTCTTCTAATATGCATTAATGACAATGATCGGAATCAGTGATTTGCACCCAGACAAGCGGCCCAATTCAATGACCAATTAAAACTTAAATTGGTTTTAATGAATAACACATAGCTTGCGGTAAATTGTATTGTTTGTGATCCAATGACATGTCTAAAACCAATCTAGACCATGGGCAGTAAGAATGCTACAGTTAAAGCTGAAGGACTCATCTGCATTTTAGATGCCTGTATAAAAGTAGTACATGTAAAAATGATACATAATAATAATAATAATAATAATAGCCAGTCAGGATCTTTTTTAGCCTTCTCTCTGAATCTCTTAATTATTTTTATGTGCCAGCTTTGCTGTAGAAGTATACTTTTAAAAAGCCACATTACAGACTTTGTTATTGCCTGCTTTGCTACAAATGTATCCATGTCAATTACAAGAGGGCTTTCAGCAATAAAGATTGACAGCTTGCGCTAACCATATAAAGGAGGAAAGCAATGCTGCCATCTTTTTACCTTTTAAAGTAAAACTAAAAGAAAAACACAAGCAGTTATTAATGTATTAATAACAATAATATAAATTATTATTATTATTAATATATGTGGTGTGTATAGATAGATAGATAGATAGATAGATAGATAGATAGATAGATAGATAGATAGATAGATGGATAGATGGATAGATAGATAGATAGATAGATAGATAGATAGATAGATAGATAGATAGATAGATAGATAGATAGATAGATTAGTGTTTGTTACTCTATTGTGTTCCCTGGCATTTGACTCATTACTTTGTTACAATTTAGCAGCCATTCTTTTTTTTTCTTCTTCTAAAATAGTACAGAAACTAGACTGAAGCTGCCCAAAGGACTGGAGCGCAAACACCACACAAACTGGTGAATATGTATTAAAAAAAGACAACACTAGGTCTCAATGAGTATAATGTGGCCAACCCAACCCAATTGAAATACTGCCTGACTGCACTTAATGGTATAAGAAAGGGTCACTACAATATAGTGAAGTTTTTTCTTGCATCAAAATAATGACATTTCTACTCGTTAATGAAAACACCAAGAAGCCAATATGTAGTCAGCTGTGAACTAGTGTGTGTTTCCTTATGTGTCTCTCTGATAGTTTCATTACTCGCTTCCCCCACAATTGTTTAGAGTAGTAAAATTGAAATAGGCAAGCCTTTTAATCAGGAAAATTAACATCTAGATTCTTATGACTTTTCTTAATACAAACAAGGCAGTTTGAAAGCATCTCCGCTGTCCTGTAAAAGCTGCCTCAATACCGTGGATTAACTTTGTAACTTGTTACTGACGCACTTAGCACATTTTGACATTTTTGTTATCTTCCCAATAACTGTCAGTGGGTTGCATAAATAAATCCATTAATGGGTCAGACGTGTCAGTTATTGGCAATCTTCTCTGCTTTGTAAGTAATAAGTGATGTAACAATGTCCTCCTTTCATTATTATATTTCCTTGCGCAAAACTTGCATATACTAAACAGGATGGGAATTTTTAAAGCATTGTCTACAGATTGCTTGCAATATTTTATGGAATTGTGCAAGCATTGCAACTGACACAGTCCATGGGGGGTCCACTCCATGATTTAAGCTCAGAATGATACATTTCACACACACATGCAGTAGAAGAAAATACTGGGCAAAAAGGGGTGTGTGCCAAACAAAATGAGATTTTGGAATATTTTCCAGAAATGTGGACATAAAGGCTTATGTATCAGATATAATAAAAGGTTGTGAGGCCTATTGGGAAGTAGATCTATTGTGTGTAGTGCTTCGGTAGTAATAATGAAGAATATCTGTGCATCTATATGCAAAGAGTTGTAAAACCACAAGAGTGAGGGTATCTCCAATGTGTATAAGTTTCCAATCAAGATATCATCACACTAGCCACAAGCCACAGATGAGAGTAATTCCAGAAGATTGCATCTTAGTATTGTGCTCAGGAGCAGGAGACAATAATGGCAACATCACAGCCCACTTGAGTGACAGACCAACAAGGCACATAATCCTCAAAGAGTGTTGTAGATCCATCCAAGAGTTTAGGGCGGCAGACCTTTATACAAAGTATAAGATTATAAGAAGGTTAGGTGACATATGAAGAAGACTGAGACTCAAATTATTTGTTATGAAGGTTTTTGTGTACATGGAAAAACAAGAATTACATTTTCAATATTAAAAATCATACAAAAAACCCAACATTTTGTAAGCGCACACAATAATAGGTATACCTGGCCCGTATGACATTCATATTCAAGTAAGTGTCAGAATATCTCAGCTGCAAATAATTATTTCAATATTGAACTTATGAAGAATTGAAAACTTGTACTCTTGTCCTGACCCTTCATGTCCCACAGCTAAATATGCTGCGGGACATATCTGAATATGCGTCAGTCATCTCTTTTGATAATAAAACCTAGTATACTTAAATTATATCTGTATTGTGTTGATGTTGCTTGCAAGATACATTAGTTACTAATACCAGAATTGGTTTAATTTTTAGTTTTTTCAGCTTTCACAATGACATTTCCAAAAGGGTGCAACTAGGTTTGTCTTAGTCTGTCAATTGAAGTTTTGTTTTTATATACCCTGAATATATGTAGGAAGCTCTGCTTAAATTGTTGGTGTTCTAAAAATAAAAGTTAATAATAATCATTTTGCATGCATCACTTCCAATGTCACGTAAGAGGCATCATAAACAGGGAATAGGAGTTATGCATTTTGGCCAGCAGAGGGAGCTAAGCACAGCTGGTTAGAGTGGTCCAGGCTTCTGGGAGAGGCAGCAGAGAAGACAAAACAAGCTGTATACATGGATGAGCTTTCCTTATATGGGCAGCTTCCGCCTGACAGAATACACACAGGAATTTGGAGAGCGAGAACAGCCACCAATATGTATAGTTAATGTGAACATAGACCAATCTGTTACAATAAATAGAATGTCAGATTAAATTACTGTGTCCCAATTAATGCTTTATTAAGTGTATGCGCTGCTTCCTCGCAAAACAAATCACAAATCAATTCACAGATTTGCTGGAAAAAGAACAGGTACTGCAGTAGATCCAAGTATTAAAAAGCTCTGAAAGAACCTAAGTAGAGCAGGCTTTCTAGATTCTAGAAACACGTACAAGATTTTGATTTATTTTCACTAAACCGTAAAAAAATTACTAATTTGTGAGTTAAGGTGAAATAAAACATTTATTTCATTGACTTCAATATGAATTATGTAGGGCCATCTCTTGGGATTTTCCCTGGAATCTGGGGCTACTTGACCATTTGAAAGGAATTGTTAAATCTTTGGCATTTCTTGAAATGTAACCTACTTATTTTACTATGGATAAATGCAGAGCTGATTCAGCCCTGAATCTGATGGCATTAAATCGAATCTAATCAGATTGATCTCTGTGTAGTAGATACATTTCTTCACTCCCCAGATATCACAACCCAATTTTCTCAAGATATGCATAATTATTTTTTCTCCATTGTTAACAACTGATTCTCCTGTTGTTAAGTTACTGATTGTTCATGATTGGCTCAGACAGCCTTTGTAAAGGTGGGCTAGGAGAAAGGAATGAACAAAATGGCAAACTGATTATTATTTATTACTTAATGCAAATCGGATTACTGTGCAATGATTATATTTTAACTACTTATCTTCAAAACAATTGCATTGTTTGTCAAACAAAAAGCACAAGCCATAGGGAGTTTTAATTGATGAATTTAGTGATGCTAAAAGCTGAGATGATAAAATATCCCCTTTAAACTGAGAGAGGGAATATTCTGTACTTCTCATCTCCTTAACCAAGCAGGTGTTCTTTCCTGTTTGTTTTCTTGCCAAAACACAATGGCTGAACGACATCCCTGTGTGATCTTAAGGGGACATGTGCCCTATTATATGACAAGGCTAACACACTCCTCTCCAGTTTCTTCTTCATGACATATCACACCGTGTCAAGATTTATTCAACAAAAATAAAGCCAAAATGGAGAAGCCATGTGTGAAAACTTAAGTACACCCTTACTGCTTCCATAAGAATTAAGATGCTAAGTAGCAAATTAGTGCTGCTAATCAAATGCCCTTGATTAATTGATCATCGGCAAAAGTGACCACCTCTATAAAAACAGAAATAATTGAATGCATTAAGTATCATGGGGCCTAGACTACTGCACTAAATGTTCAATTGGTTACTTAACATTGAAACAACTGTTGAAACATAGATGAATTAATAATAGAATTTGCATTGTAAATGACAAAATCTTATTCAGTCTTTGCACTTGTATTAAATTGATTTAGTCTTACATTAGTTTACATAATTTTTCCACTTTTGTTTTTTCTCATTGTCACATTTTTTGTTGCCATATTTTGGGTCCTCTTCTAAACCCAAACTCTTATTACTATGTAAGTAACCTTTACGAGTAGTTGCGTTTTAGTTCCCCAGAATTGCTGGGTTTTTTGGCCATTGCTCTCTACAGAATGGGAAAAATCACTTTTTTGCTGTGCCAATTTGTATCCAGGGAATATTGTATTTCAATGCCAGTTCACTAACATAAGAAACATTATAATGTATATTTTTCACATGTTCCTCAATAAATGATTCAATGGATACTAAACGTTGGTTGTTAGCAGTGTTGATATTTCTAGTTGGTTACCTTTTATCTTTCAACACCTGTTTAGCTATGTTAAACTATAGTTCACCTGGAGAATTTGCAACAGACTTGTGCTTCAGCTCCTTGGCTTCAGCTTCTACTGCAGGAAGAGCTTGTCGGGCACTGTATAGTGTGCAGTTAACTCAGTGGGATTTCTTCAAATGGTCTTCCACTATTATATTATACGTAATGCAGAGCCAGCTCAGCTCTTCTACCTGAACCCACAGCTGAAACCGCAACTCTCCTACAAGCCCTTAAGTGAATAAACCTAATACAGTATGAGTCTTTTTCTGTTTCCAGCATTACATCGTTTGTGGCAATATTTTCAGGTGCGAGCATAGAATTACACGCTGTGCTTTTAAAACAGATTTCCATGAATTATAATGTTATTAAGATAGACTTCTCGCACATTCGCTTAAAATGGAGCGCCTGTTAACTTTACAGGTTTTGTTGAACTAATCTTATTGTTCATGTTGAGGATGATATGGATCTTAGTTGTAATGATAGACAAGTAGAGGTGGTTAACTCTTGATATATCTTCCCCCACCCATTCCCTGCTGTCCCCAGATTAGCCAGCACAGATGCCTGCATATTACTATGCACTAACAAGCTAATATACAAGCATTCACAGAAAAGAACGCAGGGCAGGCAGCAGAACGGACAAGTTGCTATGAAAGATTTGGTGACAGGAGCCCGAGACCTCTGCTTGGCTCAACCACTTGGCAGGAGAACACGTCTTATATTATTGCAATTTGGAAATGTTCTCATATTTTTATGGCTGGTCACTTTGTCCCTAGGTTATGTGACACTGCTCAGAAATGTGGACTTTAAAAATGTCAAGGATACTTATTCTGCAGAAAGTGTAATTTCTTCCCGTTTCCACTAAAATCTTTTCTGTTTCATTTTCTCCTATGTGGTTTTCCCATTCGGATTCTGCCCCTCCTCCTCACGTATACACATATTCCATATCTGCCTAGCAACAGTCAATCGTTCAGCCCCTAGCAGCAGAAAAGCCACGCACTGCCTATACGGTGATCGGGAATGATTGGACATATAATAGTGCGGGCGGGGGAATAGAGTCAGGGAGAAGGAGAGAAAGTCATAGAGAGAGAGAGAGATCCCTGGGACATCTGTGTGTAGAATCTCCATGCAATCCTCCTCCTCCCTCCCACTCCTCCCACTCACACCTGCTATGGTGCAGCTTTCCGCTTGCTGAATCTGAACACAGGGCCAATCCCAGAACTTCAATATTTAAAGAAACAATTCTCCCAACGGAAAGATCTGCCTTTCCCTTATCTTTTAATCTTAATTTATATATCCATCCATATGTGGTGTAAATCTATATCTAGCTTTTCTTATGTGCATGTGCTTTAAAGCTATACAACAAGCATAATATTATCTGAAGCTTGCATTGACCACAGATGAAGACAACTGTAAGAGCTTGTGTAGATGATGTGTGTAATAAACTTCTAAGAACTGCATAGAAGCTTACGAGCAACACACGTGGAATCATTTGTGGTTTATAGACCTCCTATTGGCTGGATACTTTGACGCATGGTTTATTGTTGAATATAAGCCTGCGTCTGAAAAGTCTACAGCATTGTCACAATATGTTCTACCATTTGGGGTATTTGCTAAAGTCACACATCACTCCTTCCTTATAAGCTGTAGTCAGGGTATAAAATAACACACACGCATGTGGGGCAAGGACTTGTGCGACCAATGACAAGGGGAGCAACTCTGGTGGCTGAATGGGGTTTCTGATTAGATGGAGATGGGGAGTAGTGACCAATCATAATAGTGGCAACAAATTTAATTTGGAAATTTGAGAGTAGACATCAGGAAGTACTGGGAGAGTTATTGAGGCAGAAGACACCTCTGTCAATGGTGCCATGGTACAAGAGAAATCACACTGGTAGTACAACATAGTAACAGGACAGAGATGGATAATGATGGCTTTTACACTGCAGGGTAATCACAGAAGCTATACATAGTCTCAAATGTCTGTCCTGTGCTACTACGTGGTGTTTTTGAGTGTTTCTGTGTCATTCTGTATGTCCACATCTTTCGGTGATAGCTGGATTCCTGAATGTCCAAAGTATTTATTTCCTTTCTAGAGTATGGATTGTATATCTCTTCTGGGATACAAAATCCGTGTTGAGTGGCACTTCCTTTTGAAAGGGCTGAATTCATTAAACCTGAGGATGACAAAATTTCAATCTTGCTGTATAAATAACAAGAGGAAAGGACACACATTCCACTTAAGGACCAAGGCAAAAGCAGTTGTATTTACAAAACTATGAGCCTTCAGGAGAAAGTTGAACTTCCTGACTTTTAGTAGGAGTTATGAAAGGCCGACTATGGTGAGGAAATATGGGGAGACTTATACAAATCATCTAACCAGTTATACTGGTCGTCATGCAGTGTTGTAGGTGACCAATTTACCTTCATACAGGTGACATTCCTTCGTACAAGTAGCTAATATGCAGCAGTGCGGAAATTAGAATTGTTTTCAATGTGATACCAATACATTTTGGTGGGGGTTCTCCCTTTTTTACTGTTTAAATGTTATTATTGTTTTTTGTAATGTATAACATACAACTCTGCCGCAAAAGAGAGGTAATCAATGCCAATACGACAAAATGAAAATAAAGCAAAAGGCAGCAAAAACATAGCTCCTTTTGTCTTCAGCGTGACAGTTTTGCTTCAGGGAACGTGTCTCTGTCACTTTGTTGCCAGTCAGTTCCCTATATTTTACACATTAAACACTCATTATAACTCATGCAAGTGTACAATACCTTGATTTACTGTGTTTATCATTGTGACTCAAATAAACAAAAAGGTGAAACATAACAGAACGTAATATACAGAGGTGTTAGGCGGGGAAGAATATGGAGTCAGTATGGATACAGATATCAAGGAAACTGAAAGTTAATCAAAGTGGAAAACTATGGGTAACCAGTTCTGCTTCTGTGGCACCTTTGTCTTGCGCACCATTTTCATCCATTAGGTTTATATTTAACTATATATTCACTGTCGCCTCATTCTACAGTCTTCCTACCTCTTAGTAATCTTTGATTATGTGTTATTAGTTATGGGTCTGGTAACAATGCCATGAAGAATATTGTCAGCTTGATAGATTGTTTACTGATGGGGTTTTGGGACCTGCATCATGCTGTCTCTTGTGGACTGAGAGGACTAGGGGCAATTTGCACTGGTTGCTCTGTGGGGGAGAATGCAGGAGCAGGATTTGTTATAGGTGAGTGAGCATAAGTAGATGAGAGTTCCTGGCATTTTTCTCTTAGTCTATGATCTATTTGTACAGGTGCTTTAATAATCCTTCTATGGTGTCAGTTACTCCTGTACAGGCTAGTTTATCTTTTAAGTTTTCATAAAAACCAAGACAGGACAGATCCAAAAGCACAGGCCTATTCCAGGTTGTTTCTATGACAATTTGTTGACATTCTGGTATATATTCTTCCACTAGTCTCCTACCCTGTCTAAGAGGACGTACCTGGCTTGAGCAGATAAAGATTTGGAAGGATCATCATACAACATGAAGGTCTGAATTAAGGAACACCATGATTTGAGCACTGGACTGTTGCTAGTGAAAAAGGCTCTATATAGATTACTTTGGTCATGTTCTTGTGTAACATGACTTTAAGCTGTATGCTTCCGCAGAAGAAGAGGATGGTACAGAGGGGGTGTCCACAGTAGATGAAGTAGGGAGGTCCTGAAGTCTTTCAATTCCTGGTTTAAATGCAGGTGTCCGACTTGGAGTTTCTGAACAGTCTGGGGCAGTTTTTCCAAGGCAGCAATGGTTTTAGTTATTCCTGCAGGTTCCATTGTGGCTCAGTTGTATTGTTAACTATACATGCTCTACCTTGTCCAGACTGCAGAGAAGCTGGAACCTCGCACAGGAAAAAGCACCACCCTGCACCTACATACTAAGGCAAGTACACACTGTGCATTGGAATTCATACGAATAGTTTCGTACAAATCCACAAAACGAAGAGGTACCCTCAATGAAACAAAAACGAAGCAAAGAGCTCAGAATTTTTGTTTGAGTTTCATTGGCTCAGTTGGAGGAACAAAGTATGCTCGAAGGCTCAGCCCTTTTTCAGAAGTTCACAGTTCAGGGCCAGGTTCAGGGAGAAACAGATGAAGAAAGAAGACACGAGAAGCTGCAGACGACGAGAGACAGAAGAAAGAAGAACAGAATGATGCAAGAGAAGTCGTTTTTAAATGTAAAAATACCCTCCAGATTCCATCCGAACTGAAAGGGCAAGAAATTAAATTTGCTTTCTGAAAATAAATGGACCAAAAACAAAACAAATCATTTGTCTGAATTGTTTTTGGTCCATTTGCACAAGTCTAGTACACTCCTACCCTAATAGGTGTATGCAAGACATGGAAATAGGAAGCGTCTGGAATATGCCAAGTCAGGAAGGAAGATGGTCAGCACAAGCAGGTCAGGTGGTAGCAATGTAGCGTAAGCAGGCCAAGGTCATACACTATAAAGCAATCCAAAGCAGAATTAAATATTAAGTCAGATGGCCTGGTCGGTATCAAGATCAGTAGCCCAGGTAGGGTTTGGCAGAATCACTGTAGATCGGACAAGAAAAAGGTCAAACACAGTGAAGCGGTCCAAAACAGGGGGGAAGTAGCAGGTCAGAATGTTAACAGAACCGGGAACGCTAAGGTGCACAAAGTTGCAAACAACTGAGCACCATCCTCCAGGTGTCAGCTGTTTGTATAGCTTCAAGAAGTCACATGAGGGAAGGAGTTAAAAAGAAATGCGGCTTTAGAGAGTTAATAAGTAAGTTTGCTGCAGATAAGCGACTGCTCTCCATTGCTGGTTTCTGCTTTGTGTGAGCTGCAGGAAGGACCACCAGCTTCCGGGTAGCAGCAGTTCTCCGTAAAATGGCTGCAGAGGTACTGACATATTTATCAGGTATATATGTCCTGAAGGTACCTAAACCAGTTACTGATAGAGAGGAGCCTAAGAAGTAAAAAGAAAGCAACATCAGTGTCACTTATAATGCCACCTAAAAATGTGCGCTCTAGTTCGGTTAGATGAACATGTATCATAACATTGAATGGATATGTCAAGGATCCTGCTGAGAAAAGCTTGAAACATAACATATAAACATATGACAGTGATCTCTAGATTGTAAGCTTGTTTGAGCAGGGCCCTCCTCACCTGTTGTTTCTGTAAGTCAGGTTGTTATGTTATATACTACTTATTATGTCCTGTCTACCCATTCTATAGCACTACGGAATATGATGGTGCTATATAAAACAATAAGTAATAATAATAATTGTTAAACGTAATGGATTAAGTGACATATTTTAGTGTGCCTTTAAAGATGCCTTTAAGAGCAGTAATTCTCCCAAATGCTCTACTTACCAAGGTGGAACTTGTAGATAGTGTGGGATCTCATTTAAATCTTTGAAATATGTGACATGGAGGAGTTTATACTACCAGCCTATGACTGAAAGGTCATGAAGGAAGTATAAAATAACTAGAAACCAAGATCTCCGTTGATCAACCTTTTGCTTCTACAATGCACATTGCGTTACAACTATCAACTAAATAACAGCGAGATTTGTTAAAATTGCGGAGCTGAAAAAAGTTTTTTTCTGTTAACTAATAAAATAATTTACTTTTAAAAGCAACACAAACTGGAGGGTACAGTTATCCTTTGCTTTGAAGCCATTTTTAATTTACCTACTGGAAAGTCCTCTTGATCTTTACAAATGTACAAACCTCAATCAGTACGAATGAGTCAAACCCTTAATGTTTTTTATTTTGTGCTATTTAAGGTATATGGCCATGCCCTTGAAGTGGAGATTATTTTGAAAATGCATGGGATTTCACTTAAGCCCCGCAGTTTACGTTTTCCAATCCCCCAACTATCTGTAGGACACAGTACCAAGACAAGGATGGTCTGCAGTGGCCTCGGAAAAGTTGTTGCGTTGCTTGCTCTCTAGGAATCCCAAGGAGGGGCGTTATATATTAGAAGCTCACAAATCTCTTTGAATAAATACGTAATCTTCACCATGACAACCCTGCCTAGGATTGTTTAAATGAGCAGACAAGCACCAGAGTCACATAACGGAAGTCCCACTGCCAGCACCGGACCTTTGTCATTAGGTGCTCCCTATTTCTTTAATTCAGGACACTGCAAAACCTATTATCTCAGTACTGCGTGGTAGGGATGATAAACCTTCATCTATTTTGCTATTTCAGAACTGCATCTTTCATTATTCTTGCATCTGTAGGTGATATGCATGGGTGTCTTGGGGGGCAAGAGGGGGGCACTTGCCCCCTTCTGGAAATTCAAAGAGGCCCACTGGAGCAGCAGGTGAGAGTGGAAACAGTAGACTGTTTAGACTAGGTGAACTAGACATAGAGAGGAGAAAAAACACAAGGTAGTCAGCAAAAACAAAGCTTTTATTTAATTCTGTTCTCCATCTCTTCCTCTAGCTGGTTTCCTCCCCTTCATTTTGGCAGCTGCTCCTTCACAGGCACAGACTCCCCGCCTGGACGGAGACAGAGTTTGCATCCTGCAGACACAAGGTAGTTTAAGTCAAACATGAATTGCAGATGGGGTTAGTTAATACTCCAGCTGTTGAGACAACATTTCCCATGACTCTCAGCCAGTCCAGTATGTTCAGCCTCATGGAAAAGTGAGTATTCAACAATTGGAGTGCCAAAGGTTAGCTTTTGTCATCATGGATTGGTACCGCAGCTGCTGTGGAATGCACATCTGATGATTCCCAGCCATTCATTTGGTTGGCTGAACATTATGAGTAATGTAATAACAACACTTTGAGTGACAAATGTTAGCACAACTTCTTCAAAACTACCACGTGTCCTATTTTGGTTCCAAGCCTTTATGTCCTGTTTTTACTGCCCTCTAACTACCCTCTTTTTTGTAGTACCTCAAAATGTTTGTTGTGCGTCTCACAACATTAACCTTTCTTGACTTCAACTTCCATAATGTTGAGAAGCAACATTGCTAGTTAATTATTATGTGAATAGTAGCTAGTAACTCTTGATGGGAATTGAAGGGGGAGTCATCAAAGTCTACAGTACAAACACTAACTTTTGTTGACGGCAGTTACAATAATATTCAGTCAGCCGTATTGCTAGCTGAACTTTATGGGCATTATAGTTATAGACTGGGCTAGTGGTAGCCTGCACTGCACACTAACTTGTTTTGTTGTTGACGGTAGCTACAATAATATACATTACTGCCTGAACACCGCAGGAATTGTACACTGGTCAGTTGTGGCCAATCATTATGCACAGGTATATGCTGGTCTCTACTAACATTCACCGTTAATGAGTAACTAGCATTTGCCTCCTGAGCCAACAAAGACACGTGGAGGAGGTAAGAAGGTATTGGGGTACGGGAAAGGTGGGGAGGATACCCACCCCCCGCAGGAAAAAATGATGATGATGATGATGATGATGATGATAGGAATTATAGTAGAGGAATGGCTGGTGCTGGACATTAATATGCATTTATAGTTTGAGGGATGTGTAGAGCACAGTCTAGTCTATGGGTTCCCATCTCAAATCACCTTATTTACCTTATGGTCCATTACTCCTGCAATACATACCTTTCGAAGTTAGATTAAGACCCATTAAACATTTAGAAGGTGTCCCTCTAATTTTCCATATAAAATCTCAAATAATCTATGGTTTAGTGTAGCACATTCATGTATGGATAAAGGATCTATGGCAGTGGTTCCCAAGGAGTCATTAGCACTCAAGTTTCAGCAGTTCAGGTTTTAATATCTTCTCCCATCACCACAGACTGATTAATCAATGTTTCTGACAGATCTACCAGTGATCATTAAGCAGCAAACTGGACACATGACAGTACCCTTGAAACTAGTCCAGTCGAGGCATTAAGTACCAGTGTTGTGAATGACGGCTCTGGGCAGTATCTCGTGCTGTACATACATTGCTCAATCATTTTCTCACTTTCTTCCCTTTCATTGTTTTGTATCTCTTTCCTTCTGCACCCCTTTTTTCCAACCTCATTTTTCTTTTTTATGCCTGTGTATTACGGTATTCCTTCAGTTTCTGTTCTTGTATCTCCATGTTTTGCCCACATTAACAATTCTCTTTTTCCTCACATCTCTAGCCATCACCTTGTCTTCTTTCTCTTCTACGCTCCATCCTCTGTTTCGGATTTTGCATTCCCCCCTCCCTCATTCACTCTTTCTTTCCCCTCCGCTATATCTTCAAAGCTGTGACTCACAGCCGTTAATAGTCGTTTCTCTGCAGGGGCTGAAATCATTTCTGTGTTATTAGTCACTGCCGCTCAACTCTCTGAGGAGGGAAACCTGCAGCCACTGTGATAGTACTGATGACTGTCACTCTTCTTATACGAACCTTACATGAGTGTGTGGCAACCAGCGGGGCTAGTTAGTCTACCTAGTAACAGCGGGAAAAGGCCCCATCCTATTATATCAATTATAAAAATTCAAATGTTTACCACTTTACCTGTCCATATAACATCAGCACTATATGTCTACCATGAACAGGCAAAATCTATCATTTCAAATACTGTCAACTAGGACTCTCATGAATCACAGCCATTGTTTAGTTTGCTGATCATCTTGAGAGTTGTAGTCCAGAGAAACGATAGTGCTGGAGTGGATGTATCCCTAGCTTCCACATTCAGTCTGTCGCCGCCAGCAACAAAAACTAACATTAACAACAGTATGTTTAGAATTCTAATCAACAATAGTGCAGTTTTCTTACACAACATAATAACCAGTAAACTTCACGTTGCCAAAAGCAGCGTTCCCTCTAGGGTGAATCGTCTAGCATTAAAACAGACCGATAGGTAAGCTATGTACCACTATTTGCATTATAACTAGATATGCACAATGCACCCGTACACCGTGGGTTTGTCAATTAGGTACCATTTTACCTGTTTCCAATGATTGACTGCTCATTGTCGGGTGCCGCACGCATAGAGGAAAACATGGCCTATAACCCTGCCTTATTGTATGGTACTGCTACACTACATAAAACAAGAAAAATAGATAAAACAATGTAAATTAGCCCTAATGCCAATATACTAGCTGAACAAAGATAAATTGGATTTCCCACTGTTCTTGTGTGTATGCTGTGGATAAGAGACACTTTAAACACAGCTAACCAGGTGATCACTGCCATGAAAGCAAATGGCAAATAATATTCACTGTAGGGCTTGTTCACAATATTAGCACAGATAAAAGTCCAATTTGTTAGATGGCTCTCGGCAAAGTTAAAATCTAAGCCACATACTGTGCTTCAAAATCAGAATTAGTGCTGCCATCAAGTGGTATGTTGCAAAGAACAGTTTCTTAGCTTGTCTATGGAATATGACACCACAATAGCTGATCACAGATGACTAAACACATGTTTACTTGTTCCATATCCCCCAGACACTGCAGGGTCAGTTTTACCGCAGGGCAAAATAATCAGCTTCTCAGGGGCCAACCAGCCTCAAGGGCCCATTCAAATCTTTGATGGACCTTTCTTACTCCAGTGTAGCGGCAGAAAGGCTGTATAGAAATGTGTGCAAAACTTTTGATAATAGAACCCATTTCCTCTAAGAGTGGCAGCCTCTGCCAGGGTATGTGTATATGTGTGTTTATGGGCAGGTATGTGTAAAGGCAGCGTGTATGGGCAGTTGTGCGTAAGGGCAGTGTATGTGTATATGTGTGTTTATGGGCAGGTATGTGTAAAGGCAGCGTGTATGGGCAGTTGTGTGTAAGGGCAGTGTATGTGTATATCTGTGTTTATGGGGAGGTATGTGTAAAGGCAGGGTGTATGGGCAGTTGTGCGTAAGGGCAGTGTATGTGTATATGTGTGTTTATGGGCAGGTATGTGTAAAGGCAGTGTGTATGGGCAGTTGTGTGTAAGGGCAGTGTATGTGTATATCTGTGTTTATGGGCAGGTATGTGTAAAGGCAGCCTGTATGGGCAGTTGTGTGTAAGGGCAGTGTATGTGTATATGTGTGTTTATGGACAAAAAAAAATGAAAAGTCAAGCAAATAGATAAAGGTGATTCAAGATGGTACCCACTGTATCTCCAGAGATTACATTATTGAATGTCTCCTGCAATAGTGCAGAATGGCTTTATAAGGTCCCACAATCACTCTGTTATTGTACAGTTCATCACATAAAACCCTTCCTCGGTAGGTCCCCATTATTATTATAAAAGCCACCAAATGTATTTAATAACTTTTTGCGTATTTTGGAACATGAAACTGGAATTTTTATGTGTGTAAGTATTGTGTAACTGAAGATGTTTTGTATCTTGATCTTAACATTTGCTCCATGTTTGTTCAGCATAAAGAAATTCTCTTCTAAACCTGAGATTGGGCCCTAAAGGCTTGGAGAGGTGTTTTGTTAAATACCTGACCTAAAAAAGATCCCCTGGTATTGATATATCCTAAAGTGTAAATGACTGCTGTGAGTCAGTGTCCTAAATAAACAGTCAGATGAACAAATTGAGACCTGATGGCATTACAATGAATCCAGGAGGCTCAGGATGACCATGTTCTGCTTACAAACATTGAAGAAAAGAAGGAATACATCAACAGAACCACCAAAAGCATCCAGCTGTCAATTGGGCTTCCATCAAAAGACATCCACTAGCCTTAAAGTGCCGTGGCCACTTCGTTATTTCCAGTCTGGCGCTGCACATTTTTAATAAAGTATGTCCTCCGGTGTGAACAAAGTCCATAGACTATAACAAGCCCAATACTTTTATAAGACAATGTCAATAAAATGTCTTAAAAGGAATGCCTATTTCTTGCCTTGAACATATGAATGTTAGAGTTACATTAGACAGGTGAAATACCTCAGTCTGAGTCAAGCACTTTAGCATGTTAAGCAAATAAACATTACTAGAGCTTGCCGTTTGTCTTTCATCCCTTTTTTAATCTCATAAAACAACATAGAAACTTTTAAGAAGCCTCTTCAGTTTTCATGGCAACAACTCATTCAGGTTCTCTTTGTGTTGCATGACAATTAATAATTTCCTGGAAAATTTTATGTGACTAAAATTCCTACAAAGGTTTGACTGCTTTGCAGTACTAGTAATTATGTTTCTAATGCAGCATTTAGTAGAATCGATGGAACACCACCTTTAACCTCTGTGGAATTACTGGTATTTAACAAAAATAGGATGGAGTCCTGCATTTATATTCTGCTACCATGTGAAAATTACATTTTACTCGTATACAAAAAATATTTATAAACTTTTACATCTAATTAGTCATTTGAACTAAAAGAAAAGAATCCATTCTAGCAGTGTTGGACTGGGCATGCCGTGCAGATGTCTCTTTGAATGCTAGGACACATAACAGTGAGGATCTGACTGGGTGGTATGGACATAGCTGTCTACTATATTCTCGGAGACTGGTTTCTAAAGAGAAGAGAAGGAGAAAGGCACCCAGGCGGTTGTGAGCATTGGCCGGTAAGTTAAGTTCTTAACCCTTAGGGAATTAATATAAGTAAGAGTTACTGAATTTGCTTAAAATAACTTTCAAGCCTGTGGGGAAATGGACTTCATTAGCATTGCCATAAACCATCAGTTTCACATGGTAGATAAACAAATTAGGATGACTTTGTCTAAGATACTAACCTCCAGATCTTCAGTGGATCACTGCATTACAGTATGCAACACTATATAAATAAAGTGGAAATTCCATGGATTTTTCACTGTATGAGGTATAGTTATATTGTCATTACCATGTGTGCTAGGTAGTTTTGATTATTGGAAGCATACAGAGCCGATCTTAGTACCATGTGGCCCAGACAGCCGCCTCGGACACCTGAACCATAGGTTTTGTCTATGTGTCTAGGCTTTTTTGACGCATTTGCATACCTGGGAACGTTGGCCTCTGGCTACCCGGAGTCTACTCTTCCGGGACGTGGCCAGGACACAACCCCATTTAATGGGGGAAATGGGCGGGGAGTGGGGAGAAACCCGAAGACTTCCGAGGTATGCACATTTGATAATGGTTCTTCTTAATGACCATGTTAGCATGGTCAATGCCAAAGGCTTCCTTTTCCTTGATTCTGGAAATAGCTTGTGTTTAGTTTTCCATTAAGCAATGCTTTCACATTACTATAATAATACATTTTTGCCCTATGTAATGCATTGTTAATGCAGGAATTTCTTCTATATTATGCTTATTTAACTGTGCATCAGAAACTTACTAGTGTTCTTTATAAACATAGTGAGGTCTCGGATTTCGTTACCAAGAGGTTATGACATCATAGCTTAAGCAATGTTTATTTGGTTATTTGGCATGGTTTCAAGCAACCATAACACACCAGGCATAATGTTGAACCTAGAATTTCCATAGGTGCACCACATAATACAAATGTAAATGATATGGGTATAATACGTTACAATACCATACCTCCCCACATTTCAAAATGTGAAAGAGGGACACTTTTTTTTTTATCGCTCTCGTGGAACTCACCAATACAAGCAATTGCACTTTACAATGTCGCGATTGCATCACCACTTAAAACACGCTTAATTTTTGTCAGCACAGTCATGCAAATAAAAAAAAAAAACATGTTGAACGGAATTTCCATGAGGCTCAGCCAGACATACTACCTCCATGATGCTGGCTGAGCTTCGTGGGAGGTGCAGTTAACAGTAGATAAAGCTGCAGATGTTAGCTGTGAACTACAATTGCCATCATTTAAGAGCTGCAGCCAGACATGTGTCCACCAAAATGCTGGCTGAGCATCATTGGAAGAGTAGTCCACAGCAGCAGAGATTTTTCTTTAATTAAAAAAGGCTAATGTTACCCTCTCACCCAGGACCCTTACACACTGCCTTTACACACACCTGCCCATAAACACACATTTACACATACACTGCCCTTATACATGACAGCCCATACGCAGTGCCTTTACACATACCTGTCCATAAACACGCATATACACGTACACTGCCTTTACACACACCTGCCCATACACTCTGCCTTTATACACACCTGTCCATAAACACGCATATACACATATACTGCCCTTACACACAACTGCCCATACACGCTGCCTTTACACACACCTGCCCATAAACACACATTTACACATACACTGCCCTTACACACCAGCTTACAAATACCTATACTGCTCTTACACACACCTGCCCATACACACACACAAGCTTACATACACATACACTGTCCTTACACTCCTTTCTCCCCATCTCTTACCTTTTCTCATCCTCCACCCTGTTGCGGGATTGCGAGGTCTGTCACTTTAGACATCTGCTTTAGTGGTCCCTCATCACGATGCCGGCGCGTAGTGATTAGGGAGCAGTTAAGCGAGGTCTGAAGTGACAAACCTCGCGCTCCCTAACGGTGAGCCGACTAGAGGGATATTGTAATCTCACAACTAGTCCTGCAGGCTGCAACTGCTGATCGGGCAGCTCTGTGCCCCCTCGAGGCTGCACCCGATGTGAGTAGCGCTCTCGCCTCACCCTTCCTCCACCGCTGCAAAGAGGGACAGAGGTAGGGATAGGCGGGACAGAGTCCCAAAATCAGGAATGTCCTGCTCAAATCGGGACAGTTGTGAAAAAGTGTTTGTCCCTTTTCCGATTTTATTTATTTTTGCTTATTTGTTGCATTTCAATATTTCCGATCGTCCAACTAATTATAATATAAGACAAAGACAAAATGAATAAACACAAAATGCAGCTTTTAAATGATCATTTCATTTTAACTGCAATTAAAACATTTGCCATCACTGGTCAAGAGTCTTTTATATTACTGTGGAGGAAATTTGGCCCACCCTTCATGGTAGAACTGTTTTAATTCAGGCATACTGGAGGGTTTTCGGGTATGAACTGCCTTTTAAGGTCATGTCGCAGCATCTCAATCGGATTCAAGTAAGCACGCTGACTCGGCCACTTAAAACCTTAATTTTGTTTCCTTTGAGCCATTCAGAGGTGGACTTGCTTGTGCTATTCAGATCATTGTTCTGCTGAATAACCCAGCTGTGCTTGAGCTTTAGGTCATGAACTGATGGCTGGAAATTCTACTTAAGGATTTTCTGGCAGAGAGCAGAATTCATGATTCCATCAATAATGGCAAATCACCCAGGTCCTGAAGCAGCAAAGCTGCCCCAGACTGTCAACACTACCACCACCGTTAGTTAGTTTTATGCCACATGTAACGTCTTCGAAAAATTCACTTTTGACACATCAGTCCACAGAATATTATCTCAAAAATCTTGAGGGGTCATCAAAATGTTTTTTCAATGACTTTGCTTTTCATCTGTTCTTGAATTTCTTTAGATTGCAGCATCATGTGCTGCTTTTGAAGAATTTATTTATCAGACTGCACTTTGCAAGACACGTTCTATTTAATTGATGTTTCGATTCAGCTGGGCTGGCAGTAATCATGCCTGGGTGTGTCTAGTGAAATTGAACCTAATTATCAATTATATTTGGTTAATTTATTAACTAAAGGTGCAATAACTTATTTTCACATAGGGCCAGGTAGGGTTGGATATTTTCCTTCTATACACAAAATCATTTTTAAGAGCTACATTTTGTGTTTACCCAGGTTTTCTTTGTCTAATATTAAAATTAGTTTGATGATCTGAAACATTTAAGTGTAAAAAATATGCAAAAATAGAAGAAATTGAAAATAGGCAAATACTTTTTCACAACACTGTATATCTGCAGCTAGCTTACCAGGGCAGCACTGGCACCGCACTGAAGTCTATACTACCCAACGGCACCCTAACGTGTGCCCGCAACTTACCCCTGTGGATGTTTTTTTTCCTTCCCAGGTTCCTGTATCATGAAACACAAAGGGTACTTGATAGATATAGCTTGAAGAAACAAACACAGGTAGGATATATAATAGTAATGTTAAAATACAGAGTGTAAGGAAGTTGTACTTTAATGAACGGGTAGATAAGCGGAACAGACTCCCAGAAAAAGTGGTAGAGGCTAATACAGTGGGGAGTTAAAAATGCATGTTCAGGGCATCTGGCTGTCCTGAACATAAGGCTAGACCAAGGATTCATCAAGGTTTGAGATTTTTCATCTGAAACGCAGACTAGTTTAGCCGAAAGGTTATTGGCCGTCAAATTCTGTTTCCATATGAGAGCACGGGTCTCAAGAAAATATATTTCCATAAACCAATATTAAACAACGTTGTGTCAAAACTTTATGAAGTCCACAAAAGGAGAATACATCAGGAATATCATTGGCTGTATTAGAAGCCAAAAAATATTGTTTTTATCATTAGTGTTATCACTCAATATGCTGTTCCTTTAACAAGTTATGTTTTTATAATACAATTCCATGCTCTCCTATTAAGCCGGGCCATAGTAACACCACATACATCCTATTGGTGTACACAAAACATGATGTTACTATGGCGACCATTACCAACCAAGTGCTAGCAGCTTGGATACTCAAGATCTGTTGGATACTCAGCAACGTCATCAACTGAGCCAGAGGCAGGACATCTCATACATGAGTAATATGCTAATGCAGCTCAAAGAAGACAATATATTTGCATAGATTTAAAATGTGGCTTTGTGGTTTTGTCTAGAGGATTAAAAAAATATATCTACCTAAACTAGAGGTAGAGGTTGCAAATGAATTGCTTTTGCTGCCAAGAGCTATAATGCATCAGGTATTAGTACCGTGGCATAGTTTTAAATACAATGAAATCACACTTAGTACAAAAACATACATCCAGTAGGCCTGTATGTGAATGTAGTTTTGTTTTTTCTTTTTAGAGAATAGTTGAATGAAGCCCATTTACTTACCCTGCTCTTCAGTGCAGAGCCGATGTTGGACAGTACAGGAACCTTGTCGGAGGATTGTCAGATTCTTAGACTTAAGACAGAGAAACATTTTCCTTGCTTGCGTACTGGAGTGTTTAGCTAATTTTTCCAAGATATTTTTTACCAATGAAGCTGCAGTTGTTTTGAAAGGAATACTGCGCTCGCCTTTCAGTATGTGAGTTCTGTGGGTTGCTTCTCTCATCTTGAAATTCTACTGAGCATTTGTTGACTACTAAAAATTCATAAATAAGTCTTCTAGTTTCAGATGTATTTAGGTGCATTATATTCTGCTGCTCTGACACTGATATGTTGCCACCCCCTCCCCCCCACAAACAAACTGAGATATTGACTCAGAGTTAAGCCAGGGTTAGCACAGCTTGGGTGCAGTTTTTCTTTGGCATCCCCATCCCCAAACACTTACAAACAGACCAGCACACACACATACTAACATGCAAACTCACTCTAACACCTGACACTAACACACACTAACCCTAACATTTACAACATATATAGCACTACATGTTAACAACCACATTGTATGTTAACACATACTCTAACAAGAAAATGTAGTGCAGCAAAGGCACGTGTATCTTTCTGCAAATGACATCGAATTCAAAAGCAAAATTCATAATTCTCATTGTTTATAAGGGTTAATATTAAAGTACTGCTTGTTTTACTGTCCAAAGCATACTTTTCCAAATCCTACATTTTATCATTCTAAACCTATGTAATAGTGTTTACAGATAAAAACAACTAAACAGCTAATGTGTATATCATAGGGAAAGGGATCTTAACTTTTCTCAGGAACTGCATATGATAGCTGATAGGTCCCTTTAAATATACATGACACCCCCCCCCCTGCAAATGAATGGTGGGGATCCCCCATATGCATTTTGCCCATTTGCCCCCCCAGATGTTTACTGTGCTGCAGATGTTTTGCCGAACACATCTCCCAAGCTGGATCCATGAACATCTTGAAAAGCACCCCCATTGATTTTGATGTCCTGTGATATGTCAGAGACAGTAAACTGTCCCTTTAAGATATCTCTGCCTTAGCCCTGAGGCATGAAGTTAAAGTGGCAGTAAGGTGATTATGCAAACATTACTGGTGTCTATAACGGGCTGTCTGATTCATGCTGTCGGAAGTTAAGGGGAAAAAAACAGGTTATAGAGAATTTCAATAAATGAATTTATATATGCTGAAAGCTGCGATGGTGACAGTATGTACTAAGAATATAAAAATATGTATTCTTATACTGAGGAAGGGAAGGTCTAAGATACATGTAATGGACTGCTTGGACATGGTCACCATCACTTAATTAGAATATAATGATGTTTTTCCATTTATGTGGTTTAAGATATGATCTTTTTGAGCCATACAAGTATTAACTAAACTGTTTAGAACTTGGTTTTCTGTAAATAGCCAGAAATGTTGGAGTAGCTAAAATATCATACTTTGACATTTATGGTAATTAAGGCGTATAGAAATGTTTTCGACATATTCTGTGAGTTAAAAGTCAATTTGCTGAGATTGAGTTATATACCCCCAACCAAGCAATACTGCTGCCTGCCTCAAATGTATGAAAACCCATATGAATCAATTGGTAGCTTCAACTCTGCTTTCTGAAGGGCCAAACCCAGTAAGCTTCTCCTCCAAGATAGACCACGTAGTCTCTGTATAATGCATATCGTGATCAAAGAGATTATTATTATGCAATTATGTAAGGAAAGTGCCTTCTTTTACAGGAAGGCAGCACAGAGGGGGTGGCTGTTGGGGCCAGTCTAATCTCTTCCTGATGATCAGGACTTTGGTCCTCTCGAGCATCCGTTTGGACTGTCACAAAATCAAAAGCACTGTGATGAATCCAATTTCTGAAATGTAATCCAAAGTACTTATGTAGATCTTATAATATTAAATATAGTAAACATTTTAATTTATTAGTAACGAATATGGATGAATCTCCTACTTGTTTTCACTTAGTTGTGTTTATCTCAGATGGGACAGTTATCCAGTTGCTATTAAAAAAAAAAAATCTCACAATTTTTCAATAACATACATATTTAACAACAACGGTTTGATCATATCCACTGGTGTAACTACAGGGGTCCGGGTGCAACCCCTTCTTCCTGTCTCCTCGTACCGGTTAAAAATAGTTTAGAAAGGGCCCTTCTGACCTGGACCACATGTACTTGTGTGTGTTTGTGTGAGAGAGCATGGATGTGTACTTCTGTATGTGTGTTTGTGCATAGATGTGTACTTCTGAGTGTGTGAGAATGGGTGTGTACTTGTGTGTGTGAGCTTGGATGTGTAATTGTGTAAGTGGGGTGAGATGGTGTGTGTGTTAGTGAGTATGAGTAAGTGTGTGTTAGTGAGTATGAGTAAGTGTGTATATTTTGTGTAAGTGTGTTTACATATGTTGTATGTTGGAAGGGGAGCAAGAAGCAAAGAAGGCACAGACCGGTTGTGTGGGGGCAATGATGGCACAGACTAGCTGTTGAAGTGGGGGGCCAGGGGCAATTCTTCGCACAGGGGCCCCATGGTTTTTTGTTTCTAGTGCCCCTGATCGTATCGGTATGGTTATAAAAGGGTTAATTGCAAATTACTTATGCATTGATGTATGTAATAAAATGTAATTTGTGTCCAAATGAATGTGTATTCAGAACACTCCTCTTACCTCCAACAGGTAAAAAGCACCGTAAGATACGAAAAACATACAATAGACATAAAAAAATACAATAACTGATCCTTTAAAAGAACTTTTAATGACATAATCTATTAATTAATTCATTTTAAAAATAGCACCTTTTGAACATGAGCAAGTGAGCAAGAGTTTAGTGAGATAGATATGTGTATTATAAATTATTGTAACGGCGCTTCCGAATCTAATTGGGTGCTCTATAAATGATAGATAGATAAATAGATAGATAGATAGATAGATAGATAGATAGATGGATAGATAGATAGACAGACAGACATAGCAGCAGTAAAATATGGATGTCTGTGTACAAATGTAGATGTCTGCACATTCACGTGGAACGCGGGCTTTGTGTCTCCATGTGCTGTTACTCTATGCAGAGGTGCAGTAAGCCCGGCTTAGAGCTTTGTTCCATCTCCCCCTCTCCTCCTCCAGTCTCTCTGGTCCTGTGTATGTCTCTTAGTCGGTGACTCAGTGCTGGGCTGACTCACAGGTGGGGGAGATGGGAGCTGTAACCTTGGCGCATACATCTCTGCAGCGCTCACACAAGCCTGCTCAGCTTGATAATCAACAAGTAGCAGCAGCAGCCCACCTCCAGTCCTCCCGCAGAAACTGCTCCCACACCACACACCTAATCTCCATCAATGCTTCTGATAAATGTCATACACTGAGTGACTGGCTTCCCCCGCTACCGCCTCCATAGACACGCAGCGTGTGGCAGAGACCCCCAAGGTCAATGCTGTTATTGAATAGAACATCTCCCCTTTCACAGATTCGCACCCAACTGGGAGATCAAGCTCATTTATTAAATAGACTGACCTACCACTGTAAACAGAGCGATAAAGCGGTGACACATGTTAACCTGTTACACACCCACTCCCTCTACACTTTGAAATGTACAGCTCCCCATCTCCTGTCTGGTGCTTATACACTGAGACAACAGCCGGCTGGAAAAAACAAATAATCACAATAAATTAACACCTGAAATTCCTTCTCTACACATAAACTTTAGTTTTATACAAGAATAACGATGCATTGATTGTTTCTTTTATTTTATGTTAATGTGTGATGGCTTCAATTTGCTATGAATTAAAAGACAGTATATGGTATTTTTAATTCGGTACTATTGATCAGCTAAATGAATATTAAATGTTGCAGTCCTTGCTCTCAGCCTGTGAGCCAGTCAGGATAAAACTCTTGATCCTATCTGAATCTGATGAACTGGAACCCCTTTTGCAAAGTAGTCACTTGACCTGTAAATATCCACAGGCCATAGAGAATCCAGTAAAGCAGCTACCATTCTTGTAGAGCTAGATGGGGTGCATAGCAAACAGAGGTCAGTGAATAGTGGGCAGCAGGAATAGCTGTGAGCAACAACTGGTTAACAGTCCACAGTCCCAGTTGGTGGACAGATCGAGATCAGCAACAGGTTAACAGTTGGGGTGCAAGATCCAAGCAACAAACAAACCAAATAAGCAGCCAGGAGGGAATCGGGAGCCACAGAAAACAGGGGAAAGCAATCAGGAACAGATGCAGCCAGGTTGCAGTGATTAGCACTAAAAACAACTGAGCACGTTACCAAAGGTGTCAATGTCTTTTATAGTATCCCAAAAGTCACTGGGGGTCTCCCGCCAAAATTGGGTATAAGCGCTTCAAAAGGCACTCTTGATAGACACTCGTGCACACACATCACAGAGACTCACACCGAATGCTTCCAGTAGCAGTCGGTAGATGGCTCGGGATAGAGTCAGGACGCTGGAGGATCCTTGCCCGCCTCACCACAGACCTCGGAGGAGGACCCAGGAGCGCCACGGAAGATGGCAGGCACGCGTTGAAGAGGTAAGTGCCAAAGTCAAAGATAGAAATGGATCATCAAGCCACATCTCCCTGTTTGTGAGACACTCTATATTACCAGGCAATTCAACAACAAATCAATTATTTCCCATCTTTATGTGCCATTGGTATTTTGCTAGCATGACACTATATATATATATATATATATATATATATATATATATATATATACTTTATATACATATACATATATGGACAAAAGTATCGGGACACCAGACCATTACACCAACAGAGACTTTGATGACATTAATATGAATTTTGTCCCCCTGTGGAGCTATCATAGTGTCCACTCTTCTGGGAAGGCTTTCCACAAGACTTTGGGGTGTTTCTGTGGGAATTCTCACCTATTCATCTAGTAGAACGTTTGTGAAGTCAGGCGCTGATATTGGACAAGAAGACCTGGCTTGCAATCTTCGTTTTAGTTCATTCCAGAGGTGTTTGATGGGGTTCAGATCAGGACTCTTTGTGGGCCAGTCAAGTTCTTCCACACCAAACTCATCCAACCATGTCTTTATGGTCCTTGCGTTGTGCACCACTAACAAAATGTATTGGGACACACCACATTAATTATTGAAATCAGGGTTGTTTGGGGTATTGAATGAGTTTGGATACAAATCTGCCTGTACCTCTCAGCATTGAGGAGACTATTAATTCTGACCGAATCCCCAACTCCATTTGTAGAAATGCAGCCCTAACCTTGCAAGCAACCTCCACTATGCTTCACTGTTGCCTGCAAACACTCATTCTTGTACTGCTCTCCAGCCCTTCAGTGAACAAACTGCCTTCTGCTATAGCTGATATGAAAATCCCTGCTACAATTTTTCTGCACCCCGGTACCTGTTGTAACGATACTGCAGGAAAGGATTCCATGAAGTACAATAGGCCAGGACTCAAATGACGAGGACCTGGAAGCGAAGCAAGCAGGAGGCAAGGGTCAGAATCCTCCAAAAATAGCCGTGGTCAAACCTAGCTGGGACGGAAACAGAAGCACACTTAAAACAAACCAAATCAGGAACAGCAAGGAGAGCAAAGACAAGTGTTGAGTGAAGTTTGGGTGAGTCGTTACACCTGTTTTTTTAAGTGAATAGTCAAGTTGTTTTGACATATTTACACATTGCAGATATGGCTTTTTGGCCACAAGTCCATGAAGACCTCTTCTGACCAGACATTTCTGGACAGTAAATGGGTGTACCAGGATCCTATTCCACCAATGCTGAGCTGATGGCTTTGCTGGACATCTTCTAATTGCAAAGGGAAGTATGATCCATCTTTCATTCAAAAGAGCAAACACCTGACTGCCTTGAAATCCTGCCTGGTTTCTGCCTGGGAGAGACCTTGCTGATACTGTTTGTCTTGTTGCTGTGCTCAGTCTTGCCATGGTGTATGACTTTTGACATTTAACTGTGTTCATCAACCTCACATTGTTAGTGAGTTTAGCTCTTCCTCAGTCTGTTTTATTCCTCCAACACTGCTTTTATATTAGTTAATGATTGTGTTAGACACTCTCTCACGCTCTCTAAATGTTTTCCTACCTTCTCTGCCAACCACTTCAGCTTCTGCCAACCATCTCAGCTTCTACCATCCACTTCAGCGGAAGTTCACCTTGGGGACACTTATGGTGACGTCCTCTCACCCGATCCTCCACTGAAAGCGCAGCAATTTTGTCCTTACGTGAACTTCCACCCAAATTGTGGCACTTTCAATGACATCCTCCCACCTGATGATGTCTTAAAATTTACAGATTTACATCAGATAAGGAACCAGCTATCTATTGACTGCCTATCACCAGTCTAAAGATCACAAACTTTACAGTAGGTTTCCAGGACAAGGGTGTGCCCTGAGCTTCCTTAAACTCTTGGTTAATCAGATACTGTCTCTTCTGGAAAGCTGGTCCAGATATGAACAACTCTTGGGAGTCCATTCTTACTTAGATGTAAAGAGCTTTAAATTAATCTGCAAGGATGGAGGGGGCTGGAAATCAATCACTTTTTCCATGTGCGTCTATGCTGACAACGAGTATAAGAAAATGATGACTATAAATGCACATAGAGAAGTAAAAGGAAAATACATAGCATAAATTTGAAATTTGAATCATGCTGTCACACTGTAAGAGAAACAGCCTGTACCCAGTGAATACCATTCTAACAGCACCTATCTAAGGCATAAATATTGGAGATTCCGTCACACTAAATGGTCATCCATTGCTCAGCCCGTCACTATGTCAAAGTACCCAAAGTTCGGCGAGTCCTATCTAATTTTTCATGGCTATATTGCTTACCAAGGAGCTGAATTAGAGGGACTGCTTTGCCTTTTAACCCAAAAAAGAATTTCTAGCAATTTAAAGCCACTTACATTTATCACAGAGCCCCAGCTCCACAGAATCACATTTTAGAAACTCCTAGAACAAAATAATTTAAGAAACCCAGCAGTTTTAAGGAACATGAGAAGCATATAAAAAAAGAGGCTTTTATCAATATATTAACAAGACCTCATTAGCATTGCCATAAAGAATCAGCTCTGTATGGACTATAAACAGAGAAAGTCACCCAAAATATCACATGACTGCATACAACGGCAGCCCCCAACTCTGCATATAAAGTAAGTTTGTTGGAAGAAAATGAAATAAAAACAAGTTTCTTTGACGGTAAACTATCTTCCTGTATATAGAACTGTATTTAATGCGCTCAGAAAAAAATATATTTTTCCATGATGTGAAAATGACCTCTGTTATTCTGCTGTGCTGTCTGTGGGAGTTACCATGTTTCTGCTGCATCACATCTTTTTACCCGACCGCCTACTATCTCAGCATGGTATGTTATGTACAAAGTAGCAATGCACACACCTGTGTGACGCCACTACCTTTCCCAGCGCAAGAACCACTAGGGACCTTCCTACGTTATGTGTGGGAAGGCAATCACATGGCAAAGCCATCACAGCCATCACATGGCAAAGCCAATGTAAACGAACATTGACTTTGCCTTCATCTTCCTCGCGTTGATGGTGATGTAGAAAAATATCAAATTTATAGGCAGATGAGAACCATTTGGCCCATCTAGTCTGCCACTTTTTCCTAAAGTAAATACTAAAGACTCAAACTTTAAGCCTTGGTCTTAACACAGCAACGGTTGCTCCACTTATCTTTTAGATTAAAAAAAATGTACTTACATTACATCTACGCTGATGACCTTCTTGTTAGACCCTCTATTTCAAATATTTTCTCCCTCCTCTACTTTGTTAAATCCATAAATGTGTCATGATCCTGGAAAAGGGGCAAGGGGCTGCTCTGTTTTGAAAACTTTGGGCTGCCAGAGCCTGCGTTTTACTGGCATTCCACATTCAGACATCATGGCGTTAAGAGTAACTACTTCTTCTGGCAGTATGCACATCATGATCCTTTGTAAGCTCCCTTCACATGCTGTCTGCGCAGTCTGTTTTGCTGAATATGTGGAGATTGCACATAGAGTGCGTGAACTGACAGTCGTGTTGTTTCTAATAGTTACAACACATAAACCTAAAGGGTGCTACTTAGAACGTTACTATCGTAAATGTAATGCTAAAATTACTATAGCAGTGACATAAGGCAGTTTCCGTTCCGTTATGTAAAAGTGGATTATGGCTTGCTTCTTCTTTAAAGCCCACCCATGGTCCAAACAGTTATGAATGGTCATGCAATAGCTTAAAATTTTACATCTGTAGAGACAGCCTCCAGCAAAGTAATCCAATAACCCTAAATGCAGTTGTGGAAAGTTACCACTAGATGTCAGAGTAAGCCATGTAAAAATAACTGACTAAAAGCTCAGAATAAAGAATTTGGAAATGTGAGTTTTTTTATAGTGCTTGAAAAATGGTAGCATTACATATCTAAAACCCCACAAAAAAAGGGGCAATGATGAGCAACTTTATAGCACTATACAAAATAGTGGATATGATGAAGTAGAGGTTATGATGAATTGAATACTGGATCTTATCTCTATTGGATTTTATCTCTGCACCTTTGCCCCCATACAGCTGGTCAGTGCTCCCAAACAGCCTGCCTCTACCTCCTTTGCTCCCCTGCTTGTGCCATCTTTGCACCCAAACAGCCTGCCTGTGCTCCTGTTTACACCACTTTTCTGCACAAATGGTGCATTGTGCAGACCGATTCAACATGCAGGAATTGGATGTGATGGAACAGGCAGACACAGTGTGCAGCGACAGAGTGTGAGAGATCATCTGATCAAAAGATAGCTACACTCTCTGTGGTGCTAGCGCCGTCTATTACCCGCACCTAGAAACTTTAAACGGGCGGACAAGTGGTTGCCTGCGATCATGGTTGTTACGCTTTATGTTGAAAATGCCCATGTATCCAGTCAGCGGCCACTCACTGCAGGGCCCATTCAGTAAGTACGCAACCCTGCAGGCCCACCATTATCCTCCTGGTGTGCCAGATGCCCAGTCCGAGCCTAATGGCAGACATTACTGAAATCTTTTGAAAAAGATGAAAATCTGGCAGACATTGTCCAACAGCATGTATTCAATTCATCAGTCATAACTAGGCCTGGCAATATTGAGGCACATCACATGAAAATAACTTGGATATAAATGTGCTAAAACAGGATATATGCTTATAGCAATAAAAAACATATCTTGTTTCCATGGCCACAGTTATGTCTTATTTTAATGAAAATCTGAAGTCTAAACAGTATGTAAAAGTGACAATTTGCATTATCATAAAAGTGTAATAAACCTAATTATTATTAGATTATTTGAACTTTGTGGAATTATGTTTTTGTTATAGTTAATCCTAACAGATCGGGCGGTGCATCCTAAACAGTGCTGTTACCATACAATTTCACACGTTTTATCTGCTTCAAACAGAAGTTAAGAAATGTTGGTGACGCTTTCCATTTGAAAGCTTAACACTTTAGGATCACCAAATTCTTGCTTGCATTGTCTCATTCCCCACATATACGAGGAATGCCAATGACTGATTTCACTGTGGTGAGACGGCGATTAAATGGAAGTTCAAATGTTTCTTCAGTGAATTCTGCTTGATTCATTTGCCAGCAGCACAATTTGTAACAGTAATCAGAATTCAAGTCTATTAACCACCACGTCCAGCTCGGTTTTTAAGTCCGAGTATTATCACTGTGCTTTACACATATGCAAGATCGCTCATAACCAGACTCTACAGGCACATTGGGCAAGAGGATGTCATCCACAGGTCGGGGCTGCGGACGAAAGGGAGGATACGTCTGATGTGACTTTGGAATTACTGTGATTCTGTTTAGTGTCTGGTATTGATGTACAGCAGATGTTTGCAGCTGGAGTTTGGCTCTGCATGCGAATCCCATGAAATTAAAATCAGCCTGGGTGGCACCGGGGTACCAATATTGTGCAACCACTCAACCCCCGGATAATTGTTTGGCATTCCTGGCTTGAGTATAAAGAAAATATATTAACGGAGGACATGAGAGCAAAGGAAAATAAATGCAAATTGAAAGTCCGGATGAGTGATAGCGTAGAGCCCTGGCAGGAAAGAACAGAAAAAAAAAACAAAAAGACAAATTAGAAAGGAAATAGAAGGGTTGAAAGGAAGAGTAATAGGGGGGAAATTACTAAGAGGAGAAAAGATAGGAATGACAGAAATGAAAAGGAACAGAAAGGACAGGGTAATATACAGTGCAGGCAGTAAACTGTAATTGAACTTAAGCTCCCATTGCTCTCAGCCAGCCTGGGAATTAGACATTGATTATGACAACTTTGTTATTGTAGTTCCCATGGAGAGTTGTCTGTAGACCAGGCATAACATAGACGATGTAACGTAAATAGACATTGCTAACTTTAAAAATCACTGTGACCCTTTGGCTGGCAGAACTCTTTGTTGTTTAGCCCATTTGTCATGGAAATGGTTAATACTATTTTATTTTAACTGCACTGGGGTATGAACTTTAATACAATGCCGTCATAAGACATAGCCCTCACATCTGTTAGCAATAAGCCTTGTTCTTGACATACACAGATTTCTTAATAACAGGTACATCTGTAGATCAAAGTCCCGCTCGCAAGGATAGGGAAAAACAGAAAACCCAAGACCTGCTTATCAACAATGCAATTCCCAGGTTGCTATGGATTTCAGTCATGAATGCAACAGTGGACCTCCCACAATTCAATATGAAAAATGTGATACAGAGTACTGTGCAAAAGTTTTAGGCTCGTCTGAAAAAGATGCAGTCAAATAAGAATGCTTTCACAAATAGACATATTGATCATTTAGTTTTATCATTTAACAAAATGCAAAGTGAGTGAACAACCTTGCCTTCCAGACAGCATCAATTCTTCTAGGTACACTTACACACAGTTTTTATGGAAATTGGTAATCATCTAGGAGAACTAACCACAGTTCTTCTGTAGATTTAACCAGCCTCAGTTGCTTCTCTCTCTCTCTCTTCGTGTAATCCCAGACAGACTCGATGATGTTTAGATCAGGGCTCTGTGGGGGCCGTACCATCACTTCTAGGACTCCTTGTTCTTAATGATCTTTGGTTGTATGTTTGGAGTTGTTGTCATGCTGTAGAAGAGCCAGTCAGATGACTCCCTGATGGTATTGCATGATTGATAAATATCTGCCGGTACTTCTCAGCATTGAGGAGACCATTTATTCTGACCAAATCCCCAGCTCCACTTGTAGAAATGCAGCCCCAAACTTGCAAGGAACCTCCATCATGCTTCACTGTTGCCTGCAAACACTCATTCATGTAGAGGTCTCCAGCCAGGTCTCCAGCTCCAGTGAACAAAATTGCCTTCAGCTAAAGCCACATATTTCAAATTTTGACTCATCGATCCAGAGCACCAGCTACCATGTCATGCACACCAGATCATGTATTTCTATAAATAGTTGAGTGGCTTAGCCTTATTTCCACGTTGGAGGTACGCCTTTTTGGCCGCAAGTCTTCCACAAAGACCACTTCTAACCAGGCTTCTTCAGACAGTAGATGGGTGTAGCAGGGTCCCACTGATATCTGCCACTGTTGAGCTGGACATCTTCTTATTGTGTAGGGAAGTAAGCATGCATCTCTGCATCTACACTTCTCAACATTGCCCTTTTCTTTGAGCTTCGTCAAAGAGTCAAACATCTGGAAACCTCTGTATGCTTTGAAATTTCTGCATGAGAGAGATCTTGCTGATGCAGTATAACTACCTTGTGCTTTGTTGCTGAGCTCGGTCTTGTGATGGTGTATGACTTTTGACATTAAACTGTCTTCAGCAATCTCACCCTGTATGTGTAGGAGGAGTAAAACTGGGTGACGAACAGCCATACTCACAACTGCTCCTCACAAATTATGTTTCACCCTACATATTAAGTTGATGATCATTAGCACCGGGTATAATTTTTTAATCATACACCTAATTATATGCCTAAAAAAGTGTACCTAGAAGAATTGATGATTTTTTGAAGGCAAAGTGTGTTACCACCAAATATTCATTTGATTTAGATTTTTCTTCTGTTCACTCACTTTGTATCCTGTTAAATGACAAAAATAAATTATTAACGTGTCTATTTTTGAAAGCAGTCTTACTTTACAACATTTTTTTCAGACAAGCCTAAAACCTTTGCACAGTACTCTCTATATATTTAATCTCTGATATCCCGCCCTATATACCTGCACACCCTCTATGCTCGGTTCATAGTGAATTTGATCCGCTCCTTTAACAGTTACTGCTAACAGTCATCAGGTTGGGACTTTCTATAACTTCAAAAAGAAAACAATACCTTTTAATTCTAGCATTACAGTAACTGCCATAACATGATTTTACATATCAGAACATTTTAACTCCTGTAAAGTGTACTTTCTTCCATAGTCTGTAGACTATGTTACTTTTTAATTGACAGCATGTATTGCACCTCCCCTTTGCTATACTGTAAACTATAAAGTGCTAACGATTAAAAGAAAATAACTTTTAAAAGAAAATAAAAAACAGCCCCAGATTATTATCCCTTCTCCACCAAACTTTACAGTTGGCTCAATGAAGTCAGGTCACGATTCCCCTGGCATCTTCCAAACTCAGACTCACCCTTGCTTGACGAATCTTTGGGTCATTTTGTATACAATTAGAAGTATAGGTACTTTTGTTTGCAAAGTTTTTCTTATTCATTGTAAGTGTTGGCTGAAAGGTGTACCTGGGTGCATGTATTATACAAAAGTATTGGAACAGACCTTTAAATTATTGAATTTAGGTGTTTCAGTCCGACCCATTGCCATGCAGTCGGCATTTGTGAAAAAAAAAGGGTTGTTCTGAAGAGCTCCATGAATTCAAGCGTGGTAATGGGATAGGATACCCTTGCAATAAGTCAGTTTGTGAAATGTCATCATTGCTAGATATGTAAGTGGTATTTTTGGAAAGTGGATGCATTTAGGAACAGAGCAACTGAGCCACGAAGCAGAAGACCACGTAAAGTCGCCAAGTACAATGCCAAGCGTTGGATCGAGTGGTGTAAAGCACGCTGCCACTGGACTCACGCTTCTCTTCTGATGGGCGAGTCTGGGTTTGGCAGATGCCAGGAGAACGTTACCTGTCTGACTGCATGAGGCAAACCGTAAAGTTTGGTGGAGGATGGATAATGATCTAGGGCTGTTTTTTAGGGTTTGGGCCCCTTACTTCCAGTGAAGGGTAATTGTAATGCTTCAGCATACCAAGGCATTTGGGACAATGCTATGCTGCCAAATTTGTGGGAACAGTTTGGGGAAGGCCCTTTTCTATTCCAGCATGACTGTGCCCAGAGTACAAAGCAAGGTCCATAAATACCATATTTTCGATTATAAGACGACCCTGCAGGGGATCTGGATCTTAGTCTCATAGTCAGACCTATTTGAGGTCTGATTATAAGACGGCCCCGATTATAAGACGAGGGGTATTTTTCAGAGCATTTGCTATGAAAAAACCTCGTCTTATAATCAAGCAAATATCTCTTTACTCTATAATAGTACTACTACTTCATGCAGCCAATCAGGTGTACAAAAGCGTGGAGCACAAAGGGATTTCTGCAGATTCTCCCCAAGGTAGGTATTATTATGAGAAGTATTTTGTTTTAGTTAAACAAATGCATATGAAAGTACTTACAAAGTACTTTCATTTACATTTGTTGTTCAGAGGAGTTTGTTGGACACTGAAGCATTTTTTTAAAGTGTGTTAATGATGTTGTCAGATTGTATATTGTCAGTTTTAATGTTGTTAATTCCCATTGCCTTGTATTGTAAAAATGCTATAGAATCTGCCGCCTCATTATAAATGAATATAATGTGGAGTCATAACCCAAATTACTTGATATGCCAAGAAATGACAAATAAAAGTACAAAGGACTAAGGACTGACCTTTGTGGAATGTCCCCAACAATTAAGAAAGGTAAAGTGACGTTCTATAGACAGATCCTCAAAGGAGTTACTAGATAGGTGATAGGTTATTGGAGACCATGTGACTTGGGTGGCATAAAACAATTTAAACACAAATGTATATTTAAACCTGCTTTTGCAAATGAATTAATATGATTTACTTGAGAGTTGGATCAAAAAAATTTGGGACAAAAAAATTCTCTTTTTATAAATTTTTACAGCATTTCAGTGTAAAGTTTTGCAGATAAGATAAGTTTGTTTCTAGACTATGTTCACCATCAAAGAAAAAGAATGAATACACAGTGTTTCTTGCACTGAAGGGTTTGGTCACCAGTCACTTGATGCCCATGGACAGGGGAGACAGATCTTTTGCCCATTGCTGATAATGGCTACAGTTTGGACAGTCTTCTCTTACTCATTCTATGAGATCAGACACGCATCTGATTTTAGCATGTGAGGCAATAACCACATCTGTAATTACCAGAATTTCAGAGGCTTCTGCTAACACTGTGTCATACTTTACTTACTAATGAATGCTGAATCATATATTTATATTATATTAGATTTAGGGTCTCTAACTTTCTAATATCTTCTCATCTCTGGGAATCAATTAAGATAGAAGTTAATAAAAGAGAAAAAAAAATGAAGGTTCTGCGATTGTCGTAGAAACCACTGGCATGTTATAACTGACTGTGCTTTGTTTGGAATGTTGCCCCACATTTTAGTTGGAAATTTGTATATTTTAGTTTTGGCAGTTCATAAACGCAAAGAAAGAAACTGACCCCAGTTCTCAATATATAAAATAATTTAATATTATGCAGTATAACAAATCTGACCACCAATTCACCCCACCGCCTATATATTTCTACTATGAAGATCAGGAAATATTTATCCTAGAGAGAAATCACTTAAATGCCCCTCACTGCTGTGGCTATTGTCACCTGTATTCATTTCATCGATTACATATTTAATATATCTTCAGTAGGGTATTTTTATTTGCGGTAACATTTCAAGAGGAAAAATAAATCATAGTCTAAAATTAGAGGGTCAGAAGCTTAGATCTAATGTAAGGAAGTTTTACGTTACTGGGAGGGTACTAAGTACTGTTTAGAACATACAAAAATATGTTTGTGGGGTTGCCGAACACAAACTGGGTCATTGTTCATCAGTGGCATCTACTGTATAGAAGAAATTCTGAGAAACATGCAGTTTTTTATAGGTCTATTTTACATATTAGCACTCAAAATAATTGTTTGCATGTTTCAATGCTTTCCAATGAAAGCCCTATTTTTTTTTATTAAAAAAAGCAGTGTGGGTACATCAAACACGGAAAATGGAGAATCTTAATTAAACCCGTGGTAAAAATGGCAAAAAATGCATGCTCGTTAGGGTACTACAAAACCCCAGTAGTGAAGGGGTTAAGGAACGTGGTAGGTAGATTGTTCCACAGTGCTTCTCTCTTTTCATGTAATCCCAGACAGAGTCAATGATGTTGAGATTAGGGCTGAGTGGGGGCCAAACCATCACTTCCAGGACTCCTTCTTCTTCTTTATGCTGAAGATAGTTCTTAATGGCTTTGGCTGTATGTTTGAGGTCATTATCATGCTGCAGAATACATTTGGGACCAATCATATGCCTCCCTGCCTGAACTTCTCAGCATTGGGTAGGTTATTCATGCTGAACAAATCCCCAACTTAATTTGCAGAAATAGGCTAGGTTTCCACTTGGGTTTTTTTAGCTAAAAACGCCTATAAAAACGCCAATAGCGCCACCTGGCGTTTTTTTGTGAAAAACGCATGCAGCCAGATGTTAGCTGTAATTCAATGGGAAATCGCAAAATGCCATTTCCACTTGGCGTTTTTCTGTTTGGCGTTTTTTCAGTCCTCTTTGGCGTTTTTCTGCTTTTTTGGGCTCTGTGGCAGTTTTTCAAAATCGCAGCATGTTGACACTCTGGCGTTTTTTGCAAGAAATCTTGGCGTTTTTCTCCAATAGAAGTCTATGGGAGAGAAAAAACGCCATGAAAAAGCCATGTGGGTTTATTGCCTTGGCGTTTTTTATGGCGTTTTTTCCACAGTTACAATGCAGAGGATGGACCCAGTATCTGTGTGTCCTACGAGAAATAGGCTGAAAACAAACAGTTTCACACAAAACAAAGTCCTGGACTGGTTCATATTGAATTTTACACCATTTGGAACAAACATGCCATTACAAACAAACATACGCGACCAGATCCTGCGTGCCAAAAGCAACAGCAAACAATTTGCACCATCATTTGGGGCCAATCTTCCCAGAGGAGCAGACATTCGGAATAAAGCATGCCTTACAAACCACAGAAAAGAGACAAAAGGGTCTACCAAGTAAATGACATCAGGAGAGGGCAGATACTTGCCATTTATCCTAATCCCTTTTAGCTGGGTGAAACTTCTAACTTGTAAAGGCTGGAAAAACTGCCTAAGGTCAAAAAAAGCAATTTCCACAGAAAGGCTAAAACGCCAGAAAAAACTGCAGAAAAAACGCCAAAACGCAGGTAAATGCAGCGGCAGTTTTCTTGGCAGTTTTCCTGGCGTTTTTCATCAAGAAAAAAACGCCGGACAAAAACCCAAGTGGAAACCTAGCCATACAGCCCCCAACTTGCAAAGAACCTCCATCGTGCTTCACTGCCTGCAAACACTCGTTCTTGTACCGCTCTCCAGCCCTTCTGTGAACAAACTGCATTCTGCTATTGCCGAATATTAAAAATTTGCACTCATCAGTCCAGAGTATGGCTTTTTGGCTGCAAGTCTTCTATAAAGACCCCGCGATAATTACAAAAAACTACATACAAGCGTGCTACTGTTTCAAGGCAATGCTGAGCTGACGGCACTGCTGGACATCTTCTGATTCCAAAGGGATGTAAGCATCTGCTACACTAAGTTGCCATATCCGACCACTGCGTCTATGCTCCTCCCCGTAATTATTTTTCGTCTTGTAGCTGTGATCAGTCTTGCCATGGTGCATGGCCTTTGACATTAACCTGGCTTCAGCAACCTCACCAGTGAGTTTGGCTGTCCCTCATCCAGTTTTATTCCTCTTTCACGGCTCTTTCTTTTTCAGGCAATGATTGTTCATTAGCACCTCTTTGGTATAATTGTTTAATCATACACCTAACTAAATCACTGACTTTGTGCAAGTGGACCTAGAAGAACTGATGCTGTTTTGAAGGCAGATTTGATTTAGATCTTTCTTCTGTTCACTCACTTTGCACAGTACTATGTGTGTCTGTGGAAGAATGGCATTGGTCACACATTGGGGATCTTCTAAATTTGCTGTTTCTGCACAATATTTAATTAGATTAATTATAAATTAAATGAAAATATCAGTCTGTTATCCTAATTAGCTGTATATGACAGACTGCACGTTAGGTTTTCATGCTCATGTAGTGTGTGGCCAGGCAAATCCAGCCAGCAGATCACGTATGTGTGTCAGGCAGCGGCCCACCGGTCTGTTGCCGGTGGGCATGATGGCCAGTCTGGGCCTGTGTATCTGTACTGCCAAGTCCGAGAATCATCTCCTGTGCCACTCCTTTGTAAATTATATTAACTATTTCATCTTTACGATCATTCAGAAGGTGAACTTTATCTGGACATTTAGCAATAGCAATTCTATTCCATCAAGTTATTTTATAACTTTATGTTATTTTTTAATTACTCTTATTATTTTATAATTCAGATTACACTACACACCATTTTTAGAGCATTCTTTACAGTTTATACATATGGTCTTTAAATACTGCTGTTTTAAAAAAAAATCACTGTGTGTCTAAACAGATTAAAGCAAACCCTGCAGACAGCAAATTCAGATTGAAGTAATTGAACAATTAGCTTTAATTAAGCTAAACTAGCCATGAAAATGAGTCCAGATCCCCTTGATAAGTATTGTAACTCAATTGAATCGTCACATTTATCTAACAACAGTTTTGCATAAATATTATTTGATATACACGGTTTCATTTAAATATTTAAAAAATAATAAAGATTATCAATGAATAACTGCAGAAAAGAACAAATGAATGGGATCATTGAGGGGAAAAAATTAATATTCAAAAGGTGCCACCGTTGTAAGGGTTGTATTTTTTAAAACTCTTTTTACATTTGTTTTTACTTGTGAAAATACATAAAATCCAGGCAATTAATAATGCGTTAGTAATTATCATAAAAAATACTATTGTTATTATAGACCATTATTAAAGTATATACATATTGACTACACAAACTAGACTATTCTGTATACACTGCAATCCTGGCAGGCTGGGTATGAAATTATTAATCTGATGGTGCTTCTCTGTGCATGTGCTGTAGGGAATTCCCCCCATGTTATTATTATATATTTAATAGTGATTAATGAAATACGTTTGCATGGCATGTTTATTTTGTATGTAGGGTACCTGCTAGTGTATGATAAGTAGATAATTATTATTTGAAGCAGAATAGTATACAAAGTTGCATACAGTTTTGCATGGATGGACTTAGTTTTTAGGTATTTTTCATGTGTGAATAGACTGTGTTATAATTTACATATAATATGAATATTGCTTACAGGCTTAATAAAAAAATTTTTACACTACATTGAAAGTCTGCCTTTAAGGGCATGTTAACTCATTTTAGACTTACAAACTTCTACATATTTTTTGATTTTTTTAATACATTCTTTATTGCAGTGCTTAAAGTCCTGCTTATCCAATGAAATCCTTTCCTCCTCAGACTTTCATTAGTGACATTATGTGCCATTAGGACCGAGTCATTCTATTATGTACCACAAGGCAGCATAAGGAGTCATTGTGTTTTGTCTTGTAGATCGGGCAAAGATAGAGTTAGAACACATGCATATGTCTTAACATTTTATATTATATAAAATATAATTCTTTTAAATAAAAACACAATATTTTTGAAAACTCACTTTAAATTTGACACTAGTTCACACAAGATCTTTGGTGATAATTGTAGCTGGATGCGGTTTTGGGGTAGATTTGTAAGCATTATTCATGGACAATGTTACTGGACCCCTGGTCCCTACACCCATTCAGCATTTTCTTCCATCTCACCCTCTACTCTGCTGAGGTACCCTGCTGCTCAAGTCCAAGACTCTCGTGCCACAATCATGGATAGGAAGTTTTGAAACTCACAAATAGTCATATAATGGGATAAGATGTAGGGAACTGTTGTAAATGTATCATGCTGCATATGTTGGCTTAATTGCACCTTCTTCCATATAAACACATTTTCATATTGAAGGGACACATTTTCCTTTCTGGGAGGAAATTTTAGGCATATAAAGAATTCAAAACTGAGTTGCCAAGGACTTGTAAATGTCATGTAGTTCAAGCAATACGCATGTTTCTACAGCTCATTGTTGCGAATCGGAAAAAATACACATTTACATCTTTACATACCCTTTAGCAAGGCCACAGTGAAGACCAGGTCCCTGATCTTCTTCTTCTCCCCCCCAGACTCAAGTCAAGGTGGGGCTGGATCTCACCCCCCCCCCCACACACACACACATATACCCACCCATATTGAAGAGACCCATTGAAGTCTTCAAGGGTGGCAGCTAAAAGGCACAGCCCATACCCCAGAACCACCAAAAAGCCAACTCTTCAGGGACCCAGCTCCACTGTGGTGTTTCCAGTGCAATACACTACATATGCACAAAACAAAACAAAAATGGTGCTAGTGAAATGTTTGAATTTCTGCTGCAGTCCATGGCTGGTATCACGATATTATATTGCTCCTCCACCAGCCATGGGTTAGGGCATTTAAGTAACGGCAACCACCAACTGCAACCACTAGCGCTAAAGTAACATCCAAAGCTTATATTTCTAAGACGGAAACATTATAGAGTTTTGATGGCAAATACCAGCCTCCTGTGGATGTTCTTCAGTTTTAAACAGTGTGAGTTTATGTTATTGATTTTTGAGTCTGTTCTTCATCCCCTGAGAACCTTTTGTGGGTCCAGCTTTTCTGAGTAGGAGGAATCTTTGTCACCATGTGTGATCTTTAATGTTGGGTAACTCTGAAGATAGCCCCACACTCACACCCTGCCATTCTTTCTGTCCTTGTTGTTTGGTTAACCCTCTGCTCCTCTCTGATTCTCTTGATCTTTTCAACCCTGTGAATTCAATTTCATTCAAAAACTTGCATTCAATTAGGGGCCTCTCAAAGGGATGGTATATAAAGTTCAGCCTGGACTATAGAGCCACCTCCCTGCATATGAGGACTCCAAATTAAATGCAAATTTTGAATTAATTAAAAGCTAGGCATTTAAATTGCAGCAAGATGGATCTCCCACCCTCTCCCCTGTAGAACTGGAATAATCTGACAAATGAAGCTGGCACATCATTCTGTGGTTTGGAGAATGGAAAGATGAACAACTGGAATTCAACTTGAATGCTTCCCAGACCCAATCTGAGGGCTGCCCCTATCTTCCATCCTTTCCCCCACTCATCTGGTTAGTGTGAAGTCATCCTGTTCACAGACCAACTCTCCTGCTGTTCACTCAAAGTTGTTTAAAACAATATTCCAGACATTCCTGACAATGGCTTGTACCCTCATAGGACCCCTCTACTTGTGTGTCTGTCTATACATTAACACATATATGTGATCTGGGTACATGCAGTGGGTGTGTTTAAAATGATTGGTAACAGAAGCAGAACTCCAGCAGCTGGCATATAAAAAGTTCCCTTTTTCATATAAAGCAAATTGAATGATTATGCAAGAGAAATATGACCCTGATACATTGCTAGTCCTTGGCAGGCCACCAGAGGGGTGCAGTCAGTACAACTATAAGTGGCCCAGCTTCTGGAGGGACTTTGTGGCCACCGCAACCCCACACTGGTGTTCTCCCCACTTTTCTCTGCCTTGAATAGTGAAGCCAGGGAATTGCAACATGGGATCAGGGAGCATCTGAACCGCTTTACAATAGTGGGCACCTTGACAAGTTAATACTGGGCCTGAAATGTCCTACGGGAGTAACAGCCCACCAAAAAATATATGTCAGTGAGCATTACAGATAGGCTAGTTTGGAGTATTCATTATTTCACTTTGTCTTCCAATTAATTCTAGCAAAGCATTACTAATTGAATGATTTGTGAGTGGCATATACAGCATATGATACTTTGTAGAGATTATGTACAATGGACACACAAACGCTGTGGACACAAACATATTGCAACACTGTATTGGCAAATTAAACACATGACAATGTTTCAATTAGCTCAGTTCCAAATGGACATATTCTATGTATCACATACACACACACATACAGCTCAATTCTAATAATAAATGCCAATGGATTGTGTGCGTGCGTATATGTAGGTGTATATATATGTGTATATGTATGTGTATATGTATGTGTATATGTATATATATGTGTATATGTATGTGTATATGTATGTGTATATGTATATATATGTGTATATGTAGGTGTATATATATGTGTATATGTATGTGTATATATATAAACACCATTCCCTACAACCAGCACAGCATATATATGCTGCATTTGCAATGGTGGGTATTGATTTAACCCTGGGATTGGTAGAGTTAATACCCCTGGTGAAGCTACATGCTCTGATCTCCATATAATAACACAGGGCTGTGTTGGTTGTAGGGAATGGTGTTTATTTAACCCTTTCGCTGTTGGTTTACCTGTGGGAAAGGCTGACTTGTGTGAGAAAGTTGGCTCTGTAGCCCTGTGTGAGAGGTATTGGTCGGACAAGTTCCAGGGGCAGATTTCAGGGAGGGACTGCAAATGTCTTACCACCCCCCAACTCTGACACTCATTGCGGTAGATAGAGCGGGGCTCGCTGTCCTGGGGCGATCAGAGCCGGAGCAGTGAGCGCCAGGTGGCAGTGTGAGACAGCCGGCTCTCTGCAGTTTGACAGCCCAGTCCTGCAACCCAGAGAGCAGAAGAGACAGGGCAAAGCCGACCAGGAGCGCACCATCCTGGGACAATCTCATTCGGGGAATGGGTTTCAGAGAGGATCCCCAAGGTAGGTCTCTACGGATCGCTATTCGTTCTGCACCTTCCGCAGCTTTCTGTCACCTTATTGCGCCACCGCTAACTGGGTGCCAGGAGGAGGTGGCATTAACAGCAGCCCATGCACTGGTTGGGGCAGATGGCGATGCTCGCTCTGGGGCTGGAAGCGCCTTTTTAAATAACTCCGTGTCCAACTGGGTCCCAGCGCAGTGGCCGCTGGATGCTGCTGTGTAACCAGAAGCTGCTGTGAGCTGGCGTGGGGCTCCACGCGTGATACAACTTTTGGGATCTTGGGGCGGTAGTGATAAAGGCTGCGGGGCATTATGTAGCGTGAGGGGTACTACACCATAAGAATGATCAGACAGGTATATCACACTTCAGCCGCCGCACACAGCAGCTCCCATCATCCTTGTTCGGTTATGAAGATGAGAGTAGGACAGCAGTGGCGTGTTAGCGGAGGACTGTGGAGGCTGCTAGGGGACCATTCAGTTTGGTCTCACAGGCAGCCGAAGGGTTAAACACTATGTCATGACATACTGACCTAAATCGCATCTTAACCCTTTCGGTGCGCAAAAGGATTAGGCAAAGTTACTCAAACGCTGAAAACTCCAAAAGCCTTAACGGAAATAGCAGCTTTGGGTATAGTTGGTGTACTTAACCATTTAAGCGCTGAAGGGCATGCAGTATTTGAGCTGTCCCCTGGCACCCAGCGGGTTAATGTGATGGGCGCTGTCAATTTAAAGGCAGAGGAAATGTCAGGGAATTGTAGTTTGTGGGGATCGTGTGTCCTGTTCCTGGGAAGCTGGGATCGGAGCTGACACGGGTTATCTGCCCAGCAAAGTGTCACCAAAATCCAGTACAGGAAGCCGAAATAACATGAGATTTTATGGAAACGTTCAAAGTGCAGAACTTTTGTTCGAAATGTGATATATATATATATATTTATTTCAGTGTTATGAAATGAAATGATTACTTTGCAAACTCTGTGTAAAATTAGAATGAATATTGGGGAGATCTAAAACACAATCGGCATGTATCTTACGGAGGACTAAGTACCATTCCACAATATTCAACGAATAATATATTTTTATTAACGAATGAGAACGAATACAAATCTATTTAAACCTACCTTTGTAGTGTTAATAATGTGTGTTGTTATTTAATATATATATATATATATATATATATATTATAAATGAAACACAGGGCAGACATGTACGTACAATAAAATACATCAAAGTGTGATTACACACTCACTCTGGCTAAGAGATCTATTTACACATACATTGTGGATTTATACTTGGATGCATGTCTTTATTTCACACATGCCTGAAATTATGAATCTTGCTGTGTATGTTTCATATATACATATGTATATACATATATATATATATATATATATATATATATATATATATATATATATATATATATAGTATATATATATACTATATGGCTGTGATTTGGTATACATACCATTGCATGTAGGCGCCTGCATGAAGAAGCGCATATGTAGACACGTCTGTATGTATGGGGCTATATGTAATTAGAGATAGAGCTATAGAATGTACACCCCAGGGACTATTCCTTTTAACAGGATGCCCTGTGGATGATATGCTGTGTGAGTGATCTGTATGTAAAGTAAAGTGGGGGTCCGTGGGGACTCTCCATCCTGTGAATGATGGGGGGAGCCTCCAGCCCTGACTGATGGGAGGACTCAGTTGAAAGCTGCTGCAGGAAATAAGTCCGCTGTCTCTTTAAGAAAAAGTTTTCAATGTGTGTGAAGTTCAAGTTGGGGTCACTCGAAGTTCCTGCCCTGGGTTTTACCTTGTAGTTTAATATAGCTACACATCACATGGGGCGCTAACAGCTTCGGCTCACATACAGACTCCTTTCTCTCCCCAACATTATTGCCTGAACTCACCAAAATAGCAGAGGAAATTGCTAAAATAAAGGCAGAGGAAACTGATGCTGGGCCCAGCACGTATTACACAGAGGAAGAGTCTGGGCCTTATATGCAATTAATACAAAAAGAAGAAAGAAAGGAAAAAAGAGGAGGGTTGGCAGAAGATCCCCGCAGAGCTGGCATGGTGGATGGGAGGTTGGCAGCTGGAGGCTGAGGCTCAGATCTCACTGCGAGGAGCTGGGGATGGTCACTCACACAGACATCAGCTGCAGGGACACCACTGGGCAACCAGGTAACTGGGCACACTGGCCCACATGGGCAATGGGGGATTACTGGTCTGACTAACAGATGGGCAGCCAGGGGTTTAATGGGAAGGGGATGAAAGAGTGCGATCAGTTGGGGTATGCAGACTCTAGGAACCCAGAGGATCTTTGGGGCTGCAACTCCCATCACTCTTTGCTAGCCAACTAATAGATGCTGCAGAGGGAGTTCTGTCCTTGCAAAGCAGAGATTTAGCGCATTTGTCGTGTGGCACTGGCAGCCAGGGAATGATATATAAATTAATAGGGGGGAGACTGGTGTATTTTGGGATATTCGTCACTTTATAAAATTGCTATTTTAATTTTCTTTTTTTAATATTATTTTGAAAAAAAAATCGAAAAGTGAGGATTCAAATAAGAAATAACTTTTTGGCTTTAAAGAACACAACTAGCCCGATGCCAATAAAATGATGTAAAAACAAATTATCGTGCGCAAAACTCAGCGACTTAATTAGTGAGTTTATTCGTTATTGACGCAATACTTATAAAATATAATATACATTATCGGAAATCATAGCTCAGTTTGCCCCAAACTTAGAGGCACCTGGGACTCTTAGAAATATTTTGAACCCTTAAGACTCGATCCCTACAATCAAATCGCGTAAACGGTTAATTGTCCCAAAAAAGCGCTCTGTATCTGCCATCTTTTAAACTAATATTAATAATAGAGTGGAGAAGGGCGTATATTATATTTACCTGCTTTGTAGAGATGCTCCATAAGGCAAGATCTTGTTTTACCTGGAGCTAAAACTCTCCTCTCTGCTTCTAGAGCAGCGATCTCGAATGCCTTTCCTTGTCTAGATGCTTCTGGATATCTGGGCCAATCCCACCCCAGTGCTAGCAGCTGCTTCTAATAAGACAGACCCGGGCTACATTACAGTCCCTAATCCTTTACTGCTGCAGGGAACCTCACTGCGAGGCATGGAACAGGTTAAACGAGGTGGCCCTCCAAACCCCACTAAAAGTGACGAGTCCTCATCTCCCTGTCACATTCCACCCCACAGATATCCTCAACAATATCTTCTCCTTATCTCTGGCTGGATCTCCTTGTTTGTTTGTTAAATCGTCATAGATGTTAACGAGGGGCCGCTAATTAATTTAAAGGACAGAATCACAGCGGCCCTTGTCTGACAATAAATGTCATCTTGTCCCATCTGTCGTCGTTAAACTCTGAACTACACCAAATTCAGCATGGATTTAATTCAAATAAACTATAGAAAATCGGGAAAAGTGAATCACTTCTGATTTTTATTTTTTTCTTATTTATTTTTTTTGGTAATTTATAATAAATTATTATATTAATTAACGCCTGTTAGATATATTGTATATATCACGAATGTTTCACAATAAGACAAATATTTAGAATAAAAACAAAATGAGATGTGCTCTCTAAAAGTATCAAATATATTTCTTATTTCGTGTTCCTTACGAACTACCCAGTATAGATCGATTTAAACACTTATGCCTTAAATACCCCGCATACTAAATAATTATTCGATTAAACTGTGATAATTAAATAATTCAGTTAATATGTAATTTAAATATAATTTTACTAATTAAAACCAAGTTTTGTGCGCAGGTTTTTTTTTAAAGAAGAAAAGTGAAACTGCTAACTTTCGATATTGATGATTGTGTTTGATGTCTAATTTAATGTATCTGCTATATTTGTTCTTTTATAAGCACAAAATCACAGAAAATAAATAGTGCCAAATAACTGAAAATTCTATAAAGAAAAGAAGTTGCTTAGTTTTATTTTATTTTTTCGAGAAAGGAAAAAAAGAAAACGTATATATATATATAGATATATATATATATATATATGTATGCTAAAACTTTTAAAGGATGATATATAGCTTTCCATTTTTACTAAAATCGTGTATATTTTGTGGTAAGGGCAGAGATCAGCACAGTAAGAGGCGAAGAGGCGACATATAGGGTTAAAACTGCATGATGTCTGACACCTTATAAGTTATACCCCTTATTTTAAAACATTTTAGCTAATCTCCTTTTAACACCTTTGGATAACTAATGGAATCACCTATCAATAAACAATTCTAATTTAACGAATCCATAGGAAACAACAAGCTCTGGTTTGTGATCTGTACAGAGAAGTTCATGGCACCTGAAGAGGTTCCTTTATTGATCTCTCTGGAGACAATAAGTATCTCGCTAGGAATTGGCAGATGAATAATTATCAGCAATAATCAGTCCTGACACAGAATGCCCAGCGCTTTACATGTGACAGTTGCAAAAAAATTTGTCTAAGAGTTTTTTACAAATTTGAGAAGTGCGCTGGTTGTTACTGAGGCGGTGGTGGAGGAGCAAAACAGCCTCCCAGCAGCAGTGGTAGAGGTTAACACAGTGACGGAATTTTAACATGCATTGGACAGGCATATGTTTATCCCGAATCTAAGACGAGACAAAGAACTGATCACGGTTTGAGACTCTAAATTAGAAAAAGTGGGCAGACTAGATGGGCCGAATGGTTCTGTGTTCTTATGGTTGCGTATCCATGTGGTCAGAATGCCAGATCGTTCTGTGTAGGGTCAGGAATTATTAATCCCAACAGTCCCTTCAGAGACACAATGAGATCTTCAACCGTTTTAAAACACTTAACACCTCATTACTGCTTAACAATCTCCCAGGTCTTTCGTGCTCGGGAGGTGAGGCTGACTGAGTTCAAGGATTTCTTTCTTCTTTAATGAACTTTGTGAATGTAACAGTTTTCCTTTTTATTAATTGCTGTCATATGACCAAACTTTTCTTGTTTAGTTATTAAAGTATAAACATGGGTAGTCTGAGTGACCCTTCCCCCAATACCCGTCACCTGCCTTTCTTCCACCTGCCCTTGGTAGGTGTCTGTAGCCCACTGATCTGTGAAGATGTGGCCCCTGTCACAGGGGGTAGTGTCTGTCTGATAAATGCTTCCTGATATGGAAGCTGAGCGGTGATGTCACTTTTTTTTAAAATGCCTACGAGGGCTTTAAGCCACCCCCAGTCCCATATTTGCTGACGATAAAAGCGGTATATACACTCTGCAAGGTGGCACAAGACAGCAGAGTCAGTGAGAAGACAGGGAGGGGGATCCCATCTGACAGCACTTTCTCCCAGCTCCATCATGGTACCTCCTACCATCAAGGTACTATCACAATGCAGCCAGGTGTGTTATCAGAAATCTATAGGTATATGATGTATATCTACGGGGGGTGATGGACTTTGGTGGAAACACCAGCTCTCATCCAGTGAGAAATGCAAAGCATGTAGAAGGACCCACTTGTGTCTCTTACTGCCTGAATCAAAGCTTCGGTCCTGATGAATGACATCTTTCACGGCCGAAACGTTATTATAGAATATATCGCCTAAATATGTATATGTGTGTTTTGGAAAAAGAAGTGTGGACATTTGTAGATTTATTGGCTTTAAATTCGTTTATTCTTGTCTGCAGATAACATTCTGACACATTCACTGATGATGAGATCTTTTTCTTTTCTGGTTCAGTTGATCTATTCTAGAGGCAGAGGGCAAGGCGTTCTAAAACCATCAAGCAGAAAGTCATTTATGGTTATTATTCACATAGTCTCAAACAGAAATGAAACTTTGTTAAATAGGTAAAAGTGTGTTTCTGTTTTAGCCAGTCGTTACAAGAATTGTATCGATTAATTCGGATTTCGGAAATTACTCTGCGAAACCGTGGAGAATATAATACATTTATAGCGAATTTAATTCAGAAAAAAACGAATTTTTCGAAAACTGGGATTTATGTGAAAGCTGTTTTTACACCTACACAACATTAAATTAAATCGTGATCATATGCATTTATAGAGGTTCTGGCGGTGCCAGGTGGTTTGCTGTATGTTTTGGGCACCTCGTTGTCCTACAGAGGTCTCCTGGCTGCGCACAGGTACGTGGGCTGCTGGAGACACTAGTGGTGCCATGGGCTGCGTGGGTCATCTCTTAGAACTGGACCTTGGACCTGTAAGGCATGGAGATAGGTCACTGCATTGAGGCTACGGTAACGCTGTCCTCTGGGTGTTGACGCCTCTACAGATCACCCCACTGGCTCATGTTCTCTCGTGGAGATTGAATTATGTTTGCTATGTTCTGGAGGCGATGTGTTTACTTTACAATGACTGGGAACTAGATAACAAGAACTGCAGCTGGAGAGAAGCAATCAGGAGAATTAGATCCCACTTAGGATGTCAGTGAGGTCCTACCTCCTTCTCCACAAACAGGCATGCTGTGTATGTCCTACTCCGGGGTTAACTGATAACTATAATCAGGAAATCAAGAATGTAATAATCATTAATCAAGCACTATGTCTGTATGTAATAAGAGTCTTCCCTATATGTTCTGCTTGCCAAGGGCTGCCCTAACAGGGTCCTGCTTGTCTGCATACATCTCAACAATAATTGTTACAGAATTCTAATAACCTGACAGGACTAGATGTGACGCCCTTCTTTTTGAATTCATATTTGAAGTGGGTTTTTTACAGCACTCAACGCAGCATGTTCTATACCGAATTTCTGTATCAGAAAATTGGGATGATTATGGGTAGTGGAGAAGTTTATTAGAAATTGGTCACAAACCGGCAGATCTCAGTCTTGCCATAGAGCATCGCTTTATTAGACCTTTGTCCTTCTGATTTTGCCGTACATTTGTGTTCTGCTTAAAGTAAAATTATTTATTCTTTTGTAGAAATAAACATTTTATGTTTATATCTGTTTTTTTCTAAGGTGGACAACTGAACACAATGCTGGATGCTATGGAGGTACCCAGTCATTCAAGGCAACTTCTTCTTCAACTCAACTCCCAGCGGACTAAAGGCTTCCTCTGTGATGTGATCATTGTGGTACAGAATGCCCTTTTCAGGGCTCACAAGAACATTTTAGCTGCTAGCAGTGTCTACTTGAAGTCACTGGTTGTTCATGATAATTTGATCAATTTGGATCATGAAATGGTCAGTCCCAGCATATTCAGAATCATCCTAGACTTCATCTACACAGGAAGACTTGGAGATGGTGAACCCATTGGCGAACAGCTCTATGGGGCAGTGTTGGCAGCTGCCAGCTATCTCCAGATCTCCGATTTGGTCTCTTTATGCAAGAAGAAACTGAAGAGGAATGGCAAGTACTGTCATGTTAGGACAGCAGCTTACTCACCTTATGGGAGCCTTGCCAGGGGTCTAAGGGCCACCACTCCAGTCATTCAGTCGTGCTTCACTTCCACTCCAAGGCCTGTAGACTTGCCACCAGTGGAGCCAGTGAACCCCATAAATACCCATTGTGGGGAGCTGTATGCTTCTGTGTCTCAGGCCAATCAGCTGCACCAACATGGACTTTGCCCACCTGAAAGACATTGCTCTCCTCTGTGTGGACTGGATCTCTCAAAGAAAAGCCCAAGCAGGCCATCAGCACAGCACCATTCAGATGGACTTGGTGGAGGAGACAGCAGGGATCCCTCAATACAAGGAAGACCAGATAGTCCCCCAGTAAGTGTCAGTGTTCTTACCAATCATAGCTCTTATAAAAATCAGGCCCATGCTTACCAAAAGCTGGACAGTAATGACCCACCTGTCAGTCGCCCAGAGCCTTTTCGAAACAACATCTCCCAAGAGCCAGCCAACAGGACTGAAAGCCAGGAAATGATGTTTCGCTGGATGAAAGATGAGCCTCTGGGAAACTATGTGGATGAAAGTGACAGGGAGAAAGAACTGGAGCGGGATGAGAAAGGGGAAAGCTCCCCATTATCCCAGCAACCAAGGTACCCTAGTATAGAGAGCAATGAGCCTGATGATGACAAAAGCACAAGTGAAGAGACAGGAAGTAGTGGGGATCCATCACCTTCTGCCAACCTGGAAAGATACCACTGTAACCATCTAGGTTATGAGCCTGAGAGCTTTGGAGACAACCTGTATGTTTGCATACCCTGTGGTAAAGGTTTCCCTAGTTCAGAGCAGCTAAATGCTCATGTGGAAGCTCACAATGAAGAGGACCTTTACCACAAAGACAGCATGGAGCCATCAGTCCCATTCCTTGATAAATCCAACCAGAGCTTGGGTGACATCATTCGACCTTATCGATGCTCCTCCTGTGACAAGTCCTACAAAGATCCAGCCACCTTGAGACAACATGAAAAGACCCACTGGCTTACCCGTCCTTACCCTTGTAGCATTTGTGGGAAGAAGTTCACGCAGAGAGGGACCATGACCAGACATATGAGGAGCCATCTAGGGCTTAAACCATTTGCCTGTGATGCTTGTGGCATGCGCTTCACTCGCCAATACCGTCTAACAGAACACATGAGGATCCACTCAGGGGAGAAACCATACGAGTGCCAGGTGTGCGGGGGCAAATTTGCTCAGCAGCGAAATCTCATCAGTCACATGAAGATGCACACAACTGGACCAGATGGGAAGCCCAAGTTAGACTTCTCTGATAGTGTCTATGCCATGGCCAAATTTACCGCAGACCACCTTGGCTTGAAGCAAGAAAAGGCTGCAGAGATCCTTTCCCAAACCTCACATTTCCTCAACGATCCTAAAACCATAGAGAGCCTGTACCCCTTGGCCAAATTCACTGCAGAACACTTAGGCCTGACCCAAGACAAAGCAGCCGAGGTCCTTAGCCAGAGGGAGCACTTGGGTAGTGACAGCAGGATCATTGAAAGGTTCTCCTCACCATAAGGCCTCCCAATCCTTGAGGATGAATGATTTGCATGCAATAGAAAAACATGAAAAAGTGCACCAAGCAAGGTATTCTGACGTTACCAAAGAGCTTTCTCTTTAAATCAATCTCTTGGCTTAGAAATGGCCAAGTTGAAACCTGCAAGAGCCAAAGACATTTTTAATGGTTGCTTTAACCTATGTATCCTGTGACAGGAGGAGATACGCACTTCTGGTTAAGCACTTTCTGACAGGAGAAGTGAGTCTTGCTCAATGTATTACTTTCACAGTATGTTCAACTTTGACTCTGCCCAGACCAGTTGAAAGATACCGCTTAATATGCCAAAGATGTGGCTGGAGGACATTATTTTTTTATATAAATATTTTCTATGTGTATGTAGGGACAATCAGAGGTGGACGAATCAGTATTTTCCAAACATCAACTATGCAATTTTTAGGTCCCCTTAAAAATTTGGGGGACGAATATCAGGTGTCCTCTTTCCTTTACAGATTCCAAGGGGTAATTATTTCTTTGGTGCAAACTGAATACACCCAGGGCTCAAGCCCCTTGTCTGTTGACAGTGTTGGGCTATGGAAGGGCCAATGATATTTTTCTCCGAGGACCTTTCCTGTTACTTTCTCAGCAAAGCATGCATTGCTGTAGACAATGGTTCTGAGCGCATTAGCCCCAGTTTAATGTCAATAGACTCCAAATGATTCAGGGAATTCATCATTTCTGATTGGAGAGACAGGCCATCCAGACAAGGTCAAGCACTCTCATAGCCATCATGAAGCGATCAGCTAGTTATTTCCCACCAGCCCTGGCTAACTGAAGTAAAACCAAAAGCATTTAAGGCATCTGTGGTGCCTTTTCAAACCAAATATGACTACATTATTACATATCCATGGGGTGAAAAGTTGAGTAATCCAAAAGAGTTGAGGACTAGATGTATTGCCTGTAACTGTGGGTTCTCTCACATAATCTGTGGGTGGGTTAAGTTCCCAGAAGTGGGGGCAAATTCAGGGAACCTCCCTTTCTGATGAGCTAACTTAAATTTCCCAAAATCTCCAAATCCCGCATTCTTAGGAAGCACAGAGTGACTGGGCTGTGGGTGGGCGCTGAAGGGAAACAAATTCCGCATTAGGAACCATAATTAATGATCAGCAGTCCCCAAAAACAGCTTAACCTCATTAGCACTTAGAAGGGCTGTGGAGCCACCAGAAGGGAAACTCCTTCTGGAATTGCAGAGTTACGAGGGAGCTGAGAGATTCAACACCCATCCAATTCTTCCAAACCATTTACATTGCTTTGTGTCAAATATATCCAGGTAACCCAAACTGATCACCACTAAACCCTCACCTGTGTAGCTTTCACTTGTCTGTTCACCCCAATGACTGTTATAGTATAAATTCTTTATTCTCTGGGGGTGAGGGTTCTGGGTGCAAAGTCCCCCCCGGTTGGAAGAGTGATGGGTGTCTGAGAAGTTTGTGTCCCTCTCCATTCTCTGACCTCAGGGATGGGCTGTAGACTGAGTCTTCTGTGACTTTATGCTGTGGGGAAACATTAACCCTTTCAGAAACAGAGACGTCAATAGCACATAAGCAACTAAGCTGATATTCATGCGTGCTGGGATGTGTAACGTATTCTGCTATGAGCTACAGCTCCCAGCATGCTCAGCCAGCCAAAGGTCCACAGTAACTACGTTGACCGATGTTGGTTATCAGTGCCTCACATTGTAAACTAAAGTGTCTACAAACTAATGTTGTTTAAGCTCATTTGCCCTTAACCCTTTGAGTGCGCTGTGCATTGCAGAGGAAGGTAATCGCCACTGTCTAGCACTCATATGGTTAAAGAGATGTGCTCCCAGGGGTTACAGAAACATGTTTGCATGCAGTGTTGCTGGAAGCTCTGGCAGGACGAGCGCTTTATGTTATATATTATGTGTATGGAATTGGGCGAACGTCAAATTTGTCATTGTTAATTAGTCACATGAACACGTCTGAGTAATAGGCGAATCTTGCTCCCCTTAAGCACTTAATGGGTTAACTATATGCTGTGGGGCGGCAGCAATACCAGAGGAGGAAAAAAATGTTTAATTAATGACCTCGAAATCGTATAGAAATCCCAAATTCTCAATCCGTCCTCTGTCCACCAGGCTGTGATCTGTGCTGCCATAAATGGACTGCTGACGTCACATACCATTGTATTACAAATACAAGCTCCTTTCCAGCATGGTGGCAGATGGGGGGCTACGGGATCCTTGGGATCCCCAGCTGTTAATTACAGTCCCCATACAGGAGACAGGGTAGTATGCGATTAACCCCTTGAGCGCCGTTGCTAAAGGGGGTTAAAGCTAGTATCATTGTCGGGTTCTCGATAAACTCTGCGTTGAGGGTTTAGGTTTTCTTGCGGGAAACGTATTGAATTTACGATCCTTAAATAGATCGAGTTACCGATGACTGAAGCCCAATAAATCACTTTGATTACATACAATGATTCGAAATAATATCTCCGATAAACAGATAAAGTCACCCTTATTATTTAATGTACTGGCTTCTTAATAAACATCTAAAAACGAGTTACTTTACTGAGTAAAAGATACATGAATAAATGTTACAAAACGTAAAACAATCAAAGTGAGAAAATGAAATACATCAGAATATTTTATCCAAAACCAAAATATATAACAAAAACAAATATCTATAATTATTTGAATGTCATTTCCGTTGAATTTCGTAATTACATTTTCGTTTTTAAGAAACTAAAAATCTTAACAGTTTCAAACTTCGCAAATTACTTTGTGTCAAAGGGGGGATTTAGACTCGAAATTATCTAACGAAAAATAAAACGCCCGATCAGTAAAAAGCTTCCCTTTAGGATAACATTAATGTCTGTAAATAAAATGTAAAATAACTCATTATTTATTTTCGTCATTTTCATATAGTGCCAGTTATATAAATCTGCTAATAAGCATTGAATTGCAATTTAAAAAAAGGTGAATGTCAGCCCTGGCACTGAAGGGGTTTATAGATAGATTCCATTTATTTCCTGGGGTTAGTCCTTGGCACTGAGAGGGTTAAGGGTTACATGGCATGGGGTCCCATCAGGGAAGTGAGGGGCTGCTCAGTTTAGGCATTTGACAGGGACCTGCGTGTTATGCGGTGAGGGGAGCAGCGGCTGCTCCTTGTCACATCTCATATGTCAGGCAGGAGGCGAGAGAGGAAGAAGCTTGAGCCAGGACCTGGCATCAGCAGGACGTCCTGAATTGTGTGACAAACAATGGAAAAATCTTTGAAAAAGAGCAGATTCCGCTAAAGTGAGGATGTTCAGCTGGGATCCGAGAGGCAGGGAGAGGTGGGGACACGGCCGACGGAGGGAGAGAGAAACAGAGGCAGGGAGCGTCAGGGAGTTTAGTGGATAGGGATCGTGTCCTCTCCGCCACGCTGTCCTCTAGCAGAGACCTGTTACCGGGAATGTCACTGCAGCGGCCGGGGGTTATCACGGTGACAGCAGAGCGATCACTGCGCGCTGTGTACACTATACGTGCCGTGGATATCCCAAAGAATCAGCGGGTCCCGTCATTAACAAGTCATAGACAGTGCGGGTCTTCAGCCGTCCCTGAACTAAACCCACATGGCAGCTGACTCTGGGTGATGGGAGTTGCACTTTCTTATAGCAATGAGCCTGGATGCGAGATTCCCGGTCATTACGCCTCTGGTATTGTTCGCTGCTCTCCGTAGGTATCACAATATAAAGTGAGGTCTGCCGGTATCGTGTTGCTTCTAATTGTAAATACAATGTTAATATGACTACCGGGGTCTGATCGCTCGGTGTCCGGTGCTGATAAGCAGAGGTTTGGTAATTATCACATCCAATAGATTAGAGATCCACAGGATCCCAATGCGATCCCTTAGAGGGTTGCAGCGAGTGATCAGTGGGGATCTGTTCCGGGGAAGTCCCAGTGGATTCATGGAAGGGATCCTCGTGTTCCATAGATCGTGTTTCTATAACAGAAGGTTTTTTTCTGCCTGTTGCACAAAAGGCTCAGACGTGATGGGGAAATGTGCCGGGTCCGGGCCACAGGAAGCCGCACCCCAAAAATAGTAACTGGGAAACTATTTAAGTAAAAAAAACTATCCCCACTAAGTGTTGGTTGGAATTTGCACCTGGATCCCTTCCAAATCTTCCCAGGAAACAGAATTCAGAATAAAGCCCCACGAGTTGGCTCACTTATGAGAAGACCCCCACCCCTCCCCCCATTACCGGAGTTTGATTCAGGAATTCTTTCTGTTTGCTGAAATCCATGTAAATAAAACCATATATGTCACCAAACAAACACAGCAGCTGCGCGCACTCCCCGGCCAACCGAGCCCCGGCTGGGTTACTCGCCCCCTTTTAGGACTTAGGTGATGGGTTGGCCGTGGGATTGTCCCGTTAGCACCGATTGGGTTAAATTGGTGAAGGGGCAATCAGGCTGATATATGGGGTACATAGCGTCAGGATTTCAAAGCAGATCTATCCCAGTGTGATCATCATCATCAGTTTGGAACAAGTGATCGCTTCTGTGCACCTCAACCTCATCACCACCCAGGGCCAGGTTCTGGCTGAGCGTGATGGGAGTTGCGGTGTGTGTAAGGCAGCTGCCCCTGGTCTGCAGGTGTAGGAGGTTTCTGGGGCTCTAAGGATGCCCAGGTTGGTCCCAAAGTGAAAGAGCTTGGAGCTCAAATTTCACAACTAATTGCAGCCCCAGATTGCCAGGTGCAGAGCAGTTTTATAGCCTCAGGGATCTCTGCTTTGGCTGTTGGGGGGGGGGTATCCTGTACACCCCACCTCCCCTTGTTTTAGGCTCAGAGCAGACCTGACATTCTGGGGGGTTTCGCAGACACTCCCAGTACATGTTGCTGTTGGAAGGAAAGCAGATATTCCTGTTCCATGTTAAGTAAAGTCTTGCTGAATAACCCTTTAGCTAGCAAAGCCAAATAAATCTGACAGCATCACATCATCACACACCTGAATAGGGGCCAAACACTCAAGAAAGTGACAGATTACACAGCCAACAGCAGGGGGATTAACATATTACTGCTTTAACTACAGATTATCCAAATGAAACCTTTAATGACAAGCTAATTCCTTCTATTATAGAAGCTTGTCGTCTCCAAGTGTTATTATTTATCCAGGGCAGTGGCTGGGGTCAATGCCAGTGTCTAGGACAGGTGCCTAACCCATAGAGAGGAGGACCAGCCCCATCATCAGCATGAAACACTGCCAATCATAACTGGGTGCCATAGACATGATATACATTCAAACCTATAGACTGATGGTGCTATTGCATCATGACCATGCAGCCATACCCACCATTACTTTCTAATCTTTGACTTCTCCTGTCCATGATATAAGATCACAGGGAACAGGCATCTTCATTCTGTAGCAAACTTCATTCAATGCAGCTTTAATGGAAATGTTGCTTGTAAAGATTTATTTTGATATGTATAATTTCACTTTAAGAAGGGACTGGAACTCCAACTATTGTGGTCATAACCAGGATAAGAATACTAGGAGTGGCTGCATTTAACTGTAAAAGTTAATCAAAGTGTTAAGCATTGAAAAGTCTCTAGGTGGAAAGCTTACTGGTGCTTATAGGAGAAGAACCTATACAATTCTTTCATCCTTACCCTACCCTTCAGGAGGGTAGGGTATGATTTGTGTGAAGCTTAATTCAGATACTTAGATCATTAAACCCAAACATGTCCCAGCATTGAAACAAGCCCAGTCAGCAATATTTATGCCTTTGATGACCTAGACAGTAAAAAGGTGTCACAGTTCCTTCTTACAAGACACATGACCAAGAAAGCCGTCAGTATCATTTGTATTTTATATACAATTTTTTTTCTCTTAAATGAATGTATTTATTGCATGTCCATGAATTTCATTATTTCCACATCTGTATAAAAAGCTTTGGTTGGATCTGTGGTTTTTTTTTTATTTTTTTTAATGATATATGTTAAGGATTGATTTGAAAAAACTTTACATTTGCTATACTCAGAAAAAAAACAAGCAATAAAAGATATTAAATTGTGAATTTCTGACATGGTTTGTATTATTTTGGAATTTGTTATTTTTATTTTCCTAAGTTGCTGCAACATAGAAGGTCCTCAGCCTTTGAGCTGAATCAACTAACTAATAAAATACTATTTACTTCTTGGAGGTATAGACTTGCCTATAGGTGACAAACCCCCACAAAAAGTCGGTTGGTAACCTGTCCACAGCCTTACTAAACATTTATTACAGTTTTTTTTTTATTATTTTTATTAAAGCGGATCTATCATTAGAAATAGGTTTCTGTTCTTTAACCTGTGGTGTGGCTATACATCCTGTTTTAAAACATTTCAGGAAACAATGAAATATTGTAATACACACAGCACATGGGAGAGAACGTAATCCTGCAGATACATATATTTAAGATTCAACTCACCAGCTTATGGAGGTCCAACCCTGGCAAAAAGACAGTTGGTTAATTTAAAGACCCATCCCGGATTTAACCATAAATGGTACAGGGCAGGCCCAACAAAGCTCTTCTTAATACCTATTAATACATAGTACGCAGGGGGTTGAAATGTCCAGCTTTGACGCATACTCCCACATACCCTATTAAAATAAAGAGCTGGACCAAAACACATATTGTGTGTTTATTGGTCTTTATTTCCTGGCATTAACCCAGGAATCTGAATATGTGAGCGTTTTTATGCTGGTTAGGTTGTGTGCTCCCCTTTTTGTGTGTGTGTATATATATATATATTTTTTTATTATTATTATTTTTGACGAGCATATTTGCAGGTTCTGACCAAATCTTATGGCTGAGCTGCCCCCCCCGACATACAGGTGCCTCATTAATGGTGTCCAGAAAAGGCTTCAAATTGTTTAAGAGTCTCATCTGGGTTATAATGCAGTCGCACTCATTCAGCTCATTGCTAAGCTCATAGGACTCGCCAAACACGGGGCTGAGCAATACATGGCCATATAGTGTGACGGAGTGTTAGGGGTTGTTTTCAATGGTATCTGCTTGCCATACCATATAAAATCGTACAGAATAAGAGTATTATATTTTAAGAGCAACACTAACAAACATGTACTTAAAGTGGTATAATTATTAAGCAGCCTTAAGTCCCCAAATACTGTAGGTACACTGCTTCTAAAGAATTATTTTATCTACCAGGTCAATATTTTTGCTGCCTTTATGGGGATACCGCAAGCGGAAGTCAGCTTGGTGTATTTATTTCTAATGCTTGTTAGTCCATCTTCATTAAATCATTTAATGTAAAACTATTAACTGTGTAATTCCAGGCATTAAAATATATTTAACTTTCCATCCTTTGCAGCAATTTGTGTTTGCCACATATTACTAGACACACACACAACGAGGCCGCACACTAGACTTTTATCCGACGTCTTCTTTATGTCTTGGATATTAGTGTGTGTGTGTGTTAAACTAACCCGCTCTTGAGAATCCATCAGTGTGTTCCCTCCGCATGGCATAAGGTTTTAATATTTTTTATACCATACTATAAAATGTATTTCGATTACACTACAATTCCCACAAATCTGTGCAAATGGCTGATGGGAGTGTATTGTCTGACAGATCACACTTCGAGAAACCTTGATCCGGAAGATTACGAAGTTGGGCAACTCACAAGGTAGAGAAATGGCTTTTAATCAGCAATAACATTTAACAAAAGTTCCCCAAAAGTCGGAACTTGTAATATTACACAAATGCACTAAACGTGTCGTATTCTGGATAATAGGGATGTTTCAGTTCATTTGTATTGCTTGTAAAAAAATAAAATAAAAAAATGGCATCCAACGTCGAAGCTTGCACATCTGTAGTCTACTTGAAAAGCAGCGTGACTGTTTCCCCTAAACTGATTTCATTTACCCAGGAATTACCACCATCTGCAGCTGGGCTAATGGCAAATGCTCAAAACACACACTGGTGGCTCATTATTTACCCTAAACCATAATAAAGATGTTTTACAAGTAACTAAAGAGGGACAAACTGATGGCACAATTTCATGTTATTATTTATGGCCATTTAAGGACATGGACATATCGATGAAATAACGTTGCATGGGTATTTATTTACTGTGATGTTAGCGGTTTGTACTCAGTACATCAGGGTGGGGTATATATTTTTTATTTCCAGTTATGACACAAATCATTCTGCTACTGCATACAAAAAATCCCCCTGTGATGGTTAGCTAACCAAACGGTTGTCAGGTGAGTATTAATACGCAGACGCTGGTGTGCAGGATGACCCTATAGTGCAGGGGCGTCCAACGTGCGGCCCTCCAGCTGCTGCAGGACTACATCTCCCATAATGCTCTTTCAGCTGAGGGGCTGGCTGAGGAGGATGGGAGATGTAGTCCTGCAGCAGCTGGAGGGCCGCAGGTTGGACGCCCCTGCTATAGTGAGTATGTGATCGTGCATATGCCAATTAGGGCAAATCCAGAATGCCTAAAGTTATGTTCGCTAGACAGAAATCAGATTGTCTGTCTATAATGGTTACAGTGTATTGATAAATCAAACCAGAACGGTAACAGACTATTTCAACAAAAGTGCCATACCTATGAGACGTCACCGTTGTTCACCGTTTTTATTTAATGTGTAAAATAAGAAAACAGACACGAGAACGTAGCGATGACCTCGTGGACCTGATTTATCTAATGGACTTCAAGTTGTGCAAAACAGCTGTTCCGATCTTCATCTTCTGCATCCCAACTTTATAGACACGATGACTGTGAGCAGAACAAAGACCATGCTGCTTTTATAAAGTATTAGGAAACAGAAGAACAATCATTTGCCAACTTCACACATTCTTAGGTGGAACATCAGTGTTCCTGAGTTGTTTACAACAATAAATTGATCACCGAAGGGTTAAAACAGAATACATGTTATCAGACATATCCTGTTGAATCCGAATCAGTAAAATAAATCTCCTGTCCCCCTAATCTAATTAAATCTATGAAACATGTATCTAACCCATTAAACCTGTTCTCACGCACAGTTGTTGGATGTGTTCAATGTCTGTGATAGCAACCAGTCAAACACCATTTGAATAAAATATTTATTGAGATTTCTATTCCATTTTTTATCACCACAACCAACACAGCAGATAAAAGGGGCAAGCGGTAGATAACACTTTGAACACAAATCAAAATGACCATGCAACACAGAAGGTGACACATCACACCTATACAAAGTGTATCTACATTAGCTGAATACGCAAAGGATACATCAGATACAATGAGCTACACTTGGTTACTTTTTCTGTGCAAAGACAAAATAATATGCAGTTACACAGAGATTAAGCATGGCAGAATGACAATAGAGTTGATAAATACTTGTCAAATGAATTAAAGGGGTACAGACACCCAGAAAGAACCAATGAACAGATCACATATCACAATGTAACATAACTTCACAGACATCCTTTCCTATTTCAGCGACACATGACAATACACTGCAAACGGTGGATACATTTCCCTCTGATAAAAGCCCTGTTAAAATAGTAAAAAAAAAAAAAAAAAAAAGTTTGAGCTGTAAAGGCTCTGTCCAGAAGTCCAGAAGCCCAGAGAGAAACTACTCTTGTTAAATCCCTTTAAGAGTATACGGCCTTCGAGCTCCTACATGCCGACTGTTTCTTTCGGCTGAGAAACCATTGCTTTCGAACGGCTGTCCATACCGTGACTACCCACTTGGTCACACCACATTATCTCTTTAAAAAACGAAAAACCAAAGACTAAAAACTATTTACACAAAAAATAAAACAAACCATACCGCCACTACAATTCACAAATAAAATAAGTAGTTCAAATCAAAAAAAAAATCTGAACTCAAGGTTCTGTATTATAACTTTTGTACTTGTTAACCTAAGTGCCCCACGTCTGGTAAAGTTGGACTCCTGCACTTTCTCCCAGCCTTTCTGGTTATTGACTGACTCGCAAGCAAAAGTTGGCGGTCAGTTGTTAACAGCATTATTTTCCATCTTGGAAAAAACATCAGTATATTGATCAAACACTAAAGGGTTAACCCCTACAGCTAGTAAAAGGGGGCAGCAATTAACTCCATTAGGCAGAGCCAGCCCCTTATGGCAGCAGTAAAAGCGGAACAACAAATGACAAACTGATCTAGCCAGGTCCATGCGGTTACTTTCTCTCTTTACCCTACAGACTGATCTTATAAAGTATTAGGGGATGACATCAGGACCTACAGAGGACTTTTAGGATTTTCAGATGTCAAATTTTGGCAGGGAATGACAGAGACTGCTGAGAGCATTAACTGCCAGGGAAACCTGCCGAGAACATCTGTGTAACCTGGTGTGCAGTGCTTCAGCTCGGTGAAGAAACGGAAGAGCATCGATGCAAGTTCCTTATACCATGTCAAGCTCCATGTTTACAAAGACAAACACCTCCACACACAAAGGTTAAGGAAGAACTCACGGCACATCCCAGCTTAGGAAGCCAGTGATGGAGGAACACTTTATCCCTTTAGAGGCTACCTTAAATAAACCAAAAGACGTCTTGGCCTGATGATTAAAAGAAAAGAGATGAAACTATGTAAAGATGGCTGATGTACATCTAACTCATGTGAAATGTCCACTAGTTTAAGAAAAAAAATGAGCTGTAGGTTTGTATTTTTAAACCTACTGTTCTCACTAGATATCAGCTTTTTAAAAATGGAGAAAATATAAAAAGAAAAGAAAAAACACCCAAAAACTAACACAGTAGGGCAGATAAAAGTAAAAAAAACAAAAACCAAAAGTTTTTCCAAGTGGTGAGAAGAAAAGAAACAGTTAAAAAAATATTCTGCAGATCAAGATGCCTGGGAAGAAAAAAAACCCCAAAACAAGTAACCTAAGATTAAAGTTAAGGCTCTTTGGGACTCACAGGCATAAAAGGGTAACAGCTTAAAGGAGGAAGCCTCGCTATAAGCAGGAGATACATCGAAGGACAGGTTAAGTCACCAGCATCTCCCTGCACTATATGGTCACCTTGCTAATTCTGCACTCAGACTAGTCAGACCCAACGCACACCGAACAAACGACTTCCTTACTCACTCCCCCATCACTCTGTGCCAAGAGATAAATCACAGGCGGCTCATGATGGAGGGGACATAGAGGGAATTTTGTTTTTGTTTTATTGCAGATGACAGGTTGGAGTCTGGAGTGTGTGCATGTGGATTGACGTGGGGAGGTGGGTTGTTGTAACAGGGCTGCCTGTAACGACCTCTCGCCCCGTCAGGTCTCACACTGGATATTCTTCTCATTTTTTTCACCATTCCCAGTATCTGGCAGCTTCACCCCACTTTTGCCCACTTGAGAAACGCAGGGATGTCACGCACAGGAACATGACGGGTCAGAGCCTTGACACGAAGGTTACGGTCATCAGTCAGAAGAACAACTTCTCTTCGCAGGCGGATGGGATCATCTGAGAACGATTGATCAAAAAGTAAAAGTCAAATATTGGCGTCAAAATAAAATATGTTGTAATCTTAGGGAAAGTTGTCACAGAAAAAGGAATGTGGGAGCCTCAGAGGACTAGGAGGAGGGGGAAGAGCTTGTTATTGCCTGACACTGGTAACCATCCTTCGTGTTACAAACCAGAGGCCAGCAGCTGTCATGTTCTAGGCCAGGATCTGCCATATAAACAACAGACAGCAGCGACAGGTTAATCTTAAAACAAATGGTCATGGGTAGCTCTGATGTCACCTTAATCTGCCACATCAAGACAGGAATAGGAGTGGGGGGGGGGGAAAGGGGTATTTGTAATCTGTGCCAGGGACCCGCACACCATTTACAGCAAAGAGAAGAAACATGGCCTTGTTATGGCGATGTATCCAAAGTAAAGGCCATACCTTTGTTTGAAGGCATGAATTCCTTTGCGTTGTCCTTGCAATAATGTAGACAGCAAGACAGGATAAGATCGTCATTGTTCCCCTAATAACAAAACAAAAAAAAATAACTCAAATGTGAAGTAATCATTACAAAACAGAAATATGTATTATCCAGGGGAGAAGGCAGCAGACCGGTACATTAATATATTTATTGAGAATCTAGACTGATGCTAGAGACCTAAATACAGGAATATAAATACCTTCTGTCCAGAGATATCCTCACTCCGAAAGGCAATAGATTCCAGTTCACTGCCGCGGCTCGTAAGGGCTCTCAAAAAGGGATCTCGAGCCTCAAATCCTTGCTCCAGGAACTGAATTGCCTTCTTGGCCTTCTCTTGAAGCGCACGAGCGTGTCCTATGTTGCGCTGATCGAATTCCTGGCCTTTTGCTAAGCCGTCCAGCTCATGGATAACTAAACAGTAGACATATAATAAATAAAGTGTAAATATTTGGAGCAGTCTCTTAATGCATTAGGAAGAAGGAAAAAGATATCATAGAATAGATCTCCATGTCTGTCTAATAACACATTTGCTCAAATATACCACTGGGCAGAACAGGGCAGGTTCTTCTTAGATGCCCAGATGTCAGAGCAGAATCAGAACCAGCTCTGAACACTCTCTCCCTCAAGCAGCGGGTTCTTGGATGCCCATCTGTGTGTACGTGGGTCTGGGGTCTGCAGGGGCAGCGTTGGCTTGCATTTGAGATCTGGCCTGGCTCATGCCGCTCTTCAGCTGGCTCTCCAACCACCATTAGAACACAAACTACTCAAAACTACTCTCGGCCTCAAGTGGTGGTGATGTGAGTGAGATGTTATTTATCATGAAAACAGGCAGTCCTCCGATTGTTAAACTACAACTCTCATGTGGCCTATAGCACAGCACTGTAGAATCTGATGGTGCTATATAAATCGATTAATAACCCTTCGGCTTGCTGTGGATCATGAGAGATTTAGTGTTATAGTAGCTAGAAGGCAACAATTTGCCCACCCCAGATACATATGTTTGCTTGTTGTATTCAGGCAAACATGGTATCGCTACATCACAATCACTTCCATATTTCCCAAAGCCCATTTGCACCCCCTAACTCCATCCTGATCTATGTTTGCTACACTACGTTCATGAACAGATGGACACAGTAGTAATTCTATAACAGGAAGTTACTTGTAATACATGATCATTCCCCCACAGGGAAACAAATATTCTCTACTTGTATTCAACCCACCCAAATATACCAGATACGCCACAGGGCTCCTTCTTTCGGTCAAGGAGAGAACTCCCAAATCTAGAGAACCGGCCAGACCACCCAGTAACACCAGTTCTTGTGCCAGGGGCGAGTGTTCAGCAATAACTGGAACCAGTCAGAGATTGCACCGCTGGCTTTATAAGGAGAAAAAAGCCGTGACGGGGACGTGTGTTCCAGCAGCTGTTCAGTCAGCTGTGTGACTGCGTACCCAGCCCTGCCAGAACGCTGCACGGCATTGCATCAGTAGCCAGCGCGCATCCATACAAAGCCAAAGGACCCCAAACCATCACCCAACATTTAACCGCTTCAGTGTGGGCTCGCCATCTGCACCAATGTTTATTCATTTAGGAAAATGCTCGTTACAAATATACAGGATTTCATGATTTTTTTCTGCACTATGAGGTATGATATTTTTTTTCATATCTTCCACTAATAGGATGCAATTAACTGCAATTCACCAAATAGTTAACTGGTTTGGTTCCCATGCAGTTGTAGCGCAGAGGTGCACATCGTCAGTCCTCGAGCCAACAAACAAGCCAACAGTTTTGAATACCCCAGCTTGAGCAGAGGGCTCTCAAATAAAAAATCATTAAACTGCTCCTTTTCAGGTGGCAATACAGAGAATTTCTGGCTTGTTTGTGGCCCCCGAGGACGGAAGTTTATAAAGCCCTGCTGTAGAAGTTGGCCCAATTTGTAGAGGACTTCACCCGACCTTATCACTTACCTATAAGAGGAATAACAAGAATATATATCTGGCAGGAAAGCAGCAATTCAAGCCCAGGAAGGTGATTGATGAATCCATTTGTGTCCGGCACAAGAAACAAGGGGCATATCTCCAGCTCCAGGTGTCTCGTCTTGTTATCCAGCACGGCCTAAGGACAGGATTGAGAGTTATTTTCGACCTCTAGACACTCAGACCATAAAGTGCATGTAAAGACCTGCATGCCACCGAACCAGTGCTCACTGCATTGTGTGCGTTGGCTATAACATGTGACTGGAATAGGAAACTTGGTATAGAACAAACAGTTATCTGCTGGCAGGTAATGGGTTACACCACCAAAAGCTCAAGTCCAGCTATGCTGTCAAAAAAGACCAAGTTCCCTTGTGACAAAAAAGGGGATCAACAAGGCACAATTTATGGTGCTGTTGCAAAACACTGATGCATATTTTTGGCTCAGTTTTGCAGCCAAACATCTGGCATTTGCAGTGGTTGCTCAGAAACCTGTATGTGGTTTCCACAATATCAAAAAAGTTTACAAAAAGAATAAGAAATGGGGGGGGGGCGGTTGTTGAAGGCTGGATGTACATTGAAAATCTTTCCAGAGAGGACACAGACTTGTTGCCGTTACAGCTCTGGGGCGTCTTTGTACAGGCTGTGACTGTCTGCACGTCCCCTCTGCAGGATGCACAGACCGACATCGAGGTCACATCATCCCGAGCCAAGAACAGGGAGCTGTAAGAACAGAGCTTGGACGGCGGGTGGTAAAGGGTAGCAGGGCAGTCGGGAAGTCTGTGGCATTTCTCCTCCTGCGGGGTATTGTGTTATAAATATCCAGGACTTCCTACTCCACAGGTTCATAAGGATCCTGCATCCTGTACTACCGTCTGTGGAGGCTGCCCCGTCATAAGGACAGCTCTGTATCGGCGGTTCGTACATGTACGTGTGCACTAAGGAAGAACATGCTTCAGCTCAAACAACGGAGGCCAAACCCAATAGTTTTTTTTTGTTAGCCTTACTGATGTTATCTGTTTTTGTGTCATCATAAATTTTTTTTTAGGGTATATAACTCTGTCGGTGGTCAGAGAACCCTTAAAAAAAGGAATTACTCATATTGCAATGGCAGGTCTTGGAGCAGATGGCGTTAACACGATCTGTCTCCCGATACCTGAAATTTCCCCTTCCCTCCCATTAGGCGTATGGAAGGTGAGTGTCCCGGCCGGCTCTGGGCACGAAGCCAATGGCTGCAGGGTACACATGTGTGCTGCATCCCAGTAGGGCTTTCACCGGAGCTGTATTACAAGCCGTTCAGCACTGACTGCAGGGTTCATGCATATGGTAAGACAGATGTGTCTGGCAGGGATTCAAGGCTACAAAATGAAAAATTATGGAAGTGAAGGGCCCTGGGCACTGGCAGTGGTGGGGGCAGGAAGATGAGAACAAATATCTTTTTCCCCTTGGTTTTACTTAGCAGCACATCTACGCAATCCAAAAGAAAGAAAGGAACAGTGCAAGGCCACCATCCCGAGGCTCGGCAAAGCTTAGAAACACCTCCGTAATGACAGGGCTGACGAAATGTCTTCACACGCTAAGAAGTACTGTTCTCACGGACTAGAAGATTTCAACATAACATCAACAACACAACAGCACACACTACTACGTCCAAAGCAAAGCTTTTAATGTTAAAGGGACAAGGAGCAAGTTAAACAAATGTCTTTCGAAAAAATCTTGCTTAGTAGTATGGAGCCGTTTGGGGCACAAAGTCAGCTTTCTTTTATGAACATTACATTTTTTCTCCTTCCTTCTTATATCTACTAAATAAACAAGGAAACCAAAACAAGAAAAGACAGTGGGGCTTCCACAGCTTGGCCAATGAGATCCAAAAGTTACTAAAGTGCCTGAGTATCGCTGTAAGGAGGCTTTCCAGAATGCAGCGTTGTCAGACTAAGATGTAAAGCTTGTAAGAAGTAGAGCTTCTGGTTTGTTGCCCTGATCTACACGTTTTAACATAGCCTTCAAAATGGATTAAGATTTTATTTTCCAATTAAACCATGAGTAGAAAAAACTATTGTATAAAAAATGGTTTATTTTTTCTCACTGCATTACTCGACATTGCTTGGTTTTAAAGGGTTGTGGGTTGCGAATGTGACATATCTGGGTTTTAGTAAATCGGCAATAAGGATAAACAACTGGATAGAAGCAGACGATAATTTACTGGACAGAATGGCGTGCTTTCAGAGGAAAGACTCGCTTCTACTGATGGTCTTCATGGTTCAGTGCTGGGATCACAGATACTTTGGACCGTTGGTTTTTGCACATTGGTTGTAAGTTGGCGTTCCCATGAGTGTTAGTTAAGTGAGCAACGTTTTAAGGACAAAAATGGTGCTAAGGTCCAGAATGTGATATCTAAAATGTACCGCCAGGAAACACAAAAAATGTGTGCTTGGGGCACAGATATCCAAGGGCAGAAAACATAAATGAAATGAAAGCTTAAGGATACAACGACCAGGGTGTCCTCATCGTGAATTATTTTTGTAAGTAAACAATGGGACAAAAGCAGGAGGAAAAAGATCATAGTGAGTGTTTCAGTATAAGAAGGGATGGGAGTAAGGCACTGATGTCACGTCACAGCTCATAAGTACGACCTCACTAACTAAAATAAAGCGGCCAGTCCTGGACCATTCATTGTCTTCTCCTTTGATAAACTTACACAATTTCAAAGCAATAATCGGTATTAAGCTTTATTTTAACCTTGAACTTGTGGACTGTATTGTATTGATAGCAAGTCGAATTTTATTTAGAACATTTGTACCCTTATACAGATTTTGTTCATGTGTAATCAGCAATGTAACGGGGGGGGGACTTGGTAGGAGTTAATGAAATTGTTAAGAATAGGAATTTAAGATTGCTGGGCACATAAGGCACATGATTAAAACCTAAAATACATATTATACAGATTTAGCATTTAAAACTGTGAAAGGTTGGATTCAGGCAAAGGGGCAGATTCACTTTAAACACAAAACACAAGGCAGACAGATGTAGTAAACAGATAATCATATACACGCCATATTCCGTATAACACACACACACAACGCTACACAGGATTAAAATGTTGTAAAAAGCACAAACTATAATGTACTTTTCATCCAGCTAAATATACTGGAGACGACTGCATAGAGAGCTTTAATATAAATTTGGCTAGTTTTGGGTGCCTCTTATGCACTGTTGAAAGTACAAAAATAAATCATTGGGGGCAAAAGTGTAAAATGAAGTAAAAACAAACCAGAGAAGAAAAAAAACAAGGGCATTGATCCAGCCATCTGTAAATGTAATTATCTACTGAGATCTGGTAAGTTATTGCGCTCAGTGGCATTTAATGTATGTGATAAAGAATTCCTGGAAACCCACAGGCCTGAACCAAAAAAAAAAAATCTACAGAAAAATGCCGCACAAATGTAATTGTACTGAAAATATTTGGATTAACTACAGGGAGATCTGTGGCAGATGGCTATGGCTATACCAATACGACTACATATGATCAGGGATATTGACAGGTTTGCACTACTGTGTTGCACTACAGGCGATAATAAGGAAATGAAGCCATGAATTATTTTTTCGGTAGAGGTGCAGAAGATCCCACCATGGGCGTGTGTATGTGTATGTGCGCGTGTATGTGTGCTTGTGGCAAGTCTGTTCCTCAGTCGGCAGTTTTTCCAGACAGGTGTTTGCACGCACCTGAATTTTCTGCTGCCGACGTTTCTGCTCCTCGACCTTCTTGGCCAGTTCTTGTTTCTTGGCACGCAGCTCTCGGATGTCGTACTCTGTCCCGCTGCTTTCTGGATCGGAGTTTTCTGTGTACTCTTCGATTACTACATCATCCTAGTTTCAAGAAAGCAGACAGGAAAATATTATATGAGCCGTCACTGGAGAAAGAATGAGTTACTGGCACCTGTAAGATTTACTTGCTATATCATATGCAATATTTCCCTAGTTCCACATTATCTACAAAAAAAGAGCAACCAAAGTACAGTATATTGAAATACATCTGCTCTGATGTACAATAAATATCGGTCATTGATTGCAGGTGCAGTCTTACGAAGCCATAATATCATAGGGAACCATATTTCCGGTGCCTGGTGCTACTTTTATTTTTTTTTTTTTTTTAAAGAGTACTATAGGTTTATTTTCTGTTTTCCACAGATGCTAGTTTAAATAAAATTTAATGTTTTTTTTTTAAAAAAAGCTAGTTTTTGTGTCTATGGCTCTCAGCTAACATCTGTAGAGATTTATTATGCAGTTTTTTTTGTTTATTTGTGGAAAGAAAACCAACTGAAAATGGTTCTGTGAGGTTTCTTTTTTTTTTTTTTTTTTAAACAAACGGGAAAATAGGGCATATAATTGTTATTCGCTGCCAAATAAAATATTAAATTGTTAAAAAAAAAAAAGTTTATATTTGAGTAATTGCAAGAACGAAACCTGGTGTATGTTTTTTCATCTTGTCTAGGCATTAATAAATTATTGTCAGATTATACTGTCTTTAACCATTTGTAGTCTTTACAAATGGTTAAATATCCACTGTTTTTATTTCAGAACTGGCTATTCTACATAATGATGGATGAAATATTTATTTTTAAATCTAAAAAAATCCATCTTGACAAATCACATTTACACCAAGACAATGATCATTGTTACATTTTTGGTTTTATTGTTCCATTTTAAAGTAGGCAGTGATCTAAAATAATTTTATTGTCATCGGTGCATTGCATGATTGCTGACCATGATTTGGTCCTAGCGAGCTTCTGAATGGATGAAAGCTTCAAGAAGCCAAACAGATTCCGGTTTTGATTTCCAATATGCCATTACCTGCTTCTTGTGACAATATCATACAGAATATCATCACTTTTCCATACCTGAAGATCTCCCATTGTGCTATATGATGTAAAACCCATCAATGTTAAGCCATTAGTGACATGCAAAAGATGTTTCTATATCTACCATGATCTGTCAGTCAGCTATTCCGAGCTTATCCTGGGAAGGAGGAAGGCTGCCTGCTCACACACATACACACACATGCGCGCACACACTTAATTCTCACTTCCTCGTCTATGGCAGATCATTTCCAGCAGAGGTTTGTTAAATGATGGTAGCTTTACATGCGGTATAAGTCTGCTAACCAGGAGCTACTTTCAACTGCTGCTCTTAAGTTCTAGGAGGTTTAGTGCTAGTCAGAGGGTAATATGATCAGCTTTAAGATGCTGTTGGCCAGGGTCTGCCTACTAACCAAAGGGGAACTTCTCCGTACTCAGATGAGTAAAGGCACCAACGACAATGTGGGAGTGAGGAGGGGAGGGCTGCCCCAGCGTCAATGCGAGGTCACAAGTTCAACCAGTCCGGTAGTAGATTCAAACCAAATGTCAGAGATGATATAATAATTAATATTAATTACAGTAATCACAGTGCCACCGATGCGTGTCCAAGTTCCCTGTCTTACAGACAATCCATGTCAATGTAGTGATACACAGATCAGTATTAGACAAAAAGGCTTCTAAAACAAAAAGTTACAAGGTCACCCCTCTATATTATTTAAGATAAGGCTCCACTTTGCCCACCGATGTCATCGTGTGCGATAAGATCTAATACTTGCTGAATAGAATCTGTGCAGCACTAGTTCTGTTGCAGAGAGACAGTGTTGTACATAGAAACCCTTGCCAAGTTATCCCCAGCATAAGCCAGATTCTTAACTTCACACGACCCTGCTTACAATCAGCACAAATAATAGCAAATACATCGACGTGACTTCAACGCATTAAATATTAGTTTTCTATCGTAAATACTTTTTTTGGAAAAAAACAGGAAAAAGGATGGTATGCAAACTGGCATGTGCGTAACACTGAATGATTATTTGTACAGTTAAAGTGTATTATCTGAAGCAATGGACAGCAGTCAGAATAAGCCGGACTTGCTGATGGCGCAAGCAGCGTGGACACTATGTTCTACAGATGTTGATGTAATGTGGCTTCCCATGAAGTATATACAGTACATTGTTACGTAGGGTCAGAAATATGGGAGGTGGAGTCGTAAACTCCTTAATCAGATCAGGATGTGAGGGGCAGATTGGGTTCAGTGGAGGGGGTAGTGGGGTGGGTGCCGTCAGCCCTTCCTGTACGTGTCAAAGAAGCAGCATTTCACCCCGTGAGCTGCACCAAGATATACGCCCACAAACTTTATCCCCAATCTGAACTCCACAACCCCCTCCCTTTCCCTCCATCCCCTCTGTCTCGGCTGCAACACATTATTACTTATATAAAAAAATAATTGAAATAGGAAGAATAGCATCAGATGATGGATGTGGTAGTCAGACAGGGACACTGGGGGGGGGGGGAGACAGTACAAAGAGAATTAAATAGGGGAGTTCTGCACATGAGATGAGATGGCCCACATACAAACCAGTACGAGACATTCAGGGTAAACATGGGCACAGAGGGATAGGCTTTGAAAGCCAAGCACATTCTTGGTAGTTTATCTGAACATCGGAAATAAATAAAATCAAAGCCGCAAGTATTGGCTTCCCTAGGTTTCTAGTGTTTCTCACCGCTGACCCGGAGGGTAAGCCCCATTCTCCCCCATTTACAACCAGTACCTGATCTTCCAGTTGGTTTCCCTCTGGGCTTCCTGTTTCCTTTCCTATGGCTTCTGGGACGGGTGCCACTGACACATATTTTCCACCCTTGAATGCCAGCAGAGGCTCTTCTTGTCCACACAACGCTTCCAAGAAATATTTCAGGACTGTGACCCGCTTACAATCCGCAGCAATAATCTAAGGGGGAGAAGGAGGGAGAAAAGATAATGAGAAAGGGAAAACACAGAGAGGGAGAAATCTAGCCAAGTGTTTAGTTAGTTAACCCTCAGAACCGAGGAGCCCCCTTCACTGATGGCTGAACCTCGCATAACAATCAAGATATGCAACTCCATCTTGGCCTGTGGGTCTCAGCTGCTCATCGATATGTATCCATCAATGTTTACTCATAATGCCCTATGATATCCCACAATGTTATTCAAGGCGAGTAAAAGGCTGATAAAACAATATAATCTAATGGGGAAAGCACTGGATTCCCTTTGCACAATATGTTTGCGCTCGTCACACATACTTCACAAGGTGCTGTTCCTATACTGTTTCCCTAATCTAAACAAAGCATTAGAAATGCCTTTATTATTACTGTCGAATTTCCAAATATTCCCAGAAACTATTCTTTAATCATGGAAAATTTGGCCTCATTCATAATTTTGCTGGGGATGCTTAATTAATGTCACGTGAAAGCAGGCACTGACAGGTTGCTATAAGCCAACGTTCCTTCAAATGCTTACATCTTCAGAGGGAAGAATAAGACAACATACAGTATATAAGGGACTATTTGTGCAAGAATCTGTTTTTTTTTTCTATGTGGAACACCACCTTTAAAAACAATATGTCTAATCATGTCCCATACCACAGCCTCCTAGCTAGGCGCTCATACTGTCTCTTTTTAAGTCTTTGGAACACCGTCCCCTTCTGATGCTCCAAAGGAACGGTTATAATGAAAGATGGGATCAATGATATTAAAAAACAAACATCCAGTTTTCTCCGAACAAGCGGAAAACGGAAAATCATAAAGGTGTTAAACTTTCTAAGTGTCAAAAGATGCTGCCACAGGGCACCATGAGGTGAAAATACCAGCCAACACAAAATACTATAAAGCACATCCCAGATGCACAGTGAAGAAGGACAAACATTATTACAAATACTTGACATAGCAACCTGAATTCAATGAATAATAAAACGAGGCAATTAACCAACAAGCAAAAAAACAAAAAAAGCATGTGGGATGACAGATAAACTGTAGAGACTTCCACTGGAAAATCAAGCTACTTAGTAACTATTTATTTTTTTAACCAAGGTGCCTGTAAACCTCCCTGTTTTCTTCCAGAGGGACCATAACGCACAAAATAACTTAGAACAGAAGAGGGTACAACAAACCAAGAATTCTCCAGAGGGAGTTACAGCCAGAATTTGTAAAAAATCAGATTTTGTTATATATCATATTTAACATTTTATATTTAGTAGTAACATTTAAGAATGGATACTCAGGATAACAATCTGTGGAACGTATTCTTAAGACACAGAGTCCCCTTTGCTTGTGCAAGTTTTTTAATTAACTTGACTGATATCTTTGGAAAGATGGTAGAACACATGTATTACACACTTTATATACACATTATTGTGACTGTAGAACACTATGATACACTCATACCCAACAAACATTCTGGACTTGGAAACCAAAACCACAAGTGAGGAAAGGGGGACAGAGGGATTTAGGTCTGAAGAGTTTATACCCTGAACAGAAACACCTTGAAGGTATAAATCTGAGAGGTCTGATTTTCATAATAAAAAGCTAATCCCAAAAACGCCATCGCCCGTCAGTCTTGATCTCTTACGTCGCTGGTCAACCTACGCTCAGAACGTGACACTTCTGATGCGTGGGTTGGCACAGATGTGGAGATGCTAGGGTTAAGAGGCTGGCAGCAGCGTGCGTGTGTTTGTGTTATCGAAAAGGAAACGGGCCTGTGGCAAAGCTATGCGTTTCCTCTTGCAGGTTTATATTTACCCTCCGCTGATGCTATGTGTCAGCCTTGTGACCTATTCGTAACCTCTGCCTGCAACCTAGTTCAACTCTGAATGGGAAAGTCCTGCTACTACGGCCGGGTAACGCAAAACACGTGTGAAGAAAACACACACGGTGAACCTGTTTGCTGCCACAGACACCCCCCACTTCTCTCCACACACACCGAGTAACGATCGCTGGCAGGAAATGGGTGCCCTGCCAAATCATTGCCTGAGGTTAGACTGGAGGAGGAGGCTAGTCGGCTCACACCAAGAGCCCCCCGCTGAAAGACGTGATGGGAAGGCAAGCAGAAACCTAGCTTCTCATATGCAACGGCCACATATTTCACATGCTTACATGGAATTTTGTGCAGGAAATAATGTAACTCCTAGATTATTTCACTAACACCGTTCTTGCCTTTTCCATTTTATATACAGAAACGACCCCTTTGTCAGGTAACTCTAGGTACACAACCTTTAAGTGAAGGAGCAGGATGCATGAAACTAACAACAAAACGGCCAAAGAAAGCAGCACAATTTTTACTTATTTGAATCCGACGTAAAAAATGGTGGGAATTCCCCTTTAAGAACGTAAAGTGTGACACGCGTGTTATTTCCATAACTGTTGCCAGGAAATGTTCATTATGTTAATTATATGTTGTTATATTAAATGTTATATTGTGGCATAGACACTGAAAACCAACAAGACAAAGATCTAACGATCATATCAAGCCAATCACATAATCCTGAAAAGATTTCTGAGCAGAAAAAGGCTTCCCTTGGGTAGGACCAAGGCTTTATGTGATCAACATCCACATCCATAACTGAGAAGAAGAGTAATCTGTTTTGTTTATACAATTCCATGCTGTCATGAAAAAAGGGGCCCAACAATCTATCATGACAGCTTGGAACATCATGAAGAAAGTAGCTGGAGCGCACTTTCCATGCTGGAAGTCTCTGACAACTGAGCAAGACTTCCATTATGAATGGGTGCATCCCGTTCTCAATGAGTGCGAGGCTCCATTCATGTAAAGAGAGTGCTGCTGATTGGTCGGAGTCTTTAAAACACGGATACATTCATATCAAAGAAACTTTGGAACTCCTGGAAAAAAGAGTCACCACACGAAGAAAGAGGGACATAAGAATCTGGGTCCTACAAATCAATTAGAGCAAGATAGAATTAATTAGGCTGTCTTTCTGCCGCAGCCTGCAAACCACACCTGAAATAATGAGGTCATTGTGTTTGTAAAGGAGGAAGACAGACACGTCTTAGATCTTTTACAAAATATTTTAGCAAATAGACAGGTGAACCCAAAATATAAACACAGCTACATCATCCTATCGGTGGTCAGTTCTTCAGCATCTATGCCAAGATCCTCACTAAAAGTGCCCAGATGAGGTGGGAAACATGACACGGGCAGAATCATTCATCTTTATCGCAGTGATGTATAAACAGGTTTGTTTTTTTTTGTACTTCAAATTATTGCTGTGTTTAACCTGGGGCCCAGCACCTGCTCTTAAGAAATCAAAGAAGCATTCCTAAAGATCACGCAGCTGAGTGAATTCAGTTACAGGCATACCTATCTTTAAGGACACCCGCACGTAAGGACATAGTCGCAGCACAACTGGGTCGTTTCGCGGTGGAAATGACCTGATGATTGAAGTGCAGTCAATGCACTGATAAGTGAAAAAATATAGTGCTTCTTTTTAAGTACTTTTTCATTTTACATACATTCGCTGGACCCACTGTGTACGTTAATGCGGTGCATGTCTGTGCATTTGCAATCACTATGAGTATATTTTGAACTTGGAGTAGGGAGTTCTATAACTTGCCAGCACTGGAAGAACAGGATGATAGGGGTTTGGAGCAGGAATATCTAACCCGCCATTTCACTCTAATCTAACTTCTATTGCTTTTTCCATCTGTGCCGGCCCCTCTCCGCCACCTTCAATTTGAATCCGTCCATCCTATTCTCTCTACCCTTGCAGGGCCGTAACTTCTATTGGGCCACCCTGAAGCATGCATACACAAAGTGAACTTTGCAATCTGAAACGTTTGTTGGAATTTTGTTATTTCGGGAAGATTCGGTACAACGCAAAATGCTACAGAAAGGAAAAACAAATCTCTAATGTGCTATATAAATATATAATTGGGAGACACTGGTATGGGTATAATTATGAGTGTAGAAGTATACTGCCTTATGCATACTAATAGAAAAGGGTAAGAAATTGACAACCAATGACACTTCTGTGGTCACATAAGAGTACTTCCTCTGGCTGCATTATATTTTTCCTACAATACAAGTGCATTGAGGCAAATGTGAGATGGTAACTGTTACATAGGTTTATCGATAGTAAAATCTATAACATTTACATACAAGCACTAATGCAGCCGAAGGAAGGCCGAAAAAAAGAAGTCTACCTCTTTGGAACTTTCTCAATAGGCTGTATATTCTGCGGCGGCACAGGGTACGCATATCCAAAGAGCTCCGCCACCCAGGGATTTTGTAGTCAGACTGTTCAACACAGAACATTCAGTATGCACTACAAGTTAAAATAGAAGGCTTTCAGGAAATCCCATTGCATTATCTATGCCTTATCCAGGGGAAATCCCGGCTCTGATTCTGGTGTCGGAAAAATGGTCCTATCACCATAAGAATCAATGGGCTGGTCCTGCTGATTGGTTGCTGCGATGTTTGGTTTGCAAGGAAAGAAGAACCCGTGATGCCATCGTTTTACTGAACGCAGAATAAAAAGAGGGTACTTTCAGAATTAAAAACATTTCAATGGGGTATGAAAATAGTCTTGAAGTTTTTGCTTGACCTTACATGATAACAAGCCACCCCAGAAACATCTGGAAAATAACCTCTTCTCTGTATTCTTTGCTGATAAAGGCATTGCGATTTGCTTATTAATTGCATGCAAAAACAAGTCACATCTGTTAGCCATTATCAAAAAGGGAGCCAAAATGAATAAATTCCTTTACCATTTGTATTTTTTTTTTATTCATAATTTGTGCCATCCGTGCCTCATTACCCCTGTATCTTTCTGATATATTTTAATAGGGAAATCTGTATTGTCAATTGAGTCTCTGGCAAACATAAAACGGTAAAGGACCGATCTCAAGCCATGTTTTGGAGTCTCAGTGCATCACAAAAATGGGAAAAGAACTATGTGAATCAATCTCAAAGTACAGCAAGATGGCCAGCGTAACAAATTTACACAGCTTTAGATCTTACTGAAACCAGCAATGAAGGTTAAGAACTCTCAACTGACCCAGCTCAAAACATTCACTTGCTGTAGGAACAATTGGATCAATACAAGCAGACCATGTCAGTTATCCAGAGAAGGCAGACTAACTTTTAAAGCAAATGTTGGTTTGGGGGTATTCTAGATGTGGAACGAGTTGCAGATCTTCATCAGATGACTTAATCTTTCCCGGTCTCCTAACATTGCATACTGCCACAAGCACCTACGTGATCAGATTTGCGTAGCATTTTTCTTTCTTTCTTAAGATAAAGATTTCAAACGGATGCTCACAGTGATTAGCCTAACCTATATATTCTGAGAATTGTCTCATGTTTGTACTATTAATTGTTTATAGCAGAAGTCAACTGGGTCACACATGGCGGTCTACATATCCCTGGCAAACAAGCTCATAACCAGACATGTTTGCTATGAATGTTGCTCTGATCAATCAAATAAAAACACAGCTGTATATACGGTTGTCTAAAATTATAAAGCAATATACTAATATTTATATATTACACACACACACGTTTTCTAAGGACCTGCTTAATTATCCCTCATTAAGTGTCTTATCTGATTGGTTGCTGATTGGTATTGATTGGTTGAAGCAGCTTTTGAGAGGGTAGGCGAGGAGAAGGGAGAGATAGTCAGGAAAGTAATTGGATAACCCCGGCGGTGCTACAAGCTGTTGCCACTTTGAGCTTCTATTTAATAAGCTTCCATAATTATAGTGAATGTATTTTGCATGTATTTATGATGCAAAAAGTATATTGCAAACTCTTCTGAAGTTATAATAATTGGGAAGGTAGGTATCTGATTTATGCACATGGGCTTCAATTTTAATTATCAAGTTCAAGAATTTCAATAATTTAACTTAACCATCAAACTGTGGATACAGGATAACCCTAGATTCAGCATTGGGCAGACTCCTTTTGTACAAGAGTCAACAAACATATATGATATTATCTTGGTCTACACTCTTGAAGAATCCAACCACACGGTAAATGGGTTTATTAAACAAAAGATGCAGTTAGTAAAACTAAAAGGTGAAAGAGCTATTAGTTGCAGGAAGACACAGCATGTTAAGATGAATAGGACTCAGAGACCAACAGATGCCTACTACATGCAAATAATACTGAAACCGTGTGACCTTGTGACCTGTCACTGTGGCTTCTCAGTAGTGTGGTTAGTAATCTATACATGTGCCGCCGTATAATGTCACCGCAAACATTCTCCATGAGCTACAGGGACAACCAGTAGCCTCAATGGCAGGGTAACCAAACGTTATGAAGATATACCTCCCGCGCATAACTCTGTTAAAGTCTTAAAAATGTAATGAGAGCATATTAAACACCCCCCTTCTCTCACAATCATTTCTAGATTTTTTTTTGTAGCCGTGGGTGTGCATTTCATGTAAGTAAGGCTTATAACGGCTATATGTATAATTAATAATAGTAATTGGTGGTAATTACTGACTTATACCTTCATCCTACTAAGGCTACCAGAACCAGCTAGGAAAGTGTAACTTAATGGTGGCAAGTATCCTCCAGCAGTCTCCTGCCCGCACCTCACTCCACGAGCCTGGACAGTTTCAGTGCAAGCGGTTTAGCGTGTAGAAGTCTGCCTGGTGCCTGCAAACACTGGAACCGAAGCTTCTTCTATACATGTGAACACGTGTAAGAAATTATGCAGCATTGGCATTCGGTATACTTTAGACATGATCTGTATGTGTGGAGGGCAACAAAGGGGCTTCTTGCATAAGGTGCCATTTGTTTGTGCATCAGCAATCCAAATATTCTCTTATGGTGCTTAAGTTACATGTGCGACGTTTCACTGGTGCACTTTCTACAGGCTGGAAATTAGTACAAAAGAAATAAAATTGGAAATTTAATGAAAACTACTTGAGAGATTGACTCAAGGCTGGCGGTTGTAGATGAAGGTTGAGGAATAAGAAATGAATGCTCAGGTGCTAAAGCTGGTATGTGGCAGGGGTAAAAATAAAAAATAAATAAATAGAAAATCATTTGTAGAAAGAAACTACAGTAGTCAGTAGAGCAATCAAAAAATGGCATTTTGTTTTAATCACTGGGGAAACAAGTGCTCCCAGAAATTAATTACTCACATGCAAGAAAGCCGCTTGCAAATGCCACCTACTAAATATGTAAGAAAGGACATAGTGCCGGCAGTTCAATTCGTCCTTGCTATCAGATACGGGCAATGATCAAGACTGTGTAAAGCACCGACATGATCAGTAGCATTGTACAGTAACTGGTTTATAATCTCACATACTAAAATGAAAATCGCACCAAATGGGTATTGGACCGGTGGCATTGTAACAAGATGCCAACAGCCAGACTGGCATTATTTCAATAATTTCCTCTAGTCATATAGTTCTGAGCAATAAAACATGCCCCTTCATTATACAAGTAATCAAAGTACCGGAATACCATGCTGCATTACCACACCAACTCATTCTCAATGGGGCAAATTATTACTAGATGCATAGATTTTTCCTCTTTATATTTTGGGTGAAAGGTATTTCATTAAGTATTACAGAGCAACTTAGCTGAAACGTTCTATTCACAAATGCAGTTTATTTATTGCTAAATTTATGCAGTATATACATGTGTACACACACACACACACACACACACACACATATATACATATATACATACACACACATATACAGAAGTCAAAAATAAATATTGGATTAAAAACACCCGTATTGCCATACAATAACTGCAACGTTACATATTTGTAATGCACATCATTATCTTGGGTCTGGGGTATGAAAGATTTTACAATAACTGCGGGCCAAGGTTGGAAGTCGACCACTGAACAGTACGCTCAAAGTAACTCTCCTCTTAGGCCTCCATTTTGCACTTGAGGATCCATTTCCACCTTCTAGCTCTCGATCACGTAACCCCCTTCATTCGCTGCTGTTCCATCGGCAGCATCAGGGATGAGAGTAAACGCAGGGATCTATGTAATCCGTCAAGCAGAGGAAATAAATGAAGTGTTCTTTGGAATGGCAATGTGTTTTTTGGACAGAATAAGCAGTGCTGGTGTTTCAAGGAAAATATATTAACACAGAGACTTTTTTTAAACACTAGCTGTCAGTGTGGATTGTGGATGAGCAGGAAGATACAAGATTAATGCATCTCTTCCTGGCTCACATGATGCAGATAGCGTCTTAAACCGAACTGCGAAGTTGACTCTTTTGGGAAGAGCATTAGAATGAAAGAGCCTTTCTGCAAAACAGTTAATGTCTTTTTAACAAAAAACACCAGCTCCACATAGTAAGCTTGGCTCGTTGCACAGGAACGGCGGCCAAATTGTGTATCTAACCGCTCATGCCAGTTGAGGATAATGGGAGTCCTTGTGCAATAGGACAGAAAGAGGGTAGGCAAAACTGATGTAGCTCCAGTACTGGACACGTTTAATACCTTGTGCTGCATTGTGAACTACTTTCTATGCACTAGGCATACTATAAGGGACATAAACATTACAAAAAACAAATTTGTTTAAAATAAAATTAAACATAATAGCATAACAGATTGAGTCACATAAAGCCTTTATTATGGTGTAACATTTAAAATACTTAATGTACACTTTACAAAACGACATATCTATCCAGCTTATTTTATATACAGTACTGAGAAGAAGGCAGGTGTGAAAATTACATTAATGAGTAAAATGACACAGTGAGTAAACAGAAGAAAATTCTACATCAAATTACGGTAATATTTGGTGTGGCCACCCTCTGCCTTTAACCAAGGAGATGCTAATAATCATTCAACTTAATGTGTAGGTTGAAACAATTCTTATCTGAAACAGAAAGAGCCGTGTAAGAGGAATAAAACTAGGTGAGGAACAGCCAAACTCACAAACAGGGTGAGGTTGATGAAGACAGTTCAACGTCAAGCCATACACCATGTCAAGGCTGAGCACAGTGTCGATACCCCATCAGAAAGGTCTTTCCCAGCCAGGAATGGCAAAGCATACAGGGATTTCCAAGTTCTTCTAAAGAAGATATCTACTGTACGGAGAAGTCTGGTCAAAAGACTTCTTCATGGAAGACTTAGGACCGAAAACCCATACCTCTGACCTGGAAACAAGGACAAGCAACTCAACTATTCTAGAGAACACAGGAATTGGGGTGCAGAAAAATGGCAGCAGGTGCTCTTGGCTAATGAGTCAAAAGTTTAAATATTTGGCCTTGGAAGAGGCAAAGGGCTGGAGAGAGGTAGAAAAATGATTGTTTGCACGCAACAGTGAAGCATGATGGAAGTTCCATGCAAGTTTGGGGCTGTTTGGGGATCTGGTCGGAATTAATGGTCTCCTCAATGCTGAGACGTTCAGGCAGACTTATCCATCATGCAATACCATCAGCGAGGCATCTGATTGGCCCCAAATCTATTCTGCAACAACCCCAAACATACAGCCAAAGCCATTAAGAACTATCTTCAGCATAAATAAGAACAAAGAGTCTTGGAATGGATGATATGCCCCCCCTCCCACACACACACACACACTGAACCCTAATCTCAACATTGAGTCTTTCAGTGATTACATGAAAAGAGAAAAGTAACTGAGGCTGCCTAAATCCACAGAAGAACTGTGAATAAATAATTCCCCAAGATGTTTGGAAAAACCTACCAGCTCTTTTACTCAAAGACCTGTGTGCAAGTGTACCTAGAGGAATTGATTCTGTTTGGGTGGACATTCACATTAATCAAATATTAATTTGATTTTTTTCTGTTTGATAATAAACTATTAAGATATCTATTTTTTAAAGCGTTCTTACTTTACTTCATTTTTTTACACCTGCCTAAAACTTTTGCACTATACTGTGTGCATGTGTAATTATATATATATATATATATATATATATATATATATATACATACACACAGATTAAATATGGAGCAGCAATACCATTAACCATTTAACTTGTCTTCCACCTAATGTTAGATATTCTTAATTAGGTCTTCGTTTGCATTGTATTATCTTCATCTATAGTTTTGTAGCGGTCTTTTCATAAAACCAAATAAAAACAATAAAGACAGGAAGTTTAAATAATTCACCCTTTTACTGCAGCTATTTTTAACTCGGTGGATAAAATCATTTTTCAGGCCAGCACAGCATTTAATCAACATGTACAGCTTGTTAGTGTTACAGGCGACATAGAGAGGAAACCTCAGGGCAGCCGAGTGAAAAAATGATTTCCTCTGTCACTAGAATATAACAGCCAGCGTGCAGTAATTGCAGTGGGAATTGCTTCATTCGAGAGTCAATGTATTCTATGGAAACAGTTTGACCTCAGTTTTTCAGTTATGGCAGGTTTTTTCTTCTTCACACATATATACATATATATATATATATATATATATATACATATATATATATATATATATATATATATAAAATAAATATATAATATATATATAAACATATAATACATATATAATAAATATATAATCTATTATAAATATATAATAAATATATTATATTATATATATATATATATATATATATATATATCAGTACATTTATGCTTTTCAGTGAAAATGTGTTTGTTCCCGTATTAAGAGATGTATAAAAAGAAGCAGCTTTATCTTCCACTGCTGTTCAAGGAGACCTTTCCAATTATGATTTGAATTATAAGCGGTGCCCTTGGGGATACACCTATGTTTTTGTCAAGTGAAACAGATATGGTTACATTTTTAAAATATTAACCTGTATTCATAGACACTCAAAAGGTATTGAGCTTAATGTAATACAGTAGAGGTAATGTATATATTTCACTTCCTCCGATTCATACTGGAGACCGTAAAATTGTTCTTGGATGTAGGAGGTTACAGCAAAGACTAGTAAGAGGTTTTATACTTAACCTAATATGTGAAGAAATGTACAAACATCTAATGCTGGCGTTCCCAAGATATCCCAAACACATACATAAACAGAATTTGATCAGATAGTGAGGGCAGCACAGCTAGTTCGAGGATGTAGGGGATGTTCAGCTATCTGCCCTGTGTTGTGCCAGCGAGATACAGAGGATAATCAGGCTTCTTGAAATCTACGAGGGAGCAGGGACAGAGGAAACGGGAAGGTCGCATTCTTCTTATCACTCAGCGAGAGGAGAAATGGTTACTTACGTGAAGAGCACAGGCCTTGGCTTTAATATTTTATGGCTACAGATAAAGATATGGGAAAACAAGCCCTGATAGACAAACAGGGAGCCCAGAGCTCTGAAAGAACGCGTGGAAAATCCACAATCACAACTAAAATAATAAATTGGTGAAACTGGAAAAAGAGGAAAACCTGATGAAATATAGAATGAGGAGCAATATAATAGACCGTAGAGAAACAGGTTTTTTTTTTTACTGGATGTGGTATATTGTTTACAAGCACCCAGAAGACTCTTTGGGGCACATGTTATTTTATTGGAGATGAGAGAAGATCAGTATTTATACATAACCACTGTAACAACGAAAACAAATAGAAAAAAAACCCAGACATTTACAAGCAGTTAGTTCATCCTAATGAGTTTGCCACCAGGGTTTATAGAACTACTGCTAGGTGGTAGCAGTCTACAAAAAAAAAAAATAATAATAAAAAAAAAAAAAATAGCCAAAAAGCTGTCGTTCCCATCACAAAGACTCTAGAACGCTAAAAGCACAGGTTCCTGCTGCAGTTTGAGAATTATGTTACTCATCACATAAAGTATGTCTTGGTCCTCTGCTCCATGGAAGGCAAGTAAACTCATTAGTCCTTCTTAAGACAATTGGGAAATTCTCACACATGGTTGTAAGAAATAGTGACTAATATAAAAATGAAACTAACGTGCTATTTCACTTAAAGGAAAACAAAGGTCTATTAAGTTGAACCAATTCAAGATGCCTCTAGCTGATCCAACTCATGGTAAAAAAAAAAAACAAGGGAAACAGTTGAGGACTCCACAGGCAGAAAGAATAACCCTTTGATGAATACATTTAAAATGACCGTACTCACACTTGATGACTTTTTATTGTAATTCCAGAAAAAGAATGAATTAATAAAAAAAAACACCACAATACCTGCAGTCACCACTAGAGGAGGGCAAACATGTTTATCCATATTCAAAAACATGGCAAAAAGTGATTTCCACCCCATGTCATATGTGATGATGTCAGCAAGCATGAACCTGTGGTTTCTGACCACTTTTGCAGGGATCAGCTTTCGTGGGGAGGTATGGCAAAAGAGGGCAAAATCATGAGATTTCCATGGAAACGAAGACACAAACAAATTCTCACTATTTGCCTAGCTATAGTCACCATGTCTATAAGCAGTTCATTCCAGAGCGTTAGGGTCCTTGCTATAAGGAGTATTCTTCTCCATTTAGGATGTGGATCATCTATCAGTAATCATAAGTGGCCTCTTACTATGTCTGTCTTCACATTAGTAGACTTATGTTCATTTCTTCACCTGGTTTTAATAAATGTAATAAATGTTAATACAGAGTGCCAGGGTTTCTATGCCAATCTCAGGGCAAAATGGGCAGATCTCTCTGACTATGCCACCAAAGACAGGGTGTTGCGTTGTTGAGGCTACTTAACAGTTGGGGTCCTGGTTGCTGCTACACCTTGTAATTACGCCAGTTAAAAAAGAAAAACAGCAGTCTAACCAAAATATCATGGGTCAAACACCAACAGTCAAGCAACTATGACCCATGATGTCTGACCATGCCTGTGTGTGTTTGTAAGTAGATATACAGATATACATCTGTTTTCAGCTCCACACATTTTCAAGAACCCTGTTGTTCCGAGACACAGAAGTGGCCTGACTGATCGTCCTGATCTGAGGAGATCCTGCACTGTTGGTTGCACGTGAGGTCCAGCGACGAACAACTTTGGCTTGGGGTCTGATTGTGGATACCCTTTAGTCATATACATCTGTTGGTCATGACCCAAGTCACAAAACAAACCACATTAATAAAGTATGCTTTCTTTGTGACTAAGGGAAATCTCCTACAGACTAAACTAGCTCAAGCATGAAGGGTGTACGTCATGTGTCCTTGAGGCATGCATCTTAGAGGAGTTTATTAATTTACTGTGTACTGTTCAAGGAAGCCAAACATGCGCCTTAAGGTATTCTACAGTGGCAGTACTGCAGGACTCAAACAGAGTCTGAGTGCAATTAGGGTTCAGAGACATACAAGTGAAGGCTACAAGTCCACAACAAAATGTTTAGGAAAAAAACAAAAAGCACTTAAACGCTTCGTATATAAATCTGAGAGTTCTCTCCATTTTTCAAGTCACCGTACAGCAAAACACTACTGCTAGCGATCAGGACCCTGATCATAGGAGCTTATATTTAACAACACAGTTGAATGGTTAGATCTCCGAGAGGAGTTTAAAAGAGAGGATGCTGCAATAAGCTTATTACGCCTACATAATGTATAGACATAGCATCCACTCCTCTGGGGTCAGCGTAGGAGGGAAATGCCCTCTCTGCAACTTCTTCCTCTGCCCACAGTCCAGACACATCGGCCAGCTGGGGAGTCCAGTCTGCAATTAGAACAACTTATCCAGAGAGGACAGAGATATCTTGTTTAGTAATGAGGAAAAAATGCTGGAAAGGGGGGTGGGCTGGGGGATGAAGGGAAGATGGTCTGGAAAACACAAACATCTTGGGATGAGAAGGGCAAAGGGAAATGATGAGAGAGCCCAGCAGAGGAAGTTTACTGCAGGGAGTTGTGTGTGTGCAAAGTGACAGCACGTCCGCAGGTAAGGAACGATGGACCCTCCTGGGGCTAGTTATAAAAGCCTTGTGCCAAGAGACAACAATATAAGCCATTTACAGATTATTAGATTACGGCATTTCATCAACCGACAGGAGCACAGAAAGCTGATAGCAAGGCTCAAAAGAATAAACTGAAAGGACGTGTACTGATGCATTAAAACAATGCTGTTTCAGTACGCTCCCTGCGACGTACACTACTGTTCAAAAGTTTGGGGTCACTTATAAAATTTCCTTGTTTTCAAAAGAAAAGCACATTTTGAACATTAAGATAACATCAATGGGATCAGAAATACATTGTAGGCGTTGTTAATGTTGGAAATGACTATTGTACTTGTAACAGCTAATTTTTAATGGAATATTCTCACAGGCGTACAGGGGCCCTTTATTACTCCCATTACTCCTGTGTTCCAATGGCACATTGTGGTTGCTAAACCAAGTTTAAGCTTAAAAGGCTAATTGATCAATAGTAAACCTTTTTCCGAGTAGGTTACCACAGCTAGAAATGTCCTGGTTTTCCATGAAACCAGCTAAGGGAGCCCAAACTTTTGAACATTAGTGTATTTGTATCGGGTGACACACCAACAGTAACTATTGGCATTAAACCTCAAGTGCTTTACAGACACAGAAGGCTACGCAACAATTTAAATTAACCATGAAACGCTTCTGCTGTCCCTTTCTCTGTGTTTTTCAGATCTATGTCTTCCCTTTTAGCGTTGATGGCAGGTAAGGGGGTTCAGTAGGCTACGGTGACACTGGCACAGACTGATACCAGCAGCCTCTCAAAGTGACTAGATCAAAGTCACCAAAAGGAAAGTACGTCTCCAGCAGCAGCTGAACTATATCTCCAATGATGCCGAGCTAAATGTCTGTTCAAGGATCAAAGCAAACAGTTAAGATCTACATTTTAGACAGGGCACCCAAATTCATAACAACGTCTTATTTAACTGTTATACATTTTGGGGCACTATGTGAATATTGGATGGTAACCTGTAAACTAACTCCAATGTTAGCAAACAAGTTAGTTAAGCAAATAGCAAATTAAAGCCCCTCGAGCCATGCCTACACATAATTCACAAGATACGGACAGCAGTTGGTATTTGTACCCCTAGCAGTCCTTCCCACTTGTCCAGGCAGGATGAGTTGCCTTAAGGATAATATTCATATGTATTAAACGACCTATGCTCAGACAAAAATAAGATATGGTTTAAAATACCGCTTTAAGGCTTTAAACATTCCAAACTAGTGCTACAGTTTTCTGGGCTTGTCGCTAGAGAAAGAGTACTGCATCATAAACATTGCACAGGCAAGACAGGAGAAGCACAATCATCGCTCGCCTCCCAAACGATCATCATACATCCCGCACTCAGTAAACTCATCCATACATTCACGTGTTTTTTACATTTTATATAATTATGTCTCAGAAATTAATGTGAGAGGTTGGGGGGACGGGCTCTATGCTGTGGAGTCAATTACAGGAAGATAAATTTCCTTCTTGAGGAGCTGTCAGAGCTGAAACAGCTTCGCCCCTCGCTGAAGTGGAAGCTTCGGGTCATGCTTGGTTTACTTGAAACAATGCCATCACCTAAAGCTGCTGATCTTATCAGTGTGTCTCAGACTGCCGCAGATGTGCAGCGTGGCACTGCCTGAAGTTACGACACCTGGACTCGCGCCAGCTACAGAAACAAGACGCTCTCTTCCCTGCTTGCTTGGAAAAGTACGAGGTACAAACTGTGATGGTTGCCAAGGGATGTATCCAAAAGGCCGAGGACATGAGCTGGACACACGGGCTCATCCATAAACTGATGCCTACGTTTATAAAGAAAACAGGCAATTGGCATCCTGTGTATCCAGATGTACCTAGCGATTGAACGGTGTGTTTGTGACCAGTAGCAGCCATAAGATAACCCCTTACATTAAACACGACTGCCTTAAACAGAGGCCTTGGGAACACTGTGGGTTTTAGTAGTTTATGTATATATAATCTTAAATGCAAAAAACTGGAGCACGCATGGAACTTTTCACAAAATCGATGGTTATTGTGACAAAATGAAATACTTTTCGGTCATATTTCAAAACAACAGACCTCTATATCAAGATATATACATATACAGTTAAAACACGGCTGTTCGTTAACCAGGTTTAGTCCTATATTTGTTTAAAGCAATGGAGACTTTTAAAATATAGTTTGGGTATCACTTCATGCATTTCCAAGGAGACAAAAATCATAATTTAACAGGGACACTAACCTACCATATGCATTAAAAATAAATTACTTATATGCATTAATGCCTGGAGTGTCCTAGTCTAAATGGTAATTATGGAGGCTAACCATTTGGCAAACAATGGGTTAAGGGAAAGCCACATATTTTACACATTAGATTAACTTAAAGAAGAGGTTCCTGTGGGAGTTCAAGAGGGTTCCATCCAGATTCATGTTGATCTTTCTCATGCAACTCCTGCTTAATGTCCACATTCTCATCGGGCTGTGATTTCTATGTGTAGCACCTGGACAGCTCAACCATCCGCCAGACATGCTGCTCAGGACTCTAGAGATCATGGCTCAACCTAACGAGAGGCTTTAGAACCATTTTAAGAGAAACCCGAACAGGTGTGGATAAGCGAGACATAGACGGACCCCACAGTTGAATGCTGAGTGAAAGAAGGGAATCTTCAATAAAAAGCAACGGGTTATCGACTAGTTTGCATGTCAGTTGTATGTTTTGGATATTTGGCCAATGTGCAAAATAATAGAATAAAAAAATAAGATAGGCATGGATCAGTAAGTATTTTGGTTACTTAATAAGATAAAGTACTTTTTGTTGTGTTTAAACATACCCCAGAAACAGCAAAACAAGCACTGGTCCTAAACACAGAGCATATGCGTCAATTTCTGTGCTATTGTACCGGTTAAGAAACCACTAGCTGTAAATCCTTCCAGACACACAGACAATCAAATCAAGAGGCTAGTAACTCTTTCATATGGATCGTGTCCTGGAATTGGAAACTTTTTTTTTTTTTTAAATAAAAAGAATGGCATCCACCCTTAGGTGGACACAATATGTTAGTAAGTGGCTGGTAGCTGGCTATCACAGCATACAGGAGAAATAGTTTGTGTTGGCTATGGGCGACACAAGCCCAAGGGAGAGAAGGAATTTGATTACTCTAGCTGACTAAAGGTCTTCATAGAAAAATGTTTAATCAGCAAACATCAAAGTCGGAGCTCTAGAGTTTCTCTGCCTAATAAAGGAGCGATGCCTTTGAGTCTGGGTCGGTAATGATGGTGCTGAGAAGAAGGCTTGGTGTTGGCAAGTTGCTGCTTTGTGGTCTGCTAACAGATTGAGGGAGGCTTCTGCCAGTGTAACAGGAGCTGACCTAAGAGCCGGAGCCTAACACTAACAAGCTGCACAGGAGGGACTGCTCAGGAAGGGTAGAGAGATGCTGTTACTGCATTTCTTCCAAAAAAGTGCATTCTGGGACTCAAAGTTTTGTAGTTGAATTGCGTTCTATAGGATGAGACTCTTGTAAACAGCTTATTGACTTTTAGTGCAAAGAGACATGACCATTGTTCTGCGTGTAGACAAAGCATGGGTTTGGCAACATCTCGTGTTCAATCTGACAAATATTTCTAAAGGTTGTCGCAGTCAGTACCAGCCTCAGAGCATCCGTGGGTGAGGGCTGCGATGGGGGGAACCCTGGGGGCTCCCTACATGAACAGGCAAAGATGCATCACACCTGGCTGAGAAGTGTCAGCGCGCTGGACGGCAGCCAACGCAAACTGGCAGAGTACCAGCTAAAGCGACCATTAATAAGAGAGCTGTCACTCTCAGGTTGCAGGCTTCTTCTAGTATTCCCTAAGGCAGAGGATTACCTGTTGATGCTGGGATCTTCTATCACCTTCCAAGTATAGAACTGGGTTGTAAAACCACTCACACAAACTATTTTCCTAGAAATGCTAACACAATAATGTTTGTTATGTTATTTCCTCATATGATATATATATATTGTTTCATAATTATGAAACTTCAAGGACTATAAAAGAGCAGAAATATTACACGGCTCTAACAAAGCAAACAGGCAAGCACAGTATCAAAGAAAGATTATTGAGAACATTCAATACAGTATAAGCCACGACATGATTGGGTCATTCCTGATGACTTAGGAAAAAATCTAGGTGTCATCACATGTGGTACTGAAGGGGTTAACCTCTTGACTGTATTTGCTTCAGTAAAGCTGAAGCGTCCCTCTGAGCAGCATTAGGTTGGGGAGAGGGTAAGGCTGAGAAGGGTTAAGACCCCTCAGGACAATATTTGCTAAGGTTCATACCGCTGCCGATTCAGTTTGTGTGCTGGAGGCACAGAGTGGTCTTTGCCGGGACTTGTTGCACCAACAGCGCTAGATAAGCAATCCTAGAGGATCGATACACGAGTCTTCATACAGTGTGTTCACATTCCTTTTCCACTCCGCAGTCATCTGCCGCTTTATCCTGGAGCACTTTGTGAAGTTCAGATGGTTTCAGGTCGCATCACACCTGCACAGACAGGCCCCTCTTATTTCTCCGGGGAAGAGTGGGTATTATAAACGGATACCAAACGAAAACGTACCGACCTGCGCATGATCTTTTCTGTACGACACACGCACAGGTTTCGGCTGCTTCTAACAATTTTTGTTTGGCAGCGGAACGCCCCAACGTACATGTATCAAAATGATATCTTTCATATAATTTAAGCTGCTTAGCAGCACAAAACAAATACATTCTCGTTACCAACATACTTTCATGTGATTGCTTACGGTTTTGTCAAGGAATTTCAGTCACGTTATACAAAGTCATCAAGTTTCCTGTAATTAGGGTTTCATTTACCTACTAGGGACGGCGGGTCACTGGGTGAAAAGGAGTTAAACCGAAAAGGAAAAAAAATGATCTTTTACTTATAGCCACACACAATATTGAACGAAAACTCATCCTCGGGCCAGAGACATTCCCCCCCCCTGCTCCCCATATTTTGCTTTTAGGAAGTGGTGTCTCACCCCATAAGCTGAGGTATTAATCACACAATGTCTGGTTTTAATCCACACGCTCCCAGTCCTGAACGGATGGTTATCTGGGGAAAGAGTATTCCCCTTAATCTCACTCCATAGCCAAGAAAGCTGAAAATGAAAAAAACAGATCCGAGCAGCAGTCAGGCAGTGTGTTCGGTCAGACGCTGCCTCGGGGAGGGCCTTCTGCAGATCTGGCTTTTTCTTTCTTTTTTTTTTTTTTTAAACAAAATATTGACTTTAACAACCTAGAACTGAAGCCATGAGCAGTCATTACGCAGTCCCTCCTACTGAATAAAAGGCAGTACAGGAGTTGCAATGGTCCTATTTTAAGATTAAGGCTGGAAAAAAAGCGTCCAGTGACATTCTCTCCGCTACGACCGATCTGTTCACCGCAAAAGTGCAGACTGTGACCTCAACAATCCCCTTGACATTGCAGCAGAATATTGCAATACGTTCTAGAAACGATCTTAGGCAACGATGCCGTTAGGCCTGTCACTTTATCTCACAATGTTTTAGGTACTATTAAAAAGTGAACTTCTGCCCGACCATCAGACCTGTAATAACTGAACAGAAAAGGAGGTCACGGCAAGCTATAAAGTCATAAACCCAATAAAGTTTATTATAAATGAGTGCAAGAATGTGGGCAACTTATTGATGCCTACTCCCATTCTTTAATCAGAATCTGCCCCTATACACAACAGGTTTATATAATTGATTACAGGTATCGGTCATTGAAAAGGAATAACCTTTTGTTCTCAGTTTAAAGACACACGATAATATAACCAAACAAAATTGGCCAGTGAGCCGCAGAATAATAGCAATAATAATAAAAAAATTGGAAAGTAACACAAGTATACACACTAGGGAGGGAGCAAAAGTACACTTTAATAAGAAGTCATCATTGGATAGAAAGAAGTGAGCAGTGTCTAAACATTTGCCAGCATACAAGCAACATCTCCTCGTTTTATGGCATGTCACCCAATAGGGGGGACACGTCTAGTGTTTCTTTGAAATTTAAGTATTCCTGGGAATGAGTAGTTCACTCCTGCCAAGTCTTACTCATTCTGAGTGATTCTCATTCATTCACAGCATCAATGGATTGTAGACTTTTATTACAGTCACACTTCTTTAAGTTAGAAGTATTCTTTTTCCTCCTTGTGCTATGTATTTATGGTGATACGACAGAGCGGAAAAGAATCAAACACTAGATCTTGGTTAGCAGCCATAAGTTGCGGACTTGCAGAGGGGACACCTTTGCAGTGGGGCACCATGGAATCCCTTTTGCTTGTTTCAAATACATAGTAAGATATCTCATCAAACTCTTGAAGGAAATATAAGATGCCAGTTGTAGCCAATGCTACAAATCCCTGAACATTGCAGCAAAGCAACTAATTCAGCCAGCTCAACACGTGAGGGAATAAGTGATTTAAAAAAAAAAAAATTGAAAAAAAAAAAACCCTTTCTGTAAGTTCACACACAGTTTCTGCTTCTCTCTAGTCAGCTATTTATCACTTTCCTCTTAGGGAAAAAAAAAGAAAAAAAGGAGAAAAAAAAGCCCTGGCAGATATCCTGGATGAGAGTTCTGTGGTGGATGAAGAGGGTGAGTGGAGGGGGGGGTATGCATGATGCAAACCATTTGGAGCGAAGTGAGAAACGCTGCCAATACAAGCTGCTCTATTCAAACAAGGAAGTGATGGGACATACAGAATGCCAGAAAATTGCACACACAATGTAAGCAAAGACACACACACTGGACATACACAAGGCACGCAAACAGAGCAGCACACACGTGCATGTGTCTACACACACACACACTTCTCCAGCAGAGACATAGATTTCTACCCTGAAGGAGTTGGATGTTTGCAGGAAAAAGGTCAATATTTTCCCCTAACACACTCAATGAGGTAATAGTGTTCACTGCACATAAAATACTTCCCATGAAAAAGAGAGATGAGGCAAGGGGAGGGGGCACATTGAGAGATTCCAAAGATAAAGCAAAAGGTCTCTGCCCCAGCACTGACCTTGTCTGAGGTCTTCTCAACGTAGCATGGCTCCTGAGGGGCAGCGAGAAGGGGGACAAAACCAGAGAGGAGTCGATCTTCTTCCAGGATAAGAAGTGAAAGGTCATCATCTGGGTCCTTATAGAGAGGGATCTCAGACTGGTTTACGGAGGTCAGCGTGTTACAGAATTCTGCCAGAACACCCCATATGTCAAGCGCTGGCCTACAGAAAAGACAAAAAAATAAACATTTAAGGCATGACTGTAAAACTGTTTTCGGTCTCCAAGATCATATGTGGAGGGACTGTCACGGTTAGCCACTAGGAAAACGGCATGACCTAAATTATGCCGCCCAGATTTAATTCCCATATATTCCACACTGATGCATGTTGAAAGAAACACGAGCTATAGAAACTGTGTACCAACACATGTTGATTATACACAACGATTCATACTCATTTGCATCAGTCATACGTGTAAATTCAACACGGAGCAGTGAATAAAGGCCTATGCAGCATTCAAGATTCCAATTAGTGAAACTTTTGCCAACAGATACATTGTCCCTTTTTGCTTTATTGTACAGAACACGACTTGCTCTTTTAAAAAAAAAAAAAAAAAAAAGATCGAGGTACATTCCAGTGTATACAGAAAAAACTAAATGTTGACAGGAGATTAAAGATGTCACTTCAGTAAGCGTGTATGTAAAGTGAATGGACACTTTGGTCCCACGTTACGGGTTTTTAAATCATTGATATTTCTTATTGTCTTAACTACATAGCCAGAGTTAAAATGTTTGCCCTATCTCAACTCACCTGGAAAGATCTGAAATAGTGAATTAATCTGAAACAACATCCTATGCCACTAGAGAAAAGAACAGACTCCTAAAGATTATATGTGGAAATGTAATGTAAAAGTAGAAATGGTAAAGGCTTCTCACTTTTATATGTTGGTAAAAGAGAGCAGAAGATTCTCTACTATCAAGTGCACTGGCTGCTAGCGGTGTACTAAATGATAGGAATTAGAAAAAAGAGGAATATGAGAAAAGTGATGTGCAACAAAAGGAGATACAGGAACAAGGATCGGATATAGACACATACACTTCTGGGACTAGAAACCAAAAAACCCAACTAAATTCAGGATGCTGGGTTATTATTACAGAACCGTAATTATAAACCGTAGATATGACCACGGTTTCACTGAGACAGCGAAAGAGAAAAGATGAAGTTCCAGGTTCCAGATCTCTAAGCTGCCTCGTTTGGCTAGGGTTCTACACCAGGAAAAGCCAGCTGACACAAAACATATTGCCACAGAACACGTGATGGCAGTGAGAGAGAACACTCTGTACCACTGACATGTAATCCCCAACCCCCTTCAGAAAAACAAAAACGTTCCCCCCTTCACATCCCTTCCTGTCAGAGGGGTTCATCTTCTGGCCCTCTACAATCTGCTGTCAAAAATGTGCAGTTTGGAAATTGGGAAGAAATAAACACTGGGAAGGCTGGTCAGTGAGGTAATGGGAACAGTGTGAAGTACTGCAAAGGCAAATAGTGTTTTAATGGTTAAAAGGAGTGAACTTGACATAACCCCAGGAAAGATCCTGTTCTGCCCCTTAGGCCTGACAGATATCAGAGCGGAGCAGGCACCGGATGCAAGAGGAGTGGGGGGCACAGGGCCTCCTGGGAGATAAAGCTGCACGTCCGTGCCTTTAACCCTTCGGAATGCCCCCGCTGCCCGCTCTGGGCCGAGCACTTCCGGTCACACACGTCCTGTGCCAGAAAACAGCGCCAAGTCACACAGAAAAGGCTAGCAAAGTAAACAAACTGAAAACAACAACTGTGACAAGAAGAGAGGCAGAGAAAGAAACAGACAATCAAGGAGTGGAAGAGGCCAACAGAGGGAAAGCATGAGAGGAAAAAGGCTCAGCAGATACATGGTCCGGTTACTCTCATACGTGTGTAGATCTGTTTCCATCTAATAAACAGAACGGTTCCATGTGCCGCACCCTCCGTTGAACAATTGCTCCTGTATCATGGGTTAGAAGCCCTCAATGGAGTGGAACTACAATGGTGTCTGAGGCTGACAGGAGTTGTCCTCAGAAAGGTGGAGAGACAGGGTCTGCATACTCATACTGCACGATGCTTACGGCTAACAAATATTACAGCCGAGTGTGACTTCTCGTAAGCATCACAAGCCTCTAAGGCTGATAACGTTCATTATCAACACTATGCTGAAACGATGAAATACTTCCTACAACACTAAGCTCGGGCCTGCAGGGACCATCATCTGACCTTCCCGTAAACACACATTATATGTCCAATTACATCCAAGGCTATCGGATGATGCTGAATGCTGTACTTACCTGAAAACCTGGGTAACAATATCCATTCGCTCCGTCCACTAACACAACAGGTTTTCTGAAGAGCACGCTTGGTATTTTATAATGAAGACAGCGTGGTTTGTAGTTCTAGAGCTTTGGCCATAACTAGCAAGGGCTGATCATGGAGTCAAGCTGACCAGAACTTAAGATACGTTTCACAATATGTACTAGATACATATGCCATTGGACCTAAATCCAAGCAAGTGCCACATAGCAAAGATATAACTCATCCTACATTCACATAATTCGCCAATTTGTTACATTGTCTGCTATTTATTGTACACAAGCAGCGCATGCGCTTCACCCCGGCAACTTAAACGGTTACATTTACTGTACAAGACAATTCTGCTTCTCACAGACTGGTGTTTTCTTTTGCTAATTACGCGAAGACATCTGCTACCAAGGTGTGTTCAGTTGGCCAGGGCAGAACTAAATGTCAAAAACAGCGCTGAAAGGCAGGAAGCTGCTAGAAGTGGGGGGGTTCAAATGCTATTTAATGCGGTTTTAGCCAAAGGATGACTGTCCTCTTTCTACAAAACGGATCCATTGGGGAGTCAATTGTTTAAAGTCTTTCACTAACAAGAAACTGGATGTCAAAATCAGATGCTGATCATGGCAAACGAGAAGGAGCGGGGACAGTGCTCGGCGGCTTGATGCAAACATACAGCTGGGAGCCCAGGGCAGGATATAGCCCCTCGCGCTGTGGGTCTCGCACATAACAATTGCCCCCCCCCCTTCCATTGACATATGGATAGAGTCCTAAGCTCTGTTTATTTCAGCAGGATGGCAAAAATAACAGTTCATTTACTTTTTATTGCCTAAAATTCCAGGGTTTAATATAACTGTCAGTTTGAGTGGAGGCCAGCTGCTGTTTGATAGGTTGCAGAGTTTGTTAGGGGTCCCCTCTCGCTGAATGCTGGTATTAATTAAAGCCTGTTATGGGGAGCAGACCCCCTTTTTTTATGAAACTGGCCTTGGCTAGAAACACAATGCCTATTACTGAGTGACGTGAGATAATGCCAGATATCTGAACAATATGTACAAAGTGAACGCAAAAGCGAGAATTATTAGAGTTGCCGTGCAGTTTAATTGCCCTTCCGGCAAACACCTTATGGTTAAATACCGATAGGTAAAAAGCACACAGCAGCAGACCAGTTCATTATTGTGACTTCTTGGTTAAAAAAAAAAAAAAGAGAAAAAAGCCTGAAAACTTTGGTTTAGCACCCTTCCTCTTAATTGAAAAAAAAGTCACAGAAAATGAGAAAATATTGGGTGTCCTTTCTATTCTTCTTTAAGTAAAGTCTTTCTGCTATTATAAAAAGAACCTGAATGACTAGAACATCTGAAATCTTTTTTTGTTTTTTTGAAAGGTCATCCTAATAGCACTAGCCACAAAGTGACAATTAAGCAGAGGAGTTGATATTCAGAAAGTAATGATTTGCTGAAAGTGTAGTGCTTTCATGGAATGGTCACCACGCATATCTCGAAATTACTTGATATATATAACAAATTAGGGTGGAGTAAACAAAATGAAGCAGGACCTGCTGCATAAAATTAAAGTGAGCAATTACTCTTAAGTTTTTCCAGATGTATGATCAAATAATATTTGATGCACTGATATTCTCTACAGCCTCTGTGGGTTTGAGTATTGGTAACGGCATTACACATAAATCATAGCGTTGAATGGCTATTATCATTAGCCTCATAAGGAGGAGATGACGTTTGCAAACATTTGTAGTAAACTGATGGGAAGAGGACTCTCTCGGGCATAGATTGGAAAGCAGAGCGCTTCCATTTTTAAACATGTTTTTTTTTCATTACAACCTTGATATTGGTAGCACAAGCAAAAATGTTACTTACAATACAAAAACTTACATTAACATGTAAAATATCTTCCAAAATATACAGTATTTGCTCGATTATAAGACGACGTCTTTTTCAAAGCAAATGCTCTGAAAAATAACCAGCGTCCTATATTCGACGTCGTCTTCTAATCAAGACTAAGATCCAGATCCTCCGCAGCTGCAGGGGACCTGGATCCTCTTCTCCGGCAGCCGGTGGAGGCCTGTGCGATGACCTTCCGGTGCTCATTCACAGAAACCCTGGCGGAAGTGCCGGCAGCAGCGGAGGTTGTCTGCGCGCATCGCACAGACCTCCACAGGCTGCCCCCACTAGACACCATGGAATCAAACAGGGGGACAAGTCTAAGGATGCACTGGTAATTCGGGGGAAGGTAAAAGTGACATATAAGGGGGTTAAAAAGAATATCAGGGAGGCAGACTGGCATATGGAGGGTATAAGGCATTTCTGGGGGCAGAGTCGCATATAAGGGAGTATAAAGCATATCTGGGGGGCAGATGTGCATAACTGGGGGCAGGTTAGCAAATAAAAGGAAATTAAAGCAAAAAAAGCATTTTTCGCAATCATAGGTTTTATTACATATGAAAAAATAGTTTACATGTGAATATTTACTAGTAAAACTTCTCTGATAGTGTAGTCTTATATTCAGGCTTTTTCTTTTCTTCCTAAATTAATATTAAAATTTTGGGAGGTCATTTTATAATCAGGGTCGTTTTATAATCCAGCAAATACGGTAATTAGCACTAATGTTCATGACTGTCAGTACATGCAGATTGTTGTACACGATTAAGCTCATTTTCATCTTCAGTACTGGAAATCTTACATGACTAGTAACGTTACTATATTAGGGAAACCAGGCTGAAAGTCATGGGCGCTTCAGTCTTGCCCTCTAAGGCTTAGTTTTAGACTTTTGTATGCGGTCATTGCCATTATACACGTGTTTCAGGTACTTGTTGGTCCTATGTTGCCACCGGCCCTAGACTTTCTAGGTGCCTAAGTTTACTATGCTTGACTTGATCACTAATACAGGAGAGAACCTACGGCCAACCCCCACGGCTCCACCAGCTCGACACCCTGTCAACCATATAATTGGCTTGTTCTGCTTCTTACAATGCAAATCTGTTAATAAAAATGTACATTTGTAAGTAAAACACCATGTCTGAGCAGAAAAACAAAATACTAAATTGCTAAAAAATGTAACCACATTGGCTGTATCAGTGCACTATTTCATATATAAATGTATGCGCAGGCCAATGTATCCTTGTGTGTGTGTATATATATATATACACACACACACACACACACACACACACACACACACTATATAAATAGATATACACGCAGCTTCAAAATCTGGGAAACCCACACCAAATACCAGGCACGTGGCTTTACATATATATCAGCATTTCAGAAAAAATCCAGTATAAAAATAGCCCGCTAGACAAAGAAGCCGTTATTGCTAAGAATTAAAAGTTTTTTCCCTCAGATTGCATGACCTAGGACATCCCCACACACATAAATATACCGTCTTCCACCAACCGGGGATTTCCTTGTATTCCTCTTTTTGGCCTTAAGCATTTTTAAACTATCTACGAGGCATTTGTGTTTATAGGTGGTAAGACAAGGAGAGTGCCTGACGTGAAGAGATGTTGGGACAAATAAAAGAACTCGCTGGTGGGGACAGAACCAAAAAGATGGGTTAAGGGTACAAATTAAAGGGCGCTCTATAACCTAGTTTGTGCTGTAAAATTCCAGAAACACTCAGCCTCGGACAAACGTTTTCTTACATGTTTGGCCTTTAAAAAGGTTAGAGATCTTCTGTAGGAAGGAACTCCTTGTACACTAACCAGAATATGGTAAAGCATAAAAAAACAATGGGGTCTAGAAGTTCTAAAGCTCCAGTGGTTATGAAATGCTCGCCAACACAATACACACATTAATATTGTCAAGTATATTTAATCATTGTGCTCCTGGAACAGGGATAGGCGGCGTTTCATTGCCAGAGGTTGCCTATTGCGGATCTGGGAAGGACATTGCAAGCAGAATTTCAGACTGATCAAAGGCAGCTGTGGTGGCAGATGTTGCCTATCCCTGTCCCAGAAACAACTGGACTGGAGGCGTTAAACACTAAAGTATGTTCACAATAGCAACTGAGGCGTTGGAGAAATGTTTATTAATGAGGGGGAAAAGCATTGTAACATCATTCTAAAAATGAATCCACAGTTTGGGAGGACTGATCGTAATCTGAACCTACAGACACTCATGATAGGACAAAGTGATACAGAAAAATCACATTTAACAAGGAAACAGATTTCACACCTCTACCTGCAAAACCTTTTTACCAGTTAATTATTTCTTTAAACCTGGAAGAAATATTTTGTCTGTCTCCAAACTTGCTGAGCATCTTTGTTTTCCCGATCCAGACAAAATATCCATTATTGTTTTCTGGTTCATCAACATAGCCTTGGTTTCACTACCAACATTTACTCACATTACATGCCTAGGGCCGAGCTGTGCTCCCCTAGGTCAATTTTTTGGAATGTGTCCTATTGTTCATGAAACAGCTGAGGTTATATTTACTAACCTGTGAGTTCGGAGGAGAGTTGAATGGTTCAACTTACAGACTTTACTAAGTCTTATGAAGACCCGACCTTCAGTCGGCTCCTGACTATCCAAAGTTACAGCCAAAATAAAAAAATAAAAACTATACTTAATCAGCCAAATAGGCTTGGTTAATGCAGATAAATCGGGTCTAAACCCTATTTCAGGGCCTTCCAGCTGCTGCAGGACTACAACTCCCATAATGCTCTTTCAGCTCAATGGCTGGCAGCAGAGTATGGGGGATGTAGTCCTGCAGCAGCTGGAGGGCCTTGCCCTATTGTGTTTACTGCTGAAAAAATGTTAACAAAGTAATCATGGTTGATGCTGCCCCTATTAATGCCAAGCTTTTATATGGCAATGGAGTAAATGAGAAGCCATGTCTGTAGGAAGCGGGCACTATCCAGGCCGGGCTGGATGCTATGCATACAACAAAGAATACAAACAAATTATATAGGATATTTTTCCCTTCTGAAGACAAGTATGGTCTGCAGTTTTTCAATTTGATCACACATCTCGCAGTGGAATTCTACCGTGAATAGTGAAGTCAGTCCTTCTTCTGAAAAAATGATGATGTAAGAATATTTGTTGTGGCTTTTCTTAATATTGTCATTTTGTAAAAAAAAAACAAAAGAGGAGTCATAACTCAATTCCGATTACCTCAGCTTCCCCAAAAGCTTATTTCTGCAACTCTATTATGTATTTTTAGGTGATCCTTGAGTAATGCGTTTAGCTGGGAAAGAAGTCTCAGCAGCTGTGTTACACAGGGACCCATCTCTGTCAAGCCACTATCAGGGGAGCGGTGTTAAGTTTAGTCTGAAAGCATATATTAAAGCGGAACTGTCACGCTATAATTAAAAAGAAAAAAACAATATCAACAGGAAAAAAAACTGCATATGCTGCCTAACTAACCAACTCGTTAAGGCCGTTTTTACAGCAAATGTAGAAATAAATTACCTGTGCACTCTCCTTCCAGACTTTCTTAACATTTGACATATGTATATATACCTTACTAGACTATAGAGAGAATTCCAATTTCTTTGTAAATAAGAATAAAAATCATTAAAACAAAATATGGCCATTGCTGTGCCTTTGGACGTGGGAGTCATTCTTACGTACTGTGTGGGCAGACAGTTGTCCATCTATGATGCCCAAGAACAAGCAGTTGGCAATTATGAGCTAACATCTAATATACACACGCGATATTCCCTCATCTCATCATTCATGGTTTTCACACAATGATAAACCCTGTTGCATCTATATTCTCGGCTAATAACATCTCCCAAACCGTTTGCAACAAGCTGTCTCCCTCAGACTCATTATGTTTGTATAATATGCCAGTAAGAAATATGGATCCCACTGGCTTCTCCTAGACGCTGTAGCATATTTCAGTGATTCCTCTTATTGCTAATTTCCATGACATTTCTTGTGGCTTTAATAGCCTTGACCTAAAACATGCATCTTCTCTTACACGGGCTATAGACAATTAGTCACGCTCCATACACATGCCACAAATGCTTTCAAACATCAAGGGAAAACCTTAAGAAAAACTATTTGCTATTGTTTGTCATCTTCTCGTGATCCGTTATTTTCAGACACATTTTTAAGGACTCTAGCGCAATATTTTTCTTTAAAAATAAGATATGAAAAGAAACCTGAAAGCCTATAGCCATGGCTCCCAAAATTTAAAGGAGGAAGTCTCACGGAAATAAGATCATTTCCTCTTACAGCATTAAATACAGCGCTGTAGGTTGACAAAAAATAGTTTTTTTTTAACTTCCTTTACCTGCAGACTCGGAGGATGCCATTGCGGTCAGCCATGTAATATTTTGGGTCACTTTCACAACGCTGAGTTGATTCTTTATGGCAATGCTAATGAAATCTGTTCCCGCATAGACTTATGTTAAAGAGTCCTGTTGGGTGATTAAGACTGAGCCGCTATTGTTTATCACAGGCTGTATGATAAAGAGTCTGGGTGTTTGGTAGATTGGGATAACAGAAGTAGAACACTTACAAATGACTAATATGCAGCAACATCTGAACAACTTATGCAAAAACTGTTTTGAAAAAAATATATTTTTGAAAACATTTATAATGGTGGCGGTTTTAATGAAGACCGATTATGATTTGATATTATGGTTCATGGACACAATGAGATTGTGATTCCTAGAAGCAAATAAATACAATATTTCTCTGCTTCAATTTACTATCTCTATATGGCTGACTCAAAGCTTAACCTATAAAACAGCCATGCTGCTGCTATTAATTTAAAATAGGAATCAGATTTTTACGTAAAATGAATCACATTTCTCCATTTTTATAGCTGTATTTTCATCGCTGATAAAAAAAAAATCATCAAGTGAATTCCATAGCTTTACTGTTACTGCAAATAACCCTTGGCAGGGGTGAGCCAGTGTTCTATGCCATAAATCTCCAGATCTCCACGGAGTTGTCTGCATTGTCAAGCAAAAACGTGTCCCCTACTTGACATCATTCATTTAGCATTTTTTTGTAATAGTTTTATAAAAATAAAAATTCCTTGAAGAAAACCCCCCAAACAAAACAGCATGTCATGTGTAGTCACAGAGATGAGGTCACTGCCTCCGATTTAAGGAACACACGTCATGGCACAAAACGTCTCTCACGTATGAACAAATTATATAATGAACACGTCTAGTTTTGACCCAAACGGGATGCAGAATTCCATACCTGTCAAACCAAGCTGGCACCGTTTAATTTAGGAAACTTTTTGTTTGACCTAGAAAAGATTGGTGTGAAACGGCTCATTTTACGGCAAATACACTTTAGTCTGTCTAGAAGACTTGCGTGCCGGGGCATGGATGGGCCACAGCAGGGCTCAGTCCTGAAATCTACTGCCACAGGAGAATGCAACGGGGAGGTTTATCATTGCTCCTTCTCCCCTAATATGAAGCAAACTTATAAAGCACTCATATTTATAAAATAAGACGTTAAGGACATCGGGGCTTATTGAAACTAATTTGAATTGACTTGGAGCCATAGTGATCGCTCCAAGTAGAGTTCTATTGATTGTAATTGCTGTCCCACCTAAGGAAACATGTCTAGTCGATTGAAAAGAAAGGGGGATCACACTGTACACGTACAGAAATTAATTTTGCCTGTGCTCCTTATACCAGCTAAAAACTGCAGGTAAGAGGAAGACGTAAAGAGCAAACCAATCAAGAAAAAAAACAAATCTTTAAATTTAGGACTAAAATTTTTCTTTGGAACACTTTTTTCTTAAAAGCTGTTTAAAGGGTTAAACCCACTTATAATCCATTGGCTAATTTTTGCGTTTTGACTGAATAATAGCCTTGTCATGTACTGACGTGATGTCTGGAAGTACTCACTCTACTGTATACTGTAATGTGCACAGTCCTGTATATCACTTCTGTTGTGTTTCAGTGTATTTTTTTGTGTGTTTTAGCTGTAAAGCTCTAGTGAGAGAGAAATGCTCAACAGTAAGTTATTAAATAAATATTAACTTGATTTCAGTTTTTATATTACAAATGAAAAACACCTCATTTCCTTAACCCATTGCCAAGTATTCCCCTTGGCAGTTCTTCCACCTAACCAGTGCCTTGGACATAATATCCTGTCTCATCACCAAGAACAAGCCTCTTTCAACTTACACCTTAGCTTGGGAATGCCCTAGCCTGCGCCATCATACACAAGTCAAATTATGACGCGCTAGTTCCTGGAAACAGTCCCATTCTACACGTTGCTAGCGGTTTGCCTTTCTTGGTGCCAGTATAGCTTTAAAACGTACATGACCCAAATTAATAAAGTAATATTGGCAGCTGCTGATACTGAAATTCTCTCGTGGACAAAATATGGACTGCATGGCTCGTAAGGGCTGAGGCTTCAGCTGCCCAGACCGGACATAAAACAAAGAACTTTAATGAAGTTCACAAAGTTCTGTTATGAGAAGGGCGTCTTATTCTCTCTTTGACACCAGCAGAAAAAAACAAAAACCCCAAAAACGTAGAGTGCATAATATCACGTATATTCAGAGAACAGAAATGCCAATGTAACACAGCAATTGGAATTTTGAGTTGAAGTAGTGGCAAAGCTCCCGGTCCTTCACAATAGCACCAGTGACCTTACTAAATATAGTCCATCCCCTGTGGGCACTGCAAAGATAATGAAGCTTTGGAAAAAATTCCTTCTAAACCCCCGGTACCCTGGAAATGTTTTGTTCTACAGAAGCAGCCTTTCCTTCCACAACCAAGCCCTTCCTTCATAATCCCCTCAGTGTGACATCACCAGCTGCGGTTACCATGGGGAAGGATGTCACAAACACGAGGTCAACATATGAACATCTGAGGGTGAGGGCAATTTCCAAGGGCAGGGGCCTTACATCTCATGGTTTAATCTTGGTACCCTTAACGGAATGTCGAAGCTGCAAACATCCTACAATCACAATATGCATCTTAAGTAGGGTTAGCCACATGTCACGATATTTAACCCATCTCCACCACAGTCACGTAACGCGTTGCAAAAAAGGGGTTAACTGCAGAAATGGGTCATTTAACTCCTAATAACCAATAACATTTTTAATTAAGGGCGGGGTAGCAGCTGTAGTTCTGTAAACCATCAAAGAACCTGACAATGCAACCACCGGTTAACCCCACATGTGCACGTAAACCATCTCTGGGAATATTCTTTTCACAGCAGTGGAAAGATATAACTGAGTTTGACCTTGTCTAAAAACAATTTCTATCCGCTTCCAATAATCTTAACAAATGGTTTTGATTATGTATGCAAGGCCAAAGGTGGCGTTGTCATTGACTATTCACAATGATGTATAGTAAGTCTGAAGAAGAATAGGAGATAACCCCTCCACCCCCTTGTGTGACCTAAACTCACCCACTGTCCCCCAGTAACCTCCCGATTTTAGATCCCCCAAATAGTTGCCCTCTTACCCCAGCTTAACATAGGATTTGGGGAGGGGGAGGTACAGGAAAGGAAGTAATATCTGGAAGTAAAAACAAACAGGAGCTGGAGATCTCCGTACAGCAAGAGGCGCAGGGAGGCTCAGCCTACAAGATGTATGGCATGGCAGGATGGAGCCCCAGGCTGACTGGTGCAACGCTGGCCCCGCAGCCCTGCCTGTGTTTCCCATTATGTAACCCTGGTCATGGGCAGGCAGCCAGACTCCAAATGAAAAAGAAACTCTGGCTTGGCATGGCTTCTATTTTCCTATCCTCACTCAGGGTCAGCACGGTGTCACACAGCTGTAGAGAAAGCTCCAGGGACTGGAGCTGGGAAATGCTCCAAAGCCAGAGACCGGGGTTCAAGTGCCAGCTGAGAGCAATAAACCAAGCGCCGCAGCTGCAGAGAGTTGATGGTTCTCAAAAGTCCCCCGACTATTCCGGTTTGTGAGAGCAACGGATGAAGGAATAAGAGAACACAGCGTCACGGCATAAGGCGGGTGGGTTGCTGGCAGCCCTCCTGCTCTTCGAGCTGTATGTCAGGACTTACATATTTCCTTTGTTTTGTCTTTTAGTGTTAAACATACCATAAGCAAAAAAAAAAAAAAAAAAAAAAAAAAAGTTATATCCGAGTACTATTTTTTATAAACCAAAAGAATTCCTGACCAAACCTTTTCCTTTTAATTGTATTTTTTTAATTAAACAGTTTCCACTTAATTTAATGAACACACTTTCTAGCTTGCCTGTCAGGGTACAAAAAAAATTCTAACCCAACACCCATAGGAAATCAGCCCCAAAACTCTAGGAAACCACACATCTAACACTCCATCGGGAGACGTGCCAAAGGAAAATAAAAAAATCTGGTTCTGTCCATCTCCGTCTATACGAACGGACTGTAGCATTAAAAAGAAAAAAAAAAAAGTATTCTTTTATTTCCTTAAATTTCCTTCAACGCTGGTCCCAGGGCACATTTTTCTTTATTACAATGAACTGTGAGGTCAGCTCCAAAAGTTCTGCCGAGCCAGTATCACTTGTCAGTGCTGTAAAGAAAAACTAGATGCTCCCTTGAAGGAGGAGGAGGAGGTGATGAAGTAAATTAAAGGAGGAGGAGGGGAATCTGGGATCAAATCAGAGAAAGATTTTTGGATGGGTTTTTACCACAAGGAGCAATATGTGTTTTTTTGGGACTGGTGTAAAGAAAAACAATCCAGCATATTGCAATGCAATTCTAATCACCTGTATGGTTGAAAGAAAGATTACCAAAGCTCTCCGGTATTAACATCTGCTGAGAAGAATGACTTCCAAACATAATTATAAGCAGAGAACCTAATTGGGACATACCATTACCATAATCTAGAACACATGTAAGAAACACAATGTGTGCAGGTAACTGCGTCCACCCTTCAGAAATGACGGCACTGTCAATATGTAAATCACATACAGAATAAATAAGTGTGAGGCATTTCTAATAGCTATAACCTTCACGAAAACAGACTGAAACAAAAAAATGACCGATCCACTGTCCTACCTCATAGGCTAAAAAAAAATAAAAAAAAAATCAAAGTTTTCTTTGTTCACAAGGATCATTGTTACACACAAAGGTCCACCAGAAGCAGAAGTCAGTGTGGTCCCAGAATACTTTAAACATGGGGTCCAGACTGCATGATCCTATTCTATGTGTGAACTCCAACACCAGGGCTTTAATTCTCATATGGCAAGGGGCATCTGCAGGACCTCTACCCTTGCCCCAGGTGCCAAGAACCCTAGTTATCATTAAGTCCTACAACATCGCATTTTCTGTTTCATGTAACAAATCCTAATCTTAAAAGCTCTAGTATTTATCACTGCAGAAGTTGTTGGTTCTACAGTGGATATAAAAAGTCTACACACACCTGTTAAAATGCTAGGTTCTTGTGATGTTAAAGAATGAGACAAAGATAAATCATGTCAGAACTTTTTCCACCTTTAATGTGACCTATAACATGAACAATTCAATTGCAAAACAGGCTGAAATCTTTGGGGGGGGGGCTCACAATAACCTGGTTGCATAAGTGTGTACATCCTTAAACTAATAGTTTATTGAAACACCTTTTCATTTTATTACAGCAATAAGTCTTTTTGGGTAGGAGTCTATTAGCATCTTGACGCGGCAATATAGGCCCACTCTTCTTTGCAAAAGCGCTCCTAATCTGTCAGATTGCGAGGACATCTCCTGTCCAGCCCTCTTCAGATCACCTCACAGATGTTCAATTGGATTCAGGTCTGGGCTCTGGTTGGGCCATTCCAAAAAGTTAATCTTCTTCGGGCCAAGCTTTTGTGGATTTGGATGTGTGCTTTGGGTCGTTGTCGTACAGAAAGGTGAACCTCCTCTTCATCTTTAGCTTCCTAACGGATGCCTGAAGGTTTTGTGCCAAAATTGCCTGGTATTTGGAACTGTTCATAATCCCCTCCACCCTAAGGCCCCGGTTCCTGCTGAAGAAAAACAGCCGAAAGCATGATGCTGCCACCACCATGCTTCACTGTGGGTATGGCGTTCTTTGGGGGACGTACAGTGTTGTTTTTGTGCCAAACATACCTTTTGGAATTATGGCCAAAAAGTTCAACCTCGTTTTCATCAGACCATAGCACATTATGGTCTGATGATGTTTTTGTAAAGTTAAGCTGAGCTTGGATGTTTTTTCTTTGTAAGAAAAGGCTTCCATCTTGCCACCCTACCCCATGGCCCAATCATATTAAGAATACGGGAGATTGTTGTCACTTGCCAGAAATTCCTGCAGTTCCTTTAATGTTGCAGTAGCCCTCTTGTAAGCCTCCCTGACCAGTGTTCTTCTCGTCTTTTCATCAATTTTGGAAGAACGCCCAGTTCTTGGTGCCATATTGTCTTCACTTGATGATGACTGTCTTCACTGTTTTCCATGGTATATCTAATGCTTTGGAAATTATTCTGTACCCTTCTCCTGACTGATATAATTCAACAATGAGATCCCTCTGATACTTTGGAAGCTCTCTGCAGACCATGGCTTTTGCTCTGAGATGCAACTAAGCAAATGTCAGGTAAATTCTACCTGAACTGTATTTGTGATTAATCAGTCACTTTAAATGATGACAGGTGTGTAATGACTTCTATTTAACATGAGTTTGAATGTGATTGATTAACTCTGAACACAGCCCCAGGTATAAGAGGGTGTGCACACTTATGCAGCCAGGTTATTGTGAGGTACCCCCCCTCCCCAAGATTTCAGCTTATTTTGCAATTGAATTGTTCACGTTACAGGTCGCATAAAAGGTGGAAAAAGTTCTCACATGATTTATCTTTGTCTCATTCTTTAAAATCACATTTTAACAGGGGTGTGTAGACTTTTTATATCAACTGTATATTAACAAACTACTGATTGAGCAGTTCTCTCCAATGTCACACAGCAGGACAATAACCTTCGTTACAGTATAGCCTTTATGCCAATACATTATATTAGACAGATGAGAGCAGGGTGTCAGTGAAGATATGAAGCCTTTAACAAACTGAAGGGCTATCCAGTCCACCGACAGTAAGTTTCTCCAGTGAAAGCTACCAAGTACGTACATGTTAAGAGAATAAATGCCTTGAAGTTGGTTGAAAGAGCTGTCCTGTACATCAGAAACCATCTACTTGCGCATGGACCCTACATACCCTCCCCATGAAAGCTTGATGCAGCCAACCCTGAAACGTTCCGAGGTATGTCTATGACAGATCCTTCAGCAAGAGAATGTCAGAATTGGCCTTCATGATATAGATTGAAGCTGGGTTATAAAAACAGCAATTATCTGTTAAGTCAGAAATAAACTCTCCATATAATGCAAAAAATAATGATGTCGGCCCTGCATTAGACAGAGCATTCAGTGAAATCACTGTAGCTCATCTAAATCTCACACTTTAATGTGAAAAAGTGTTTGTGTGTGTGTGTACATATACATACATACACACAAATAAACACATACATACACACATACATATATATACACATACACAAATACATATATATACACACACATATAAACACAAATACACACACAGTACCGTGCAAGCGTTTTAGGCAGATGTGATAGAACGCTGTAAAATAAGTGCTTCCAAAAATAGACAAAAACAAAATATGAGCCAAGAACAATGGCGTAACTACAGTTACCTGTAGTTACCCTGTGACCACTTGCTCCTGTCACCCCATAACTGTTCAAAATGGTTTAGAAAGGGCCCCTCCGACCTGGACCGCACTGGCATGTATGTATGTTTGTATATATGTCTATGTAGGGGGGGTGTGCGTGGGCGAGCAAGCATGTCCGTGTAGGATTGTGTGCGAGCGAGCAAGCATGTCTGTGTAGGGATGTGTGTGCGCGCGAGAGAGAGAGTATGTCTGTGTAGGTGGGGTGAGATAGGGTGTGTATTAGAATGAATGTGTGTGTGTGTGTAATTTGTGTGTGTTTACATATGTGTGCCTGAGTGTATGAAGATGGGGGGCAAGGGGCAAATAAGGCACAGACAAGCAGTTTGAAAGCAAAGATAGCACAGGTAAGCTGTTTCGGGGCACAAGCTGAGGCAAAGACGACACTCATAAGCTGTTTAGTGCAAAGGTGGCACTATGGGACACGCTGGTTGGTAAAGTTGGAGGGCCCTGGGGCAATTTTCGCACCGGGGGCCTGTGGTTTATAGTTACACCCTTGTCTAAGAGAACAAAAATCGAAATCAAATCAATATTTGATGTGACCATCCTTTAAAACAGCATCCATTCTTCTAGGTACACTTGCACACACAACTCGGCAGGTAGAGTATTCCAAACATCTTGCAGAACTAATAACAGTTCTTTTGTGGATTTAGGCAGCCTCAGTTACTTCTCTGTCTTCATCTAATCCCAGACAGACTCAACGATGTTGGGATCAGGGTTATATGAGGGCCATACCATCACTTCCTTGTTTTTCTTTATGCTGAAGGCAGTCCTTAATGACTTTGGCTATATGTTTGGGATCAGTGTCATGCTGCAGAATAAATTTAAGACCAGATGCCATTTCTGATTCCATTCCATCATGGATAAGCATCTACCCGTACATTTCAGCACTGACACCATTCATTCTGACCAAATACCCAATTCCATTTGCAGAAATGCAGCCCAAAACCTGCAAGGGGCCTCCACCATGCTTCCCTGTTACCTGAAAACACTCATTCTTGTAGTGCTTTCCCACCTGTGGCCGAACAAACTGTCTGCTACAGCAAAATATTTAAAATTTCGACTCATCGGTCAAGCGCATCTCTATTTTCCTGTACCTCAGTTCCTGTGTTTTGTCAGGAACCACTTTTTCGCTGCCTGAACCATGGCTTTTTTTTTTTTTTTTTTATACCTGTGGCATTTAAATCTGCTACCACTATTGGCCACCCTCCACCCTCTGGAGCAGTCAGAACTCATTACTAGGATCAGGTGTGCCTTGTTACCTGGGTTGAGCCCTACTCAATACATCCAGCTGGGCCTTGTTGCCTGGATTACCCTGCTTTTATGAACCTGCCCTGCCCTTCAGTCAGGGCCTTTGTATTGAAGTCTATGGACCTTTCTGCTGTGGCTCTGCACCTGTACCGTTCCTGGTTCCCTGCTTTGTGTCCTTCCAAGCGGATTCCCTGCTTTGTGTCCTTCCAAGCGGATTCCCTGCTTTGTGTCCTTCCAAGCGGATTCCCTGCTTTGTGTCCTTCCAAGCGGATTCCCTGCTTTGTGTCCTTCCAAGCGGGCTCTCTGCCCTTCGTGCCCTTCCAAGCGGGCTCTCTGCCCTTCGTGCCCTTCCAAGCGGGCTCTCTGCCCTTCGTGCCCTTCCAAGCGGGCTCTCTGCCCTTCGTGCCCTTCCAAGCAGGCTCTCTGCCCTTTGTGCCCTTCCAAGGGGGCTCTCTGCCCTTCCAAGGGGGCTCTCTGCCCTTCGTGCCCTTCCAAGGGGGCTCTCTGCCCTTCGTGCCCTTCCAAGGGGGCTCTCTGCCCTTCGTGCCCTTCCAAGGGGACTCTCTGCCCTTCGTGCCCTTCCAAGCAGGCTCTCTGCCCTTCGTGCCCTTCCAAGCGGGCTCTCTGCCCTTCGTGCTCTTCCAAGAGGGCTCTCTGCCCTTCGTGCCCTTACAAGCGGGCTCCCTGCCAAAAGACTTATTACCGGTATTTTTTTTTGCCATACGTCCGGTTTCTTGCTTAGACTGTATTACCCTTCTTTGCTGGTCCTGTTATATACATAAAATACACTGCATTACCTGGATTTCTGCTTGTGGTATCTTTGTTTGCATAATCATGCAGCGTGGGTTACAGACTGAACCCCAAGTATCCCCTGCACACGGGCTCCTACCCGACCTGATCACCCGAGTCCTGACATGTTTTCATGAATATCTGAGTCTCTTTGCCATGTCAGAAATATGGATCTTTTGGGCACAAGTCTTCCATGAAGACCACTTCTGACCAGACATCCCTGGACAGTAGATGGGTGTAGCAGAGTTGCACTGTTTTTCTGGCAATGGTGAGCTGATGACACCCTGTGTCTTGTTGCTGTGCTCAGTCTTGCCATGGTGTATGACCGTTGATATTTAACTTCAGCAACCTCCCCTTGTTAGTGAGTTTGGCTGTTCCTCACCCAATTTTATTTCTCCTACGTAGCCTTTTCTGTTAATTAGCATGTTTCAACCTACATATTAAGTTGAATGATCAGTAAACCTGGTATAATTGTATATATGTGTATATATATATATATCTATATCTATATATATATCTATATCTATATAGATATAGATATAGATATATATACACACACACACAACTTTTGCGTGGACTCCAGTTTTCATGCAGTAAAATGCACCGAACCATGAATTATTTCGCTAGAACGGGAGATCTATCGAGTATATGCACGATATGCTCCCTGCTTTCAGAATCGGCAGCTGGGAAAGACTTAAGTGAGAGAAAGTTTCAACATCAGTAACTAAAGAAGATCTGCATCAATTTTCATGCAGTAAAATCCACTGTAGTACATGAGAAATGGACTCTAGTATGCATTTAACAAAGATAGGGCTAGGGTGCACCCTTAACAACACTTACTCTTTGCAGTCATTTATGAGATTTGGTGGGGGGTTCCATGTATCTGGGTGCCCCAGCATCCAGTCTGACCACACCTTGACACTAGGCAGGAGTTCTTTAATATCAGGGGAGAAGGAAGAAACTTTCAAGTCCTCTTCATCTTCGCTAGTGGATCCTGATATAAGAGATAAAATATTCAGTAACGCAACAATAAATGATATTCTCAGTCCTATCATACCGCAGGAGCTGAAAATATTTCAGCAGACGTCTCACCTTTTCCTCCTCTGTTACATTGCTCTTTTCTCATTATTTTTAGCAACTGGATGCATCTGGCCACCAGCAGGGAGAACATGGATAGGCCCAGTGACGTAGCCTGGTCTTGTACCCCCGAGCGTGAGTCTTCAGCATGTCCGTCTGTAGAGAGAGAGACGCATTACTATGCGGAAGGGTGGAAATAATTTTAAAGACCTGCCAGTTAAAAATGCCAAAGCAGACAACTACTTTGTTTATATTGCCTTTACTAAAGAGTATTGTAGTTTTATGAAAAGATCCCGAATATCACACACAAACCCACATAGTCTGTTCACACCTTTGATTACCCCTAACAGGCCGGACTGGCCATCGGGCAAACCGGGCGTTTGCCCGGTGGGCCAGGCCGCGGCAGGGCCGGATTGACTTAGGGGCTGATGGAGCTGCAGCTCCAGGCCCCTACCTTAAAATAGGCCCAGTCAGGACCGAACTGACTGGGCCTATGCGGCCTCTACAGCCGCATTAACGCAGGGCATAAGGGGCACCTGCCCCTTAAGCCTGCCGCAACTGCGACTGGGTCCGCCACTCTAAGGGGCCGGGAAGCCCCCACCAGGGCCAGCCTTACGGGTGCGCGGCCGCACAGGGTTTAAATTAAAACATCTGGGTATTTTTTTTACTTTATTTAACATCCTCCATGTTAAATAAAGTTTTTGTTAACTTTATTTAACATGGAGGATGTTAAATAAAGTAAAAAAAAAACCACCGATGTTTTAATGTAAGCCCTGTGCGGCCGCAGACCCCGAAGGCCGGCCCTGGTGGGGGCTTCCCGGCCCCTTAGAGTGGCGGACCCGGTTGCTGTTGCGACGGGCTTAAGGGGCAGGTGCCCCTTATGCCCTGCGTTAATGCGGCCGTAGAGGCCTGTCGCGGGCCCGGCCGCAGTTGCTGCTTGCTCCGGCAACAAGGTAAGTAGGGTGGAGTGAGGGGGGTTGCAGTGAGAAGGGGCAGAGGGGAGTTAGATAGTGAGAAATGGGGAGAGGGGATAGATAGTGAGAGGGGGTACATAGTGAGAAGGGGCAGATAAGATGGGGAGAGGGGGTAGTGTGAATGCTTATGAGAATGAATGGATGAATAAATGTGTGGATGAATTGTGTGAATGCGTATGACAATTAATGAATTCATGTGTGGATGAATTGCTTGAATGATTTGTGAGACTGCATTAATGAATGTGTTAATGATTTGTGTGAATGAGTAAATGCAAATATGGTACGTGTAGGGTGGGCTTTAACAATAAATAAATAAAAATGGGCTGCTCGGGCTTAAATGCCCGGGCCTATTTTTTGTCCCAGTCCGGGCCTGACCCCTAATAAACAATAATCCTATACCTGTGACAAGGGATCTCCTAAAATAGGATCTAGTAAAATTCACAAGTCTATTGTGAGAACGTGACCATATCTTCTCACAAGAAGCAGCAGCAATTTGAAGTCCATTTTGCGTGGACACCAATGCACTTTACCGCAAATTGACACATGCATTTTTTTTTAGTTACTGGAAATAGAAAATAAAAGTTCTGTGGGGGCCAGAGGCGGAGATGTAATCGAAGTTTTACTTTACTCCAAGGGTGTTAGATACATGGAAAAACCTTCCAGCATAAGTAATGGAGGCTAATACAACGGGAGAATTTATATTCTGTGATAGGCATAAGGCTAACGACCAAGGATTTAAGGTTGAGTCTGTACATTAGGAAAACTAGGCAGACTAGATGGGTTGAATGGTTCTTATCTGCCGCTATAAGGTCTATATATTATTGCAGTCAGTAAGTAAGGGGAAGCCTATGAAGCGATATGTTTTACCTTTCCATGTTCCATAACTGCCATGAATGTGTTAATTAACCATTACTAGCTGGTTCCTATGCGACATGTTTCTAACCCTCACCTGCATTTCTACCTCCTGTCCCTTTATATTCCACGTGTACATTGAAAAACAGAGAAGGCTGGTATACAAATAGCGAAGTATCCGGACTGCATATCAATTCTCTCATATCACTGAATTACAAATGATGCGTGGAAATTCTGTTCTGTACATTGTATGCAGTAAAAGAGAGAGTCGGCAGTACAGCTGGATTAATTTGCGGAGAAAGAAGCGTTTCTGCAACTCCCTTTCTATGCAAATTCGTCTGCATTATACTGGCTTCTCTGAGTACTTCTGCGGAAGTGCGAAGCCATGGCGTGCACCACGGAAACAGCCTCTCCCCAGTTCCTCCAATCAGGGTAGAGAGAGCATGGAGGCTCCACTCTTTTAGAAAGAGCTTGAGGAGGCCTAGTTAACAGAGCCGATACCAGGGGAAAGAGGATGAAGACAAAAGTGAAGCACAGCGGCGGGAAAGGAGACAGGGAATAGGTCGGTAGAGAAGTTAGGGGGAGACACAGAGTGAAACCGCGTGAGAGAGCGAGAGTGAAACGCTGCGAGAGAGCGAAAAACTCTATAAAAATAAAAAATAAATTTAAAAAATGGGCAGATGAGATAGATTGAATGTGATTCTAGTGAAATTTCTACCACATGTTCAGAAGAACTGCCAACTGAAGTCACAGAAGCAGCCACCAATCGCATTAAAACATTAGTGCTCATCGTCACCAGTTCTGCAGATGCATCCATATCGCAGTATGCTCCCTGCTTGCAGTAGAGAGAACTGGGGCATGAGTCAAAGACACAAGTCTCATTTTCAAACTCCACAGTGTGGCACAAGTATTGCCACTATTTTAGTCAATAATTTGTGCTATCCCCTGTGCCAAGATAACAGCACTAAGTCTTCTCCTCATGCCCGGTGAGGTTGGAGAATACATGGCAAGTGATCCAAGACAATTCCTCCATAGAGAGTCTCTCCAAACCCTTCAAAATTCGAGGTCGACACTGGTGGACTCTGCTCTTGATCTCACCCCACACAATTTATATGGGTTCAGGTCAGGGGACTGGGATGGCCATGGTATTACTTTAATTTTCTGGTCAGATTATATTTGATATAGACACACGTCCTCTTCAAGGTTGATTCATAACATTTCCAGTTGACTGGACCTTCTTAATTATTGCCTTGATAGTGGAAATGGGCATTTTCAACGCTTCTGCTATTTTCTTATAGCCACTTCCCATTTTGTGAAGCTCAACAACCTATTGCCGCACATCACAGCCATATTTGTTGTTCTTACCCATTGTGATGAATGACTAAGGGAATTTGTGTGTTACCTAATATTCATACCGCTGTGAAAACAGCAGGTCATAGCTGAATCTTCTGTTTCTAGTCACCCAGGTGTAACTAAAATGCAAAATATCACTGGGAATATACTTCAAATATATTTTTCTCATATGAATTCATAGGGGTGCCAATAATTGTGCCACACATGCAGTATATTTCACTTTTTGTTTGAATTTGGATTTGCAATTGTTTGATATTTCACGAGAGCAGAGTATTCTCGTGTATTTTAATTTTTTTTTAAGAAAAGATCAAGGGTCAAACAAGTCAATTTTTCACGGTCAAACCAGGAACTACATTTTGTTATATTATGTAAATTCTAACATCATCCATCCTACCGGAATCTTTGGCCCTGTGAAAAGACATTTATTTATGAAGCAACGTAAGAAAGAGATGGGGAGAAAATGCTTCATATTGCTTGCTTCAAAAGTTGAGGTAAACCAATGTCTCTGTGAAATAACTAGAACGACACACTCTCTTAACTGGTTGCGAGCCCAGAAAAAGTGAAAAACACGTAACCCTGTGCTGGCTAACAGACTAGCATCTTTATCACTGTATAATAGTTTGTCATTTAGTTTAAAAATGCAATAGTACATTTAAAAATTGTAAGCAATTCCATAACTGTTTATAGTGCGCAATCCCTGGGTTTATATAAAGGTAACACTCTGTGAGGACCTCGTAACTCTACCAAGATCCGCAGACTACGGGCAATTCACATAACTGTTTGGACTGGTCAGATCGCTACAGGTTATAAATCTACCTGGAGCAGGAGGTTATAAATTACCAATGTTTCTCACTGCTCTGAGACACATTCTCGTGTTTCTCAGAGAACATTACACTCATGGAAAACATAAACCAACTGTCGTCAAAGTTGTCTGAAAGCAGGAAGCGGGCGGTGAGGAGAAAGCTGCCATGTGTCCCGGATGCTTTGTATTTCTAATTAGTGCTATACATCTTTCAGCAGAGAGGGCCCTTTCTCTGGGAAACACAACACACAGCCCTTGTTATTGTAACTGTCAGAGAGCGCTTGCCTAGATAATCTCCAGGAAAAGGGATAAACATGTCCCCTTGCCAGTGAGTCTGCTAAAGGTACAAGCAGAGTTGCTCTCAGTCACAATACAGCAGAGGAAATGACACACCAGACAATGGGAGGAAGAGCGAGAGCAACACACTGGCTGGTTCAAAAGAGATTGCAGTTCTGGTTGTGAGCTGATGGGGGAGCTGCAGGGAGAATGAACGGTACAAGCAAAGGCTTCTGGTACTGTACGTGATGGTATAAGGAAGCCAGGTAAAGCATCATCACGTTTGTGCGAGGGGGCAACTGAGATGCCACAGGGGGTTAAAAAAATCAGGTAAAGGATACATGATGCCCTACAGTACTTTTGGATATTAAACAAAACAAGCAGGCAACAGTAGCGTATGATAATAATGCAAAATTTCACAAAAAGTCCTGGAATGAGCATTATACTGAGGGTAGTTAACATGCAGAATTCACTACCAGCTGAATTTGCACTTCACAAAACAGACAGATACCTAACAAGAATGTATATTGAATGGAATAACACATAGGTAATATGTGAATCGGGCTGCCGATGGAGCTGAGAACTTTTTTGTGAAAATGGCCGTGCAACCAGATCAATCATATGTGTAATTATTATCATTATTATTATTTTTTTTTTTTTTTTTTTTAAAAGATAAAGCTTCACATTACATTTCTATTGTGTTAAGCAAACAAACCTAATAAAATCGGTTTTATTATTTTGCCTGAAGATTTAATCACAAAAAACAAGCCCAGAAGCATCTTCAGTTTTTATGGCAGCGTTATCATGGTAATACTTAACATTGTGTACAGATATACAATTTCATTTGCAACAAATTAATACAAGTAAAACCTTACAGTTCAGCTATATAACCACTCACACTGGCTTGGACAGCCCTGCTATTAATTTCAACCTAGCGTGCAACATGATCTGTACATGTGAAAGGGAAGGGATATTCAACAGCATATATTAGGTGGTCTAAAATTCACAAGGGATAGTAAAACATGTAGCTTTCCAGCTGTTGCTGGACTACAACTCTCATGGGCCTTAGCTGCCATTTTTGGCAAGGTCTAGGCTTGATGAGGATTCTGGGAGTTGTATAGCTAGCTATTCCCATGATCCACTGTTTATAAGTAGCTGTGTTTGAGACGGTGGGTGCTTTGCTAGGAGGGAAGCGTGGCCAGACTGTGGGAGTCCTTCAGGGATTTGTGTTAAAGTGTTAAGCTTGGAGGAGTAAAGTGTACGATGAGAGCAGTACAGACTTGCTACAACAAACCTACAGGAGGTATAACAAAACACTATGTGCATCAGGCCAATGGCAATTAAATATGTGACAGGTCATGTGACTTCCTGACAGTCAATGATCTCTCACAGAACTCATGGTATATCGTACACCTAAGGGCACCTGCAAGCTATTAGATAGCCTTTGCCTTTCAGACACACAAAGAGCTTTGTGCATGAATCAGCCCGTACCTAGATAAATTCTATGGTGGAAAATCCCACCAGGATCCAAAGGAAGTGGGCAGCAAGCACCCGTCTGTCTGACATGAGGAGCAGACAGCCTTTCTATACCAACAGCTGG